>NC_049913.1:32432556-32772914 GCF_001411555.2 Juglans regia
AATTAGTTTCAGTCTTAAGTAGAACGTTGTCGTTTAATGTCTTTTCTTCTTATTAATTGTAAACGTAGTCGTTTCATTTACAAGAATCATAATAAGTGTTGCTTAAACACTGTCGTTTTGTTCAAACAAACACTATAAATAGAAGGAGTTGGGGGGAAAAGACCCAATGGATAATTTCACTCAGTTGCAAACCTCTCTCTTCTTCTTCACCTTCATTCTTCTTCTCTTCCTTCAATCTGGAGAGTGACTTCTCGAATAGGTCAAGTTCGGGTCCATTACATAATGTTAGGGTTCCGACATGAAGATGAGATCAAAGAGGAGTTGAAGTTGAGAAGACTGTCAAAGTAGACAAGTACAAGGAGTTCGAAGAAGGAACAACGATGTCGTGCGAAGGAAAATAAAGTAATCTGTTGTTATGAATTAATAGAGGCAGTAAATGTCTGGGTGCTGCGCACCATTTCTTATTGTTTAAGTTGGGTGCCACGCACTGTTTTGTAGTAGAGTCCTTTTAAAAGTCTGTAAACGCATCGTTTGGTATTTAATCCAAATTATGCGTATTTCTGTCACATGGGTTTTATACTGTCAAGGTCAACTTAGTTATTCTCAATTCTGTTAGGAAAAGAGAGCATCTTAAAGTAGGAAAAGGGTGAGTGGGAGAGAATAAACAATCTGGAGAAGGAATTACTTTGTAGTGGTTATTTCATCTTCGAGGTTAGGGAGCCCTCGAAGTTACTCTCGTAGCAATTCCTTGTCATTTTCCTTTCTAGCATTTCTTCATACACCTTGCATGCACTCTGCTTTATCCTTACAGAAACCATATTCCATTTCCACCATCTATCCAATGCACAACAGCATGCAACAAGCCTAATATCCACCACTATTCAGCACACAAACAAGCCAAATATCCACAACTATCCAGAGTCTTAACAGTGGTATCAGTATTCAACGATCCTATGGCAGAAAATACCAGATCCAAGCATCAACAATATGAGGAGTTACAACAACAAATACTGGAAATGAGACAACAGAACGAGCAAACCTAGAAAACGATGAAGAAGTTCCAGAATAATTTTGACACACTCAATGACATGATGCGCACAATCGTTCAGCAACACCAACAACAACATCAAAACCAAAATCAACATCAGCAAAACAATCAGTACCAACACCAGGAACAGCGCCAGCTACAGTATGAAGACCAAGAACCACAAGAACCAAGAAGAGGCAACTTAAGAGGCGTGCGCTTAGACTTTCCACATTTTCAAGGAGACCAGCCAGCTTCATGGATTTTCAAAGCACACCAGTACTTTGAATTTCATCAGACTCCCTTGCCACATCGCATGCTCATGGCATCCTACCACATGGAAGAGGAGGCTCTTGTGCGGTACCAAGAGTCATTTGAGAGGGGCCATTTCCATGACTAGGACACGTTAACCAGGTCTATGCTCCTCCGATTCGGGCCGACGTCTTATGATAGTCCCATGGAGGCACTAACTCGATTAAAACAGTCCAGCTCTATTGCGGCTTATATGGCACAATTTGAAGCACTGGCCAATCAGTTGAGGGGTCTTTCAGATGAGCACAAGCTATGTTGTTTCATAAGCGGGCTGAAAGATGAAATCCGCCTTCCCATAAAAATGTTTAATCCTGTCAATATGAATGCATCATATGGATTAGCAAGAATACAAGAGGAATATCTCTGAAGTGTAAAAAAATCCAGCAAGCATACATGGGAGAGGTCTAGTGAACCTTTTGGGGGTTTTTCCTGAGGGTCTTACTCGAGTAGTAGCAACACTAAGTGGTCTGGTCCTATTGGTGCCACCATACCAGTTCCTTAAGATCAAATGGATGAAAAACGGAAAAAAGGGTTGTGTTACCACTGCGACGAGAAGTGGAACCCAAACCATAAGTGCAGAAAATCAAGGATTTATTTCCTCCAAGCTGATAAGGAAGATGTAGAGGAGGAGGAGGACAACCCTACGAGGGTTGATGAAGAAGTGGGCAAGGACAACAAGGCTGATGACAAGGTGGAGTTACCTAAAATTTCACTGGCTGCAATTGCAGGCACTCCAACAGTAAGCACAATGAGGCTGGTGGGCAGCATAAAAGGGGAGAAAATGGTGATCTTAGTAGACTCGGGTAGCCCACATAATTTCATAGATTCAGCTTTAATTCCAAAGCCGAAGTTGGCAGTGGATCCTTCAATTGCATTGAGTGTCAATGTAGCAAACGGACAATGCTTGAGAAGTGGGGGAATGTGCAATGCGGTGAATGTAAAGGTGCAAGGTACCTTATTTAAACCCTCTCTTTACTTATTTGATCTTGTTGGATGTGATGTCGTGTTAGGCGTCCAATGGTTAGAAACATGAGGGGAAGTTGATTGAATTGCAAGGGGTGAAGCTGAAACCGTCTGTGGTGGAGGATGGTCATAAAATGCCTAAGGGTAAGGGTGTTTTGTTACAAATTATGACTGTTACGGAGGAAAGGAAGGGGTAAATAAATTTGGAGGGTGATGTTACTCAAGTCCTAGAGGAGTTCCAAGGAGTTTTTAATGAGCCTAAAGGGCTGCCTCCACCACGTAATCATGACCACCAGATTTTTCTCAAGGAGGGTACACAACCCACAGCTAATAGGCCTTACCGGTATCCGTACTACCAAAAACCAAAAATAGAGAAAATAGTGGCTAAGCTTTTGAAATCAGGGGTGGTACGACCTAGCTCCAGCCCTTTTTCTTCTCTTGTTCTGTTGGTCTACAAGGCCGATAGGAGTTGGAGATTATGTGTGGACTATAGGGCTTTAAATAAGGAGACGATGAAGGCAAAATTTTCAATTCCAGTGACTGATGAGCTGTTGGATGAATTGTTTGGCTCGGTTATTTTCTCTAAACTCGATTTAAGGTTGGGTTATCACCAAGTGAGGGTAGTTGAGGAGGATATACCCAAAACAGCGTTTCGCACTCATGATGGGCATTACGAGTTTTTGGTAATGCCATTTGGCCTAACTAATGCCCCGACCACATTCCAAGGATTAATGAACGATGTCTTTAAGCCTTATCTAAGGAAATTTGTGCCGGTATTTTTTGACGACATCTTGGTCTATAGCAAGAGTCGAGTAGAACATTTAGAGCATTTAAGTAAGGTTCTATCCTTACAACAGCAAAACAACCTATATGCCAAAAGATCTAAATGTAAATTTATTGTTGGGGAAATTGATTACTTGGGTCATGTGATTAATGCGGAAGGAGTAATGGCGGATGCTTCTAAGGTGGCTGCTATGCTAGATTGGCCTGAGCCCAAGAATGCAAAATCTCTAAGGGGATTCCTAGGGTTGACGGGGTATTATCGAAAGTTTATCCGGAATTACGGGAGTATTGCAGCCCCACTCACTTATTTGTTGAAGAAAAATGCTTTCTCTTGGAGTGAGGAGACAAGGAAGGCATTTACAGCCTTGAAACAGGCTGTTGCACACCCTCCGGTTTTAAAGTTACTAGATTTCAACAAGCCTTTTATTATTGAGTGTGATGCTAGTGGGATTGGGCTGGGAGTAGTTTTAATGCAGTCCGGACAACCCATTGCTTATCTAAGTAAGGCCATTAAAGGCAAGGCTCTCCTCTTATCAACATACGAGAAAGAACTACTGGCTCTCGTGATGGCTGTCCAAAAATGGAGGCCTTACCTCCTTGGTCAGTCTTTTATAATTAGGACTGACCAACAGGCCCTCAAGTTCTTACTTGAATAGCGGGTGGGAACTGAGATGCAGCACAAATGGGTGGCAAAATTGATGGGCTATCAATTTTCTATTGAATACAAAAAAGGGAAAGAAAATAGAGTGGCTGACGCACTCTCAAGGAGAATGGAGGATTCAAAAAAAGCTGAATGTGCAGCTATATTGTCTTTCCCTTCTCCCTCTTGGTTAGAGGAGTTGAAGAAGAGCTATCAAGAGTCTAGTGAGCTGATTGTATTATTAGACCAACTTCAGTCAAACCAGAATGTACCCAAGGGTTTCTCACTAAGGCAAGGGGTGATCATCAAAATGGGAAGAATTGTGTTGGCTGGAAACTCTGATTTTAAAAAGAAAGTACTGCAGTTTATTCATGACAGCCCTCAAGCAGGTCACTCGGGGTACTTGAAAACATACAAGAGAGTTAAACTGGATTTTTATTGGAAGGGTATGAAGAAGGACATCAAGAAGCTAGTAAGAGAATGTGATACCTGTCAAGCCATGAAAAATGAGATTGTCCAACTAGAGGGATTACTCCAACCACTTCCCATTCCCAACCAGCCCTGGACGGATATATCACCTGACTTTGTGGAGGGTCTACCAGTGTCAAAAGGATACAGTGTAATATTAGTGGTGGTTGACCGACTCTCTAAATATAGGCATTTCATACCTTTGGCCCATCCCTATACAGCTCAGGTGGTAGCAGAGGAGTTCATGAAAAACATTTTTAAGCTCCATGGGGTTCCTAGGTCTGTGGTGTTAGATAGGGACCCAATTTTTTTGAGTACCTTTTGGAAGGCTGTTTTTATTGCTCAGGGATCTTCACTTGACTTCAGTTCAGCTTATCATCCCCAATCGGACGGCCAAACTGAAGTAGTAAATAAATGTGTTGAAGGATATTTACGTTCTTATGCAAGTTCTAAGCCTAAAGGTTGGTCTCACTGGCTCCCAATGGCCGAATGGTGGTATAATACCACCTACCATACAGTGACAAAAATGACCCCCTACCAAGCTGTCTATGGCTACCCCCCACCATCTCTTATGTCCTACATTCCAGGCACAGTTACAAATGAAGTAGCAAATCAATTTCTCATCAGCAGGGACCAGATAATAAACTTGCTTAAACAAAACTTGACAGATGCTCAACATAGAATGAGATCTTATGTGGATAGATAGAGAACTGAAAGTGTATTTGAAAAGGGGGACTGGGTTTACTTGAAGCTACAACCATATCGTCAAAAGACCCTAGCTTTGAGGCGGAATTTGAAGCTATCACCCAGGTTCTATAGGCCTTTCCAGGTGGAGGAAAGGATCGGCTCTGTGGCCTATCGTCTAAAGCTACCAGAGTCTTCGAAAATACATCCCACATTTCACGTGTCTTGTCTAAAGAAGAAGTTGGGATCACAGACCCCAATCCTCCAGAATCTCCTTCCCACCGATTCCTCTGGTGAGATTCAACCAGAACCGGAACTGATTTTGGATAGGAAGATGAAGAAACAGTGAGATAGAGCAGTAACTGAGGTGTTGGTGAAGTGGAATTGGCTACCGACGGAAGAGAGTAGCTGGGAGATCTTGTGGAAGCTTCGAAACCTTTACCCACACCTTGTGGGCAAGGTTCTTTGAAGAGGAAGGGAATGTTAGGGTTCCGACATGAAGATGAGATCAAAGAGGAGTTGAAGTTGAGAAGATTGTCGAAGTAGAGAAGTACAAGGAGTTTGAAGAAGGAACAACGACGTCGTGCGAAGGAAAATAAAGTAATCTGTTGTTATGAATTAATAGAGGCAGTAAATGTCTGGGTGCTGTGCACCGTTTCTTATTGTTTAAGTTGGGTGCCACGCACCGTTTTGTAGTAGAGTCCTTTCAATAGTCTGTAAACGCACCGTTTGGTATTTAATCCAAATGATGCGTGCGTCTATCACATGGGTTTTATACTGTCAAGGTCAACTTAGTTATTCTCAATTTTGTTTGGAAAAGAGAGCATCTTAAAGTACGAAAGGGGTGAGTGGGAGAGAATGAACAATCTGGAGAAGGAATTACTCTGTAGTGGTTATTTCATCTTCGAGGTTAGGGAGCCCTCGAAGTTACTCCCGTAGCAATTCCTTGTCATTTTCCTTTCTAGCATTTCTTCATACACCTTGCATGCACTCTGCTTTATCCTTACAAAAACCATATTCCATTTCCACCATCTAACCAATGCACAACAACACGCAACAAGCCTAATATCCACCACTATTCAGCACACAAACAAGCCTAATATCCACAACTATCCAAAGTCTTAACTCCTAATCCCTAATTTCTCTTCTAGCCTAAGCCAGACACCTTTTGGCTGCCCTCCACCTCCCGCCACAAGAAACAGCTCGTTGAGTCGATGCACTTTGATTGCTCAAGCCAGATGAACTTTTGTAGGCGCCCAGTCCGAGACAAATCCATGCCCCCGCATAGAAAAATCCTAGTACACCTCGTCTGGTTATCAGGTTTTAAACTCGGAACCCAGTACCAGTTTTTTTTGGGTTTGGACATTATGATTTTTTTTTTGTTCCTTTCTAGCAACTAAATGGACAAAACTCAAAAGAAAAATGCACATTGTGTCCAATCATTCATCCATTTTTGGGTTTTTTTTTACTCTATTCTCCACGTGGCTTTTTATTGGTGGTCAAGGAACATGTAGACTTTAATTTAAAAAATTAAATAAATAGAGTTTGAATGCTACATCAACATTTTTTTTATAAAAAAATATTCATAACATGTAATCTTTGATATAAATATATATATATATATATATATATATATAAAGAAGAAGAAGAAAAAAACCTGTTTCAATCCAGGTTTCGGCCCGGTTTTGACCTTGGTCCGGGTATACCTAGGTTCCCAAGCCGAAACCAGGATGAACAGTACTACACTTTTGAACATATGTCCGAAACACAACAAATTCCAAGGGAGTTTCAAACACAAATGAATACTAGTGTAGATTTCAAATTAAAGTAATTAATATAACGAACAAATTTATTTCTAAGTTAATAAATTTATTTATTTATTAACGAGCACATTGTTCAAACCAAAAACGATAAATAACTAAGTTCGTGCAAAATAAGACAAATTTAGGAACATTGTGGGTAACTATAGTGTTTCTGAGATTCAAATTTATATTTATAATAAAAGTGACCCTACTTAGTAGAAATTCTTAGTGTGTAATTTGTGCGGTCTTTAATGGTCTTCGTAGTGTTCTGGGGTAATTTTGCTGTAATATTTGCTATCCTTATCATATCGTCCAATGAGTTTTCAAGTGTGTTCTCTTTACCAAGCCCTCGGTTTTGATGTTGTGTGACTTGTTTGGAAGTCTCTCTTTTGTTAGAGCTATGCTACACATCATCTTACACTACACATCATACATGTTCCTTGAGCCTTGGGGTTAGACTTTGAGTATTTCTATTATTATTTTTTATCTTCTCCAGGTAGTCGACTATTTCTTCAACTCCAACATACTCGAAATTGTGCAGAAGTTGAAAGAGGAGAAGGCAGCTGAGATGCTGGAGAGATTCAAAGAAGCTGGTTATTAACTTTAAAGTGGCAGGAGAACAATGTGCCCACGTATTGCTTTTAGATCAAGCTTATAGTTTCTTTTTTCTTTTTACAATAGTTATAGCCAATTAACTAGTGGAGTGCTCACATAGTGGCCTTCAAGAGCAAAAGTGCTCGCCGAGGTAGCCATTCTCTAATACCGCTAATGGAACCAGGATCTCTTTAAGATGAAAAGTGATAAATTGTGATCCACTTAGGGCGGAAACAAACCACAAGTTTTATATTCTTTTTGATCATTCAAAATAAACTACAGACTCTAGTATTTATAGCCACGCACTTGATGGAATCAGTATCTTACTACGATGAAAAGTCATAAATTGTAATGCACTTAGGGCTAGAACAAACCACAAGTTTTATATTCTTTCTGATGATTGAAAATAAACTACAGACCCTAGTATTTATAACCATGCACTCCTGACCATGTACGGAAACCTACTCCTATTCTAATATAAATAACAATCCTACTCTTATTCTAATTAGAATAACAATAACAATCATAATTGACATGAACTAGTTTAAAGCAATAAAACAACTGACAGTCATAATAATTCTTCTGACTTTAATTAAATAATAACTCTTCTCATTCTAATTAAATAATAGCTCTTTCTTGAATAAAACACAACTTCAACCCACTTCATGTCTTACTCCATTGCAGCTTCTCCACTTCGTAGTAGACTTCCAAGTTCCATTTTCATTAGCAAAGTTTTCCACCCCGACTAAGCACCATAACAAGCAAAAGTACTGCTCACCACCCTAGAATGAAGCACAATGAAACCAAGCATAATCAAAATTGCCAATAAGGCCCTAAATTTTTTAGGTCGGTTTGAGTCCGAGTCTTCTCCAAGAATGCTCCAAGATTTTCAAGTTTGATTTTGGAGTTTTGTTCTAGATTAGTCAGTCTATTACGTGCATGGATGGTTCCGGGGGCTGCCAGCCCCCCCCCCCCCCATGTCGCATGCAAAGACACGCACGTTTGCCGAATTGGTTTCCCAGGTTCCTCAGGCTCTCCCTGAGGTCTCGATACCATTCAGGCCTCCAAAATGTGTTGAAGGTGAGTTCTTTGTGCAATTTACTAAGGAGGAGTTGGATCGTTCGGCTGTTCCTTTTCGGTTCTCTATGGTTTTAAAATTCTTAAGACAAAGACCTTCTTTGGATCGCATCAGAGGGTTCATTCATAGCAGATGGGGATTAACGAATCAGCCAGTCGTTTCAGCTATGCGGAAGGCTCGGAATGTCTTTGTGCGATTTTCAGATGAAGATGATTTCTTGAAATCATTGTCCCGTGAAAGCTGTGATATTGAAGGGGTTGCTTATAGACCCTTTCAATGGTCTACTGATTTTACTGAAGATGACGAACCATCATTGGTTCCAGTTTGGATCATGTTGCCCGGATTACCTCCAAATCTTTATCAAGAAGCGTTCTTGCGGAATATAGTTGCACCGATTGGAATCTTTTTAAGGAGAGATAATGCGACACGCTGTGCAACTCGTACCGATGGTGCAAGGGTGTGTGTTCTAATGAATATCGATCATGAGCTGATTCATTCCATTTGGATTGGGACACCGAGACATCCTACAAGGATTTTCCAAGAAATTGAGTATGAAACACTGCCTGCATTTTGTTCCGTGTGCAAGGTGCAAGGGCATAACGTAAAGACATGTAAGGCAAACAAGAAAGAAGGAAAGAGCAGCAAGAGTTTGAAGGTGATTAAGTCAAGTAAAGTCTGGGTGCCAAAAGATAAAGAAGATGATGCGAAGACTACAGATCATTCGGAGAAAACCACAGAGTCCCCTGTTTTGGCATTGGAAGATGTTGAGATTGAGGTGCCGGTCTTGGATGGTGGCAAGGATGTAGGGAAGTCGAAGTTGGGGTCTGAGAGTGTTATCGAAGAAATGGAGGCCCCCGAGCAGAGGTTGATCTGTGGAGAGGCTAGCGGGACTTTACCAGCGGAGGAGTTGGTCTTTTTACCAATAATAACTCAGGAGCTATCTGCTGGAGTTGGTGGCCATTTAGAACCCAGAAGGGAGGAATTCATCGAGCCAATTCCAGTAGTGGATGTTGCTGTGCAGAAAGACGATGCTGTAGTGGGTGGCCAATTAGAACCAAGAAGGGTGGAATTCATCGAGACATCATCTGTAGCGGAGGATGCTGTGCAGCTAGAGTCCAGAATTGACGTGGTGTCAAGCGGGAATATCCCAGTAGCAGAAGGAGAGGTGCAGATAGACACGGTAGATTTGCAGATGGAGTCCAAATCTGAGGATGAAGGTAAGTATCACCACCCAGGTAAACAAAAAGATGATTTTTCTGATTCTGATTTAGTAGTTAGGAAGTCTCCAAGTAAGCGTTTGTTACGTAGGTCCTATAGGGTTCCTAGCAAGCCCTCTAAGTAGAATCCTTGATTAATAAATTGTTATTTTGGAACATCCGTGGCCTTGGTACCTCGAGGAAACGTTTGAGGGGGCTTGTACGTGAGCTGCAGCCTATTATTCTTTTTATTGCAGAACCGTTTAGGGATGATTCTCAGTTGAATTATTGGAAGACGTTTCTTGAATTTGATGAGTGTCTTTCTAATGCAAATCAGGATGGTAAGCTTTGGTGTTTTTGGAAGGCTGGTTTGAAGGTGGAGGTTATGGGTGTTTCGGATCAGCACCTTACTATGCTTATTAACTCTAGCTTATTGATCTCTTCGGTTTATGCAAAGTGTCGGTTTTTAGATCGAAGGCCTTTGTGGTCTAATTTACTTGGTGTTAATAATTTACAGTTTCCTCATGTGATTATTGGGGATTTTAATGTCATTTGTAATGATAATGAAAGAAGAGGGGGAAATCCTAGGATGCTTATTGCTATGGAGGATTTTTGTTCCTTTATTGATGATGGCAGATTTGTTGAGATGCCTTTTTCAGGTAATGGCTTTTCTTGGTGCAACGGTCGATTAGGAATGGCGCGTTCATGGGCTAGACTGGATAGAGCTTTATGTAATTCCAAGTTTAAGGATCTTTATCCGTCGGGTAGAATTCAATATCTTCCTAGGAGGACTTCAGATCACTCCCCTATGGTATTGGGTCACTTGGTTTCATCTGCTAGGTATGGTCAAACCTCTTTTAAATTTCAATATATGTGGACTAATCATGAAGATTTTTGGAGATGTGTTTCTAGTTCTTGGCAGGTGGAGGTTAATGGTACGGGTTTGTGGAAGCTAGCTGCTAAATTGAAGAGGTTAAAATTGGTTCTTAAATCTTGGAACAAGTGTTTGGCTGGACAGGAAAGCATATTAAAGAGTTAGAAGCTAAAGTGGAGGAAGGTGAATTAAGACTTCAAGAATGTTACTCAGAGGATGTAGAAGCTGATGTTTTAGCGAACAAGGTTGAGCTTGATGTCTGGTTACAAAGGGAAGAGTCTCGTATTGCTCAACAAGTTAAACAAAAGTGGGTATCGCAAGGTGAGGTTTCGACTGCTTTCTTTAAAGCTTTGCAGAATAACAAACATAATATGGTAGTAGAAATGAAGCTCTCTGATGGCAGAGTGCTTAACTCGCCTGAAGATATCCATGAGGCTGCGTCTGTTTATTTTGAGGATTTCCTCAAAGCTAAAGCAACCAGTTCTGTGCCAGATCTGGTTGGGTTAATTTTTTAGGAAGTTTCGGAGGAGGAAAATCAATTTTTTGGTAGTATTCCGTCGGTTGGGGAAGTAAAAGATGCACTTTTTTCTATTCCGGTGGATAGTAGTCCGGGGCCGGATGGATTTGGCTCGGGTTTTTTTCAGCATTGTTGGTCCTTGGTGTATCAAGATTTATTGGAAGCAGTTAGTGATTTTTTTGGCGGGGCTGTCTTACCAAGGTTTTACTCTGCCTCTTTTATTGTCTTAATTCCTAAAGTTCAGAATCCTACGTCGTTTGGGAATTTTAGGCCCATTAGTCTGTGTTCAGTGGTCTATAAAATTTGTTCTAAAATTTTAGTGAACAGATTTACTTCAGTTTTCAGTAGGATTATTTCTATGGAACAGGGTGCTTTCTTGCCTGGTAGAAGTATTTTTGAAAATATTAGTCTTACTCAGGAGCTTATTCATGATATAAACAAGCCTATTAGAGGAGGTAATATTATGATGAAAATTGATTTTGCAAAAGCTTATGACACTATTGACTGGGGTTTTTAAGTCATATTTTGAAAGCTTTTGGGTTTTCCTCGAAGGTTTGTCATTTGTTAGCTCAATGTGTTACTACACCTTGGTATTCTGTGGTTATGAATGGTGTCGCCAAAGGTTTTTTCAAGGGTGGACGTGGTCTCCGTCAAGGAGATCCTCTATCTCCTTACTTGTTCATTTTGGTAGAAGAAGTTCTCTCTCGATTGTTAAAAAATAAATTTGAAATGGGGAGAATTAAAAGTTTTTCTCATCCTAGGCATGGTCCTGTTATTTCTCATCTTTTATATGCTGATGACATGGTAATTTTTGCTAATGGAGGAAGGTCTTCAGTTTCGGAAATTGTCGAAGTTCTTCGTATTTATGCTGAGTGGTCTGGTCAACAGGTAAATAGTGCCAAGTCTTCAATCTTCTTTTCTAAAAGAATTAATTATGTTAGACGTAGACACCTTTTATTGAATACACAGTTCACGGAAGGGGTGTTCCCGGTCAAGTACTTAGGGGTGCCTATTGTTTCAAGTAGATTGAAGTTAATTCATTTTCAGGATGTTATTCAAAAAATTCGAAAGAAGATTGAAGGTTGGAAGGTGAGTTTTCTCTCCACAGGGGCGAGAGTCATTTTATTAAAGCATGTGTTGTCGAGTATGCCAATTCATTTGTTATCTGTGATGCAGGTTCCGAAATTAGTGTTGCTTCAGTTTAATAAATTATTTAGCACTTTTTTTTGGGGCTCATTTAATGGGAATCCCAAGAGGAAATGGATTAAATGGGACAAATTATGCAAACCTGTTGATGAAGGAGGGGTTGGTTTGAGAAGTTTTGTTGATGTGCAAAGATCTTTGCATCTTAAATTTGCCTGGAATTTGTTAAGTTCAGATTCTTTATGGAAAAGGATTTTTTGTGCTAAATACTTGCATGGTCAGCATCCGATTGAGCTTAATCCATCGAGAGGCTTTAGGTTTTGGAAAGCTATTGTAAAAGAAATTCCTGTTGTTCTTTCACGTTCCAGGTGGAAGATTAGGGAGGGGAACGTGTCGTTCTGGAGAGACAATTGGCTAAATTCTGGTCCACTTATGGAGCAGTAACGATGGTGGGTGATCCGGAATTGAAGGTGAAAGATTGTATGATTAATAATAATTGGGATATGGAGCAACTTGAGCAGCTAGTAGGGTCTGATAAAATGGAGGATATTGTCAATGAAGTTAGTAGTAGGAGGAATGGTAAGGATCAGCTTATTTGGTTGGAAAATTCGGATGGGTCTTTCACGACCAAAACTGCCTGGTCTTTTGTTCGGATTTGTAATCCTAATTGTCAATGGTCGGATTGGATTTGGAATTCAGCTTTACCTAAGAAGTTTTCTGTGCTTATGTGGAAGGCCATAAACTCATGCCTTGCAGTGGATGATCGTATAAGGAGAATTGGTGTGCCATTAGCCTCGAAATGTGAATGTTGTAGGGACAGGGCCATAGAGGATATTAATCATGTGTTATATAGTGGTAATATTGCTAAGGCTATTTGGAAGTTTAGTTCTAATATTTTGGGTATTCCATTTGTCCCGAATCGGTCTTGGAGGGCAACTGTTGAGGCATGGTTCCGTAGAGCTTCGAAGTCCTCTCAGTTAGGTATTCTTATGGGAGTTATTCCTGTCATTATCACTTGGAATTTATGGATATGGAGATGTACAGCGAGAATGGAAGGTAGGAAGGAGAAGGTTCAGGTTTTATGGAGATTGATAAAGTATTGGATTAATTGGGTGGGTATTAAGATTCATAAGGATTCCCGGCTTGTGGATAAGGATGTAAAGATATTGAAGTCTTTGAATCTTTCTATTAATTTTAAAAAAAGAGGGGTTTCTATGGCAGTTAGATGGGAGAGACCGAAGAAAGATTGGTTTAAACTGAATGTGGACGGAAGTAGTATTAATAACCCTGGTATTTTGGGTGCAGGAAGAGTAGTAAGAAATGAGTTTGGGAAGATGGTTTTTGCGTTTGCTGAATCCATTGGGAGTGGTAGTAATAATCTTGCGGAAGTTATTGCCTTGAGAAGAGGGATTGAACATTGTAAACATTTGGGGATTAATAATATTAATATTGAGATGGACTCGTTTTTGGTTGTTAATTGGGTTCAGGACAGAAGATGTACTCTCTGGTACCTAGAGGATTTTTGGGAAGATATTATGAATATGTTGGCAGAGATGAATTTCTCTATTAAGCATATTTATAGGGAAGGTAATAAGGCTGCAGATTTTTTGGCTCGATTGGGTAGTAATGGGGTCTCTCATGAGTGGTTAGGGCAGACGGATGTTCCTCATCTATTAAGAGGTATTCTTAGAACTGATTCTTGTGGTTTGGCTTATCTCAAGTAGTGTGGTTGTATTTAGGATTGAGTGTTAGTTCTCTTATGTTCTTAATATTCCTTTATATTGTTTATTTGAGTTTTGAGTTGGTGTCTGGTGCTTGGGGCTTATTTGGTCTTTCTTATTATTGTAAAGTCCCGAGTACTTATGTTTGTTACCACGGTATTCCTCCGCCACAAGTGAGGGCTTATTAATAAAATTGGGTGGGGATCACTATTGGACAGGTGATTTCTCACTCTTAGATTAAAAAAAAAAAAAAAGAAGCACAATGTTCCTTACCTCCATAAGCACCAAGAAGGAGCATGAAGCTCCCCACCTTGGCTTAGGGAGAGGAAAAGTCTCCACTTCAACAAGCATCAAGGAAATGGAAAGTGCTCGCCCCAAGTGAGCACCATGGGGAACAAAACTGCTCGCCACCTTAGTGAGCATCGTAGAAATTGAAACTACTCACTCTAGGTAAGCAACACGAAAAGCAAAAGTACTCGGCCCCCATGCGAGCACAATGGGAGGTAAAGTGCTCACCACCTTGGAGAGTACGCTGGATGAAGCAAAATGCTACTCACCTTGGCGAGCACCTTGAAGAAGCATGGAACTCGCCACCTCGATGAGCATTATGGGAGGGCAACAACTCACTATCTCGGAGCTGTGGCACCTAGTTCCTCATGAAGGTCTAAGTGAGGATCCATGGTGCCAAGGAAGGTAGCCAGGAGTCAACACCCAATAGCGAATTAAACTAGGCGTGTAATTTATGCAGAATACATTGTGGTGAATACGCTAGCTATTAAGTACAACAATACTAATCTTCACAACAATAGGGGCTTTTCGCCCTTCATTAAATCCCGAGCTAGTACATCATCCAAATGTACATAAATTTAGTCAGCTTAAAGTGGCGAACTGATTACAAGTAGTCACCCGGCTTAACATCCTAAAAGAAGGTACAAGGTAACTACATCGGCTACAAGTCTTCGTACTTAGGACTCGGGCGGGTTGACGCTTCTTCCTCAAGCGTCACACCGGGATTTGGATTTACACCAAAATCTGTGGTCCTAGGAATGAAACCATAGGTAGGTTAAACGACCATGACAAGAATTCTAATGAAAGATAATGCTACCGAAGATGCAATGAACACTTTCATGAAAAGAATGAATAGACATGTATATACGTAGAGAGGAATCACCCTCTGGGACGTGCCTTCTTTTGTGAAAAATATAGAAAACACATTAGTATTAGTGTGGCAAGGAATAGTCCGTCTCCAATATAAGTATAAAACGTCGTAAAAACTAGTATTCGGCCTGTTTCAGCCCTAGTAACATTTTTCCAGTGCACGGGTGCTTATAGTTATTCGTCACAAAGAATTCTCACACATAGATACTTATTGCATAGGGGATACTTCTACTTGGCCAACCAACTCGACGACACCAACATGTGATATGCCAGGGGATCCTACATCCTGACTATCAGGTAAGGCCCAATACGACAAATTTCCACTCCAATCCCCTCGAGGCATTATCCTTTTCGTGTGAAGCACGTGCAAACGTTTAACATATTCAAACATTCAAAACATTGGGAATTCCTTGTCCCATCCCATGATTATAAATTCAAGCTACCAACTTCTCACATAGAGATAGACATTCTCACACAGAGATATTGGGTTCTCACACTGGGATTCAGAGTCATCGATAAAAAATAATTAACACCTTCAACATCCAAACAATTGGAAATCAATGTGCAAAAGTAGGCATAAACATAGTGATGGAAATATTTATTCATGCTTGTTGAATGGAGGAGAGAAGTTACTGAGATAATGCAATGCATCTTACTCACAACATTCACCTCACATTTCCTACCACTGTCTTAGAAGCTAACCTACCTTCATACGTCGAAAATCCTCTTGTCATTGCTCTACTCTGTGCTTTACAGAGCAGTTGACTTCACAAGCTCTTTGATGAATAAAGTCTCAAAAGCAAGATCTCGTTCTACGTCCAGATCCTTTAAATAGGGTGGGTTTGTCTGATGTCCTTTCTGAGTCCGGATATGCGATAAGGATTTTCTTTAATCCTTTCCTGTCATACTACAGGATAATAGAGACTGACTGCCAAGCATGATCCACATGCTTGGTCCTCTAACTTTCCTCTAAACAGGGTCTTAGTCATGGCTTGAGTCGTACTACTACGTTTAGACGACGTGACCCGGCAATCCTTCACCTTTCATTATAGAACCACTACGGATGTGACCCTTTGTATGGAGTGGGGGTTTTGCGTGCAATATTGCCATTTTGATAAGCACTTCCATGTACTTCCGGAAAGCTCCCTCACTTACCCAGTCTCTTCCAGACTGCTACTCACTTTGGCAAGTAACTTTTTGTCTTGTCAGAGTTATTGACTTCCACGGCTCATCGTTTTCGCCTTCTCGGTAAGTAGCCTTTACGTGCTCGCCTTTAGTGAAACAACACAGTTATCTCCACCTCGCCTTGGGATGCGTCAGTCAAACATTTACAAGGTGCTTGCTCGCCCATGTGCTGGCAGCATTTTGCAGCGCCTATTGCAAATTTCTTAGACCAGCACCTCCTACTAATTCCTTAAACCACTGGAGTATTTATCACCTTTGCCTTCCACTCAACTCCAAGAATGGTTTGTCTTCTTTCATGCCAAGCAGTTCCCCACAACGAGCAATTTTCCTTTCCACTATGCTCGCCAAGGTGGCAAGTACTTTTCCTACCGCAGTGCTACAGTTTCCCTCTCCACAAGCCAAGGTGGCGAGGTTCAGGCACCTTCATGGTGCTCGCCGAGGTGAGGAGCATTGTGCTTCACCTACGGTGCCTGGCAGGGTGTTGAAAACTTTTGCTCTCTATGATGCTTGTGGGTGAACTCCATGCTCCTTCATGGTACTCACCAAGGGGTGAGTATTTTGCCTACCATGGTGCTCCAATTATAGTAAGAGTGAAAATTGAAACAAAACTAGTTCGGATTGAGGCATGAAGATCTTGTCTATTTTAATGATTATGAACTTCACCAAAAGCTCTAAGGAGATTCAATTGAATTCATTAATTGGAAAATCTATTACCTCTGTCGAAGATCTCAACAAACCCTTACGTTACAACATAACTCATTTTAAGATATGGACATGTAGGTCATTCTTCTATTTATGATTTCTAAGAATCTCTTATATTCTCACCGCAAAGGTTCCAAACATGTCCTTTGAAAGCATTACTTAAGAAAGAGCAAGAAAAAAACAATGTGTAAAGCTTTACCAAGTTATACAAATGCAATTATGAATAAGTTGATGCAAATAAATGTGTTGTTAGATGCTTTTTCAATATCCAATGGTAGATAGGAATTAATGTGTTGGAGACAGCGCTAGATTATCAAATGATTATATAGTAGAATTTAGAAATAGAGGTATTAAGAACGGAGAAATTTAATTGTTTGTTGCGTCAATGACAAATTGGAACTTTCATACATAGAGTTTTAAAAGTCCATGTGCCACAAGCAAAAACAGAGATCCTTGAAGACACTGATTATATATATCCACATAAAGGAGGAAGGCCAAGATGCATTGATGATACAAGATTGAAAAGATCATTACACAAAAAAAGTAAATCTAATTTTCAAAAATAGTGGCTTGTCCAAAGGTCATGGTACAAGAAACAGTTAAATGAAACAACAAAGAAATTGTTTTTTAAAATATAGCATGTTGATGTTGTGTTTTGCGGGTCTGGCAACTTCACACCCCCGGTATCCAATCATTAACTTGCACATTTACAACGGTGGGTGGGGGGACCTTAAGGTCCATTAATCCTCCGATGCTTAATTCAGTGTCTTGAAGGAGAAGATAACAAAATATGAGAGCAAGAACAATGTTGTGTGTGGAAGATAATAGTATTTTGCTCATTACGTTATTTGCTGCTGGGTTGACCCCTATTTATAGTTACCGTTTAAGATTCCCCTGCAGCGGGGTGTTGCATAGCACGGGACAGTTCGCTCTATGCACTTTATTCATTGAGCAGCTTCCACGTCGTCACCTTGCTGAGCAGCGATGGCCCCAGGCCTTCCCTATGCACTACTCAAGTCTTGTGTCGCATTCAATGCAGCACCCTCTGCACCCTGGAGAGCATTAAATGCGACATGGGCTCTATTCTGGACCACATTAAATGCGACGTGGCCTCTGTTCTGGGCCGCACTAAAGGCGACATATTTCCTGTCCTGTGTCCCTTCCATCTGGCGACACACACCACGCACCTCTTCCCTTTCTTCCTCCAGAACTCCCATCCCAACCTGAACTCCCTATCCATATTCTGGTCTGGGCTTCTATTTTTCTTGCCCAGACTTAGTTGACTGGGCCGAGCCTTCTTGTTGGCCCAACTTCCCGCAACGTATTCTCCTTGTGACCTTGGGCCCAATGTAACTAATTTCTCCCCCATCATAGTATCCTGCGAATTTTAAGCGCACTCGTGCGCTGGAAATTAAAAAATTCTCTCCCTCTACCTTCTCTCTCTTTTTGTAGTTGTAAAGCCAGTTCAACAACCTGGCGTCAGTTCGTTCCTCACATGCGTGTTGTGGGTAACGCCACGCCGTCTTCCCACTATCTAGGTGCCTCTTCGAATCCAACGTCGTTGCTTTAATTTGGAGACCGTTTTATTTTGCCGCCCCCATTCATACTTGCGTTTGGTTTCTTCCCTCTCTCCTTCTCCGATGCCTTCATCTTGCTCTTACCACTGTCTCGAATTCCTGTCCATCCTCTCGATTTCTCCTCATTGTTCTTTGTCATGACTAAGCAGAACGCCGACGAAGCTTGCTTCAACTACTTTGTAGGACGTCGCTGGATGTCGTCCATGATCGAGACTGAACTCCGCACTTTCTGTCGAGAGTTTCCTCTTCCCGACGGAACCCGTCGTCTCACATTACCATGGTGGATGAACAAGGCCTGGCGACGGCCGTGGCACTTTACCCCCACATGTTTTCCATTGGGCTACGTTTTCCATTTTGTCGCCCTGTGCGGGACGTCCTGGACTTCCTAAAGCTTGCCCCGGCGCAGCTCAATCCCAACGCCTGGCGTTTATTCCTGGCCAGTTGTGTGGCCTTTCAAATCTGGTCGGGCTGCTCACAGGGATGGCTTGGTCAAAGTTGTTCCTAGAGATGGCTCCCACCGAGCTGTTTCTAAGGATAGCTCTCTTCGCGCCACGGAGAGAGCCCGCCGACCCGCCCAAAATGTCGGTCCTTCCGGAGGAACCCATCGTAAACCTTCAAGTATATATCATTGTTTATTTAACTATTCAAGTCGTGTGTGATAGCGTTTACTCTTCCCAAATAGGTCCTACGGGGGAAGAAGATGCTGAAGTTCTGGTTACCTCCCTTTTTGCTTCGGCTTTTGAAGGCCTAGAGCCTTGGGGGTCAGCGCAGGCGGAAGATGCCTTCCCCTCCTTTGAGGAGGCTCTCCTGGAAGAAGAAGAACTTTCGTGCAGGTGGCCAACCTCCTTCGAGGAGATGCTTGCTGAGTTCGACGCGTCTTTTGAAGGGTGCTTCCCTTGTTCCCCTATCTCGACTCCCGGGCACGCTAGCTCGGCTCACTTTGGTGGCTCTCCGATCCCCATTCCAGCAACTCTTCCCTTGGAAGAAGAAGTCCCACCCGTTGTAGGGCCAGAATCCCCTAAGGCTACGGAGCAGAACCTCGAAGGGGTTGCTCCTAGGTCGGAGGTCGTGGAGCCAAGCTACCCAGAGGTTTCGGATCCCATTCGCATCTAGATCTCGACGCCTATACCAGAATTGGCTCCACTTGTCGAGCCAGGACCCTCGGTGACTTCAGAACAAACTCTCCCTTTGGCGGAGATTGCTCAGGTACTTGCTCTTCCTTCTCTGTTTCTACTGTCGTTATTTGTTGGATTGTTCATTTTTCTTTCTGTTGTATTACCTCCTGCTGAATTGGGTTTTTGGTTCAAAAATGCCAGGTTCCCCAAGCTATGCCCTCATCTCCAGAACGTGGCGTCGCCATCGTGGAGGTGGAGGACAACCCTTCCCCAAGCAGATGTCCCCTCTGCTCGAGCAATGTGCAGGGGAGAGCTCAGCCCAAGCCGGGGGTTCACTAAGCTCTCACTCCGCCCTTGAGCAGGATCCTCCCATTGAGGTTTCCTTTCGGAGTGCAGGGGGGAAAAAGTTCCACCTCCTGCACATGAAGAGGCTATTCTACCTCTGATGCCCGCCGAGCCCTCTTCGTCTTCCGAGCCGGGGGTAACACAGGGTCCCGTGTTTAGTTGTGTGAAGACCCAGATAGTCTTTTTCGAATCATATTTTCAACAATTAAAACGCCTTTTTACCAATGTAAGTGTTATTCCGTGTAGTCGTTTCACTTTCCGTTTTACTCTTCTTCTTCTTTTTGCTAATGAAACGAGTTGGTGCCAATTTCTCAGGTTGCCGAGTAGCTTGTCGATTTGGTCTCCTGAAAGCAAGAGGCTCTGGAAGAGGACCTCAAGACTCAGAGATGGTTGAACAAATTGTTGAACCTGCGCGGGGAGAAATTGTTGAGCGAGAAACATTCTCTAGAGGTGGAGAACCAGTCCCTGAGAGAGAGCAACGCGCTCTGTCTTGAGAAGATCCGGGACCAGAAGAAGCTGAATAAGGATATGGCAGAGCTGATGAAGATCATGAGCTTAGAGCTTGATCTCAAGCTCAAGGAGCTCCAGTTTAAGGGCGTAGAAATGGACAGACTCCAAGTCAAAACGGCTTCGGCGGTCGT
The DNA here is from genome assembly GCF_001411555.2 of Juglans regia. Classification (NCBI taxonomy): domain Eukaryota; kingdom Viridiplantae; phylum Streptophyta; class Magnoliopsida; order Fagales; family Juglandaceae; genus Juglans; species Juglans regia. The sequence goes on from NC_049913.1 coordinate 32,453,079, forward strand.
AGACCTGGAGTCTACACAAAAAGGAATTGGAGATCCATCTTGCCCAATCTGATCTTCTCTTGGCCGAGGGGGAGAGTGCCCACGCTGAGGTGCTGAAGTTGGAGCGTGAGCTGGAGTCTGCTCGGGAAGCTCTAGAAAGGAGCATTGGGGCTGCTAGTGCCTTGGCGGATGAACAAAGGGGCGTGGCCGAGCTAGAGCGTGAGTTAGAGTTCGCTCAAGAGGCATTCAAGCACAACGAGGGAACAATTGAGATGTTGGAGGCTTAGAATAAGCGTTGCACCCAGATTCGGGTTCGCATGTTCCATCGATACATGGGACTTATGAAATCTGTGGATGTGACAAAGGCTCTGGCCCATGCCTCCGTTTCCTGCATGGAGTCCTCTTTGAAGGCTGCCCAAGACCGTGTGACCCAGCTAGAGTCCTAACTCAGGAGGTCTCCTGCTCTCCGCAATCAGGCCTAGATCAATGGGTACAGAGAAGGCCTTGAGCGCCTCCAGAAGATGCGGAAATCTCAGCCAATCTTTATGCTCTAAACCTTTGGGAGATTGTTCCAGACATGAAAGCCTACGAGAAGATGCTGACCTGGGGCGTAAAAGAGATGCCTTCGGCCTTCTATGGCACTCCCCCTTAGTTGCCCCCCCCCCCTTTTTTTTTTCGTTTTGTTATCTTCCTCTCTCTCTCTTTTTTTTTTTTTGAAGGACATCAACGTGTAAAATTGCATACATTAATGAATTTGATTCCTTTATTATAACTTGCCCATCCTGTTAGCTTTTGTAATACGCATCGTGGTCCCTCAATATTAAGTCCTACCGAACTGAGGAGAGTGTAAGGCCTCGTTGCGCGGGTAAATACCTCGCAAGACAATCACCGAGCCTTGGTTCTTGGCAGTGACCCTCAACATAGTTCTGTCTACCGGACATAAAGTGAGGTGTCCCCAGATCCCTTTATTCTAGCCTGCCTTTCACTGGGCGGCGTGCCACGTGGGTACCGCGGCGTAGCTGCTTACTTGGAAGGCATTAATCCGCGTTCAGTGATTCTCTGAATTTGAACTCCATCCTGTGATGCTATCATGTAATTATCATGTCTTTCCAAGCGTCCACCGAGCCGTACGTCATAATGTTCACGCAGGTGGGCGACTGAACTTATTGTCAACCTCATATTTATCCTAGAGTTGCTTTTCACCGACACCTCTTTCTTCCTTGTTTGGTCTAAGTGTCATTCTGCTTCGGTCAGTCGCACCAGCTGTCCTTATCACACTCGTGGCTTAAATTCCATACTCAACTTTTTCTTCCCTCGCCCTCTATATTTTGTTTATGTGTTGGCTAAGATTTCCCACGCTTAATTCTCCTTATTATCTGCACCCCGGGATTCGTGTATCGCAAGGGACGCTTGGTCAGACCCCAGAGGCCCCCACGGACACGTGGGAGCTGGGGGGTTCTTAGGCATCATGGGGTCCCGGTGGTGCCCCGAGTCGTTTCTGCCTATAAAAAAGGGGATGCTTTCATCTTCCATTGGAATGCATCCAGCCCTGCCTTCTCTCTTCTTTATTAACTTTGCCGATCTTCCTTGGCCCTTTCCCTCCCTCCTACAACTTATGGGAGGTGGACACGTTCTGTCACAATGCTCGAGATGCCGTCGGTTGCGGTTCGAATGTTGGGAGCACGATAAGCTTCACACATCTCTTGTTCTTACCCTCTTGCTTACGACACTTCACTTGTTCTTGCCCCTTGCTTACGGGGGTCGACCTCCATGAGCATTCAAACTAGAACCTACATCCCACAACTTCTGGATGGTGCTCGATCAAGGTAGTGGCGCGGCACCTGCGGCTGAGGAGGGTAGGAACAAACTGTCGAGGGGAGCAACTACATCTTAGTTGTTGCCTACCCATCGATCTTCTGTTACCTGAGCTGCCGCCGCCTCCTGGTTCAACCTTCAATCCCAGTTCGACACCAGGAGACTCTTTGTAGGGTGCCACCCGGCTTCTAGTTCGCATAAGAGGGGACGTGCTTTGCTGGATCTATCGGGAGCCCATCTTTCTAGTGCTACCGTTTTATATTTGTAGTAGTTTTGTAGTTGGGCCCTCCTTTCTGGTTGACGTAAAATTTCCCTTGTTGCTCCGCTTGTAACCTTGTTCGGGATATAAAGGATTTTGTCTACCTTTTACTATGCGAGCTTTTTGTACTTTGTTTCGCCCTTGTAACTAGTCAGAGCTCACGGCTCGATCCCTATGCTTCATACTTCACGGATTGGCACTTATAGGCTAGTAAAGCCTGAGGGCCCTGCTCCCTCACCAACGCATTTCTTTCTTTTTTTGAACGAAACTAGGCAGGTCATTTAGATTACGTTCAGAATAGCTGTTAGCAGGTCAAAGCTCATGGCTCGGTTCTTGTGCTTTATACTTCATGGATTGGCACTTATAAGTTGGTAGAGCCTGAGGGCCCTGCTCCCTCACCAACACATTTCTTTCTTTTTTTGTACGAAACTCGACAAGTCATTTAGACTACGTTGAGAATAGCTGTTAGCAGGTCAGAGCTCATGGCTCGGTTCCTATGCTTTATACTTCCTGGATTGGCACTTATAGGTTGGCAGAGCTCGAGGGCCCTGCTCCCTCACCAACGCATTTCTTTCTTTTTTTCCACGAACTCGGCAAGTCATTTAGACTGCGTTGAGAATAGCTATTAGAAGGCAAAGCTCATGGCTCAGTTCCTGTGCTTTATACTTTGTGGATTGGCACTTAAAGGTTGGCAAAGCCCGAAGGCTCTGCTCCCTCACCAACGCATTTCTTTTTTTTTTTTGCACCAAACTCGGCAAGTCATTTAGACTGCATTGAGAATAGCTGTTAGCAGGTCAGAGCTCATGGCTCGGTTCTTGTGCTTCGACTGCTTCAGACTACATCCTTTCATGCTGTGAATGCTGGGAGCGAGTAGTTGCCGGCATACGAAGGACACTCTAGTTATGGGACAGCCAAAATCCCACAGACGGCACCATTGTTTATGTCGTGTTTCGCGGGCGTGGGCAACTTCGCATCCCTGGTACCCAAGCGTTAACCTGCACAGTTACAATGGTTGGTGGGGGGACCTCAGGATCCGTTAATCCTCCGATACTTAAGTCAGTGTCTTGAAGGAGAAGATAACAAAATATGAGAGCAAGAACAATGTTGTGTGTGGAAGATAATATTATTTTGCTCATTACCTTATTTGTTGTTGGGTTGACCCCTATTTATAGTTACCGTTTAAGTTTCCCCTGCAGCGGGGTGTTGCATAGCACGGGGTAGTTCGCTCTGCGCACTTTATTTACCGAGCAGCTTCCACGTCGTCACCTTGCCGAGCAGCGATGGCCCCAGGCCTTCCCTGTGCACTACTCAGGTCTTGTGTTGCATTCAATGCAGCACCCTTTGCGCCCTAGAGAGCATTAAATGCGACATGGGCTCTATTCTGGACTGCATTAAATGCGACGTGGCCTCAGTTCTGGGCCACATTAAAGGCGACGTATTTCCTGTCCTGCGTCCCTTCCATCTAGCGACGCATGCCACGCACCTCTTCCCTCTCTTCCTCCAGAACTCCCATCCCGACCCGAACTCCCTATCCATATTCTGGTCTGGGCTTTTATTTTTCTTGCCCAAACTTAGTTGACTGGGCTGGGCCTTCTTGTTGGCCCAACTTCCGGCAACGTATTCTCCTTGTGACCTTGGGCCCAATGTAATGGATTTTCCCCCATCACATAGCAGACCTCACAACATGGACAACCCAAGTAAAAGAGGTAAGAACCAAGGACCCCATCACAAATTCAATCTTGTATTTTGCATGGCCAAAGTGAGCAATTTTGTTGAGTTTTCAAGTTTCAGAAGTGATAATAAACAACTCAAGCTAAATGTCACCAATTAGGCGCAACTTTTAGTAATAACTATAGACATTAAGATGTCCAATTTGTAGATTTGGTGCCGATGTGTTTACAATGATGATGATCTGTTCAAAACTTATCCTCCGTTTGAAGAAGAGAAAATCATAATCCTTAATTAGTGACTCGAGTAAAACCAATGATTCCCTAAGTCAATTTCATTACGATAGATAGAAATAAGTTTGTTGTGCTGGCCATCGTATGATGAGATGAACAAGGGAGGGAAATGGGTGAGGAAGAAAGTTTGATGTTCTGGCCACTGACTAGCAAGGTAACTTTTTGAAGTTTTTTATTTGGTTTCCGACGCACTCTCCCGTGATGTTTGTCCTATTGAATAATATAATAAGCTAATGTGATAGGTCCCTTATAATTGTAAATGATAAAACTAGAGTAAATGTCCTCTTCGGGTGAGGATGTACCACAATTGTTTGCTGGAATAATTTTTCTGCCTTTTTATTGATGATCCACGGCTGCTTAATAGCAGTCCATGTTCACAAAACTGAAATGAAAGCAGAATTGGCGAAAACAGAGGAAACACCTAGAGCCACTACCAGTGACTGACGCCTACACACTCCACGTTCTAATGGAAATAGACATGCAACAACAGAAAGATAAAATGCAACAACAGAAAGATAAATGCAGCAGAAAAATAGAAACTGACTTCAAGCTAAGACTCAGTCCATGCACGCATGTGACTTCAATAGCTATGACTCGGTCCATGCACTACGTCCTTGCTAGGGGTGTAAATTTAAACCGGAAAACCGGTCCGAACCAGACCGGTTGGTCCGGTTTTGAACCGGTCCGGTCCGGAACCGGTTCTTATTTTATGAAAACCGGCCGGTTCCGGTCCGGTTCCGGTTCCGTAGTTTTTGGGACCGGACCGGACCGAACCGGACCGGTTGGAAAAAAAAATATAAAAATTAATTTATATATTATACAAAATATTTATATATATAATATATAATTATATGTTAAATTTTTATATATAATATATATAATTATATATCATATATGAAAAAATTTTATATTATAATTTATAAATAATAACATAAAATGTTAATCTTAAATATGAATATTTGTAATTTATTTGATCATATGTTATTAATATAATTATATATAAGATAATGTTGTTATAATTTATAAAATAAAAGTTTAATCTTAAAGATAAAAATTTAATTGATCATATGCTTTAAGTATAATATATATATTAAATTTTTAATAACATTTTATAATAAGAATTAACACTTTATTATATGTTTTTTACATTTAAAAAAAAACCGGAAAATTGGATCGGACCGGACCAGAAACCGGTAAAACCGGAAGTACCGGTTTAGGAGGGTAATCGGGGCGTAATCGGTTTTGAAAAATACAAAACCGGTACATACCGGTTTGGTCCTAGATTTTGTCCAAAACCGGACCGGACCAGACCGGACCGGTTACACCCCTAGTCCTTGCCTTTCCATGCACTTCGTCCATGTCTTTGCACGTTTAACCTCCTCCCATATACTTGGGATTTGGTTTTAGGCCCCTCCCCGAACGTCGTGGCCTATCAATACTCCCCTCCTCAATTGGATCCTTGTCCTCAAGGTCCATATTCGGAAATTGCTCTAGCAACGATTGCTTTGTCTCCCACGTGGCCTCTTCTTTGGGTAGACGTGTCCACTGAACCAGGCTTTCTTCTTCAAATTTGTTTCCTCGTTTGACCCAGCGAGTGTCCAATATTTTTTTTGGTTCAAGAACAATAAGGCCCTCGTCGGTGACTGGTGGCATTTCCGTAGATGGTACCACCCGATCACCCACAAATTTTTTTAGCAGTGAAACGTGGAAGACTGGATGAACTCTGGCTCCTTCTGGCAGCTGAAGCTTGTAAGCAACTGCTCCGATTTTTTGCACGACTGGGTATGGTCCATAAAAGCGACTAGCACGTTTCTGGTGAGCACGTTTGAAGATTGATTGCTGGCGGTAGGGATGCAACTTGAGAAACCCCATATCCCCAATTTCGAAACTTACTTCCCTTCTCTTTTGATCTGCTGATTATTTCATGCGATTAATGGAAGTGTCCAAATTTGCTTTTAGTTGACGTAGCAGCTCATTTCTGGACACGAGATTCTGATCTACCTCATGGATCGAAGAGTCTCCACTATGGTAATTGGGAAATAGAGGAGGCAATCGACCATATAAAGCTTGGAACGGAGTCATTCCAGTAGACGCATGATATGTTGTATTATACCATAGTTCAGCCCACGGAATGTAGGTGGTCCACTTGCGTGGCCATTGATGAACGAAGCAGCGCAAATATTGTTCGACACATCTGTTCACCACTTCCGTCTGGCCGTCGGTTTGCGGATGATAGGCGGAGCTGAGTTTTAATTGAGTACCAGACATATGAAAAAATTCTTGCCAAAATCGACTAATAAAGATGGGATCTCGATCGCTAATAAATGATTTAGGGAGACCATGCAATTTAATAATTCCTTCAACAAATTTTTCAGCCACGCTCTTAGCAGTAAATGGATGAGTGAGAGTTAAGAAATGCGCAGATTTACTTAACCTGTCAACTACGACTAAGATGGTATCCTTGCCGTGGGAAGTTGGTAAACCTTCAATGAAGTCAATGGAAATATCATCCCAGACTTGACATGGAACGGGCAAGGGTTGCAAGAGCCCAGTAGGGGAAAGTGTTTCTGATTTCATTTTCTGGCATACCTCACAGTGTTTGACATACTCTTGGACGGACTGGTGCATTTTCGGCCAATAAAATTGTTGGGATAGCCGTTTGCATGTCCGTAAGACGCCTGAGTGCCCTCCAATCTTGGTATTGTGTGCCTCATGCAACAGCTTAGTGCGTAATGACTCTCACGATGGAATGACGACCCTTCCTTTAAAGAACAAAAGTCCTTGACGTTGTGTATAGGGTCCTTCGGTTTGAGTCTTGGCCGTCTGAGTAATAGATTGAATATAGCGATCACCTGCGTAAGCCTCTTTAATCTCATCCCATAAAGTTATCGTTGCTACGTGTAGATGATTAATTACTGGGCTGTTTGGCTTGCGTGACAGAGCATCTGCAGCTGAATTCTCACGTCCCGGACGGTAAGTAATTTCATAGTCGTAGCCCATTAATTTGGCTACCCATTTTTGTTGCTCCGAAGTTGCTACACGTTGATCCAAGAAATATTTCAAGCTGCGTTGGTCAGTTTGGATAAAAAATTTCTTTCCCAGTAAATAAGGTCGCCATAGGCGAATGGCTTCTATGATGGTAAGCATTTCTTTGGCGTAGGTTGACCATGATTTTTTTGTGACTCCCAGTGCTCGGCTCATAAAGGCAATGGGCTTGCCTAGTTGAGTTAAGATTGCGCCAATTCCTTCGCCTGATGCGTCGGTTTCAATGGTAAAAAGATCATTGAAATTAGGCATAGCCAAAGTTGGGGTAGTGGTCATTGCTTGCTTAAGAGTCGAGAAAGCTGTTTCGGCTTCTTCATGCCATCCAAACTTCCCTTTTTTTGAGTAGATTGGTGAGGGGTCGAGCGATAATGCCATAATTTTGAACGAACTTTCTGTAATATCCTGTCAAGCCTAAAAAACCACGCAATTCAGAAATATTAGTAGGTCGTGGCCATGCAAGCATGGCTGCAATTTTTTTGTCATCCACCTTCACTCCTTGAGGCGTAATGATATGCCCCAGGTACTCCAATTCTTGCTGTCCAAAGGCACATTTACTTATTTTTGCAAAAAATTTATGCTGTCGCAAAATCTCCAAAGTTTGTGCCACATGCACCACATGCTTATCCCACGTCGAACTATAGATGAGAATATCATCAAAGAAAACCAAAATGAACTTTCAAAGGTGAGGTCGAAATATAGAATTCATGATGGCCTGAAATGTTGAGGGTGCATTACAAAGGCCAAAAGGCATTACGAGATATTCGTAATGGCCATTATGAGTATGAAAAGCAGTCTTATCAATATCAGGAGGATTTACTCTTACTTGGTGATAGCCAGCTCGTAGATCCAACTTTGTAAAATATGATGCGCCATATAATTCATCCAGCATGTCTTCCACTGTTGGAATGGGAAATCGATCCTTGATAGTGACCTTATTGAGTGCACGGTAATCCGTGCAAAATCGCCAACTTCCATCCTTTTTTTTACGAGTAGTACCGGCGAAGAAAATGGACTGGTGCTAGCACGAATATGCCCGGAATCCAGCTTCTCTTGGACCTGCCTTTCGATTTCTTCCTTCTGAAAATGGGCATATCTGTAGGGGCGCACGTTAATCGGTTCGGTGCCCTCTTTGAGTGTAATGCAATGATCTACTTCTCGCATAGGTGGTACACACAAGGGTCTTGGAACACGTCCTCATATTTTTGTAAAACCCGTTGCAAATCTTGATGCTTGATTTCGGAAAATTCACCTTGTACGTTATTTTTCGTGGTCGACGGAATGCATAGTGCAAACAACGTATGGCCCATTCGGCATTCTTTTGACATTTCTTTTAATGTAGCCTCTTGAACAGTTTGTTCGTCCAATCCTTGCAATCTGCGGGCTTGCTTATTCCAGTTGAAGTCCATGGTTAATTTCTTCCAATTACATACCACGGAACCCAACATTTCCAGCCATTGAATGCCCAACACTAGATCAAGACCTGATAAAGGTAGAGAGAAAAGGGTGAGGTAAAACTCAGTGCCTTGTAAATTCACCAATACCTCATCGAATCGTCCTTGACATGTTAGTTGTTCGCCATTAGCAACTCGAATGATGAACGGTTCTGTTGGCACCACTGGTAGACGCAGTGAGTTTGCCAAGCGATCACTGATGAAGTTATGCGTGGATCCACTGTCGATCAGCACCATTACTTCGCGGGAGCCCATAGTTGCAGTTATACGCATTGTTCTTGGGGCGGTCCATCCAGTCAATGCGTGGAGCATGATTTCAGGTTCCAGTTCTGGTTCTTGCACTTCTCCCGTGTCTCCCCCTTGGTCAATATCCACCGTATGTTGATCAGTGATGTCCTCACAGATCACATTACCCGCGTCCGCGTAGCCCTCCAAGAGTAATAGCTGGGGTTTTTGGCATTTATGCCCCGTTGTAAATCGTTCATTGCAGTTAAAACAGAGACCTTGCACTCTTCTCTTCTGCATCTCGTCCCATGATAAACGCCTGAATGGAGTTGACGAAGTAACGGGGGCTACCCGATTGGTTTGTGGGAGAGTTAGTGGAACTCTTGTAGGTGGTGGTCGAATGAACCGCCGCTGTCATGTGAGCTGCTCATCTCTCATTCGTGCTAGATTAATAGCCTCCTTGAGGGATTGTGGTTTGAACATCCGAATCCCATCAGAAATTTCCGCCTTCAAGCCCCCCATGAATGTTCCCACTAACGCCTTCTGCGTCCATCCACGCACCCTGTTGCCCAGCTTCTCAAATTCACGTTGATAATCTCTCAACGTTCCTAGCTGTCTGATCCTTGAGAGTGCTTCATCAAAGTCTTCACATTCTGATGGTCCAAAGCGAGCCCATAATTCCTCTTCGAATTGTTCCCATGGAATCGCTTGTCCATCTTCCTGTAACGTTCTTCGAAGCCATTGCCACCACTGGTTGGCTTCCCCTTCTAGATGATAAGCAGCCATGAAAACCTTTTGGTTTTCTGCAGTACCCTGGTATTCAAAAAATTGTTCCACTCGGTTCAACCACTCTGTCGGGTCTTCTCTAGAGAAGCGTGGAAATTCTAGCTTGGCTGATTTTGACGAAACGATCGGTCTACCTCCTTCTTGGTTGTCTCGATGGTGATGGCCTTGATTTGAGGATTCCGGATTGGTGAGCAAAACATTTGAGAGTCGAGTGAGAGCTTCCTCCATCCGCTGTAGTCCTTCTTGAACTGTACCAAGTCCGGACTCCAAGTATTCGACTCGTTCCTTGTTAGTGCCCATAAGAACCTGGCTGTGATGCCAATGATAGGTCCCTTATAATTGTAAATGATAAAACTCGAGTAAATGTCCTCTTCGGGTGAGGATGTACCACAATTGTTTGCTGGAATAATTTTTCTGCCTTTTTATTGATGATCCACGGCTGCTTAAATAGCAGTCCATGTTCACAAAACTAAAATGAAAACAGAATTGCCGAAAACAGAGGAAACACCTAGAGCCACTACTAGTGACTGACGCCTACACACTCCACGTTCTAACGGAAATAGACATGCAACAACAGAAAGATAAAATGCAACAACAGAAAGATAAATGCAGCAGAAAAATAGAAACTGACTTCAAGCTAAGACTCAGTCCATGCACGCATGTGACTTCAACAGCTATGACTCGGTCCATGCACTACGTCCTTGCCTTTCCATGCACTTCGTCCATGTCTTTGCACGTTTAACCTCCTCCCATATACTTGGGATTTGGTTTTAGGCCCCTCCCCGAACGTCGTGGCCTATCATAATGCTGTAAAAAATTGGACTTTGTGAAGTTTATGATCAGGCAATCTATAATAATAGAGTTTTGTTGCATACAAGCAGTCTGAACACAGTACTGCTTATGGGACAAAGGCAAAACATCAAATCATTTTTTAAGATATAATTTTTACTTGTTCAAATAACAATTAAAGTGAAAAAGAATTGGGAACTACGAATCTTGATGTATTCATTTTGCAATTTCATTATTACGAGTAGTTCCTACAAAGGATCGGACTAATGACAAATTTAATATTTGAGTTCTTGATGTAGATGCTACATAGTTGATTCTCATCCTTCAGAGACTACAAGTGTAATAGGATCATCCGTCAATAAAAGGATTACTCTAAGATGATCATGTTATGGCTATTGAGATCGAATCAAATTAGATAGTTCTTGGAAGGGGATTTCTCTCTTTCTACGAGGTTTGCGAATGCCTCTGGGCCTTCCTAGGATGCGCACGGCCCAACTCCACATAGATAATTGGAGTGAGACCTGGGCCCAGCCCGCGAGGTACGTGTCAGGAAGGAGAGGTTCCATCAGAGCAATCGTACGCGTCACTGCCTGTGGGAGATCGTGCTGCGTTGATGGTACGAAGGAGCCATAAGCGACAACAGCAACAGAGATCACGCACTAGCCCAGAAATGGGATAGTGGATGCACTCCGTCAACCCGATGCGAAGTGGGGACGAGGGGGAGGACGCACCTACATGCAAAGCGACGGCATGGTCACTAAGGATAAAAGTCACCCTGCCAAAACGCGGTGCTCAGTACTGCCTGCAGACAACCCGGCCATAGTAAGAGGGGGACCACTTCTTCCGAGTATATAAACCTATCTCCGGGCTTGGTTAAGGGGATCTCTCTCTCTCTCTCTCTCCCTCTCTTTTTTGGACAGTCTCCCATCTTCCCCGTTGCTCTTTCATCGCACACAACACTAATTTTGGCATCGGAGGTGTTGCACACAACCCCCGAGTCCTCACTGCTGTTGTTTCACAGGGTGTCACTGCGTAAGGTGGTTCTATTTCTCAATCTTCTTAGACTTAGCTCTTTTTTGATCAGATACATATGTACAACCTTTGTGTTCCAAGTGCTTTGTTGGCATATGACATGCATGTGCAATGTGAAAACTTTTGACCCTCTACTTGTTGATGCTGACAGGATAACGATAACTCAAGGCAATTTCTGTTTGACGCCAAGAAATTAATGCAGGAGGGTTTCGTATTGCTGAGCTATTGGATTCGGAGTTAATGCAGGACGTGGAGTACCATGACAAAAAAGACCAACACAAGAATGGAAAGTATTGGTATAATCTTTCTTAATTAGAGTAATAACGTGCATATGAAAGTACAAGACTTTTCCATGCGCACTCCGAGTTCATGACCATGCTCTGCTTGGCGGGTATCATTTTGGTCGATAAACCGTTCATTTTCCCCTTTAAATCCCCATTTAAGATGTTTTTACCTTTCAATGAAGTGTTTCAATTCTTATTTTGCTAGAGATTTAGTTCTCATTTTTGCTGGATTGTTGCAAGCTTCATGCATGTTTTAATGCCCATTTTATGCCATATCTTGGATTTTTTCAATTTTGAAACATTTCCGTATTCGCAATTTGCCTTCAGCGATATAAGCCCGAGTTGCATGTGTGTTTATAAGTTCTTAACCTATAATTTCAGTGATATTAGAGTTGCATGTTCTTTATTCTTTCAAGAGAAGTTTATAGTTTCTTTGAAACTCTCTGCATGCAATTGCTTCCATAATCAATGGTTAATAATTTCCAAGCATCGAACCACCACATCCACATGCATGGGAGCATACTCTAGATATTCCATAGAAGTTTCTTTATTTTATTATCAAATAGACTTATACATCAAACACATTTCAAGTACCCCTTGATATTAAAGCTTAAAACCTAAAAATATATCATAATAGAGTAACAGCAGTTTCATTTATCTCTAAGTTTACAGGCCTTCACAACCACTAATATCAATCCACTCAAGTTGGATCGACACCTCCCCGGACTCCACATTTCTCAGTCTGAGACTCATCCTGGACAATTTTCCCATTGTTCCAAACACAAGTGCTCTCCTCGGCAAGGCAATTTGTCGAGCTCGGCTGAACTTTCTTAACTACAGAGCCATTTTGGAGATTCTCCAATCCCATCTTCAGACACTCAATATATGGTTTTGGGTCTATCTCAGCATCACCCATTTTGTCATCCACAGTAAACGTGTCTTTGTCATACACTGTCTGAAAATATGAAAAGATCATTAGCAATTAAATAAAATTATTAGCCCCTGATAGTTTCTGAAGCATTGTTCAGTAGTCACCAGTATACCGTATTACAGAGATGCAGGCAAGTATTGTTAGGTATAACTTAGTACCAGAGTGATGGGAACATTAAGATCCTTAATAGAAAGAGTCAATTCATCGTTCCACTCTGGATTGCAGTCATTTTTTGCCACTCCAGACTTCAATTTCTGCATCAATTTATATTACATTAGGAAAAAGAAAGAATATCAGAAGCCACTATATATAATTTGATCAGTTGGGAAAATAATAATTGGAACAAGTAGGTCAGATCATGAGTCATGATCAAGAAAATAATAAGCAAGCACTAGTAAGATCCTCTTTGGGTGGTAGACCAAATTTAGCAGCAAGTCAGTCTGCAAATACATTTTCTAAACCCAAATACTTAAGGCAGAGGTAAGCTGCCAAGAACAAAAGCAAAAACCAAGTAACACAAGCTTAGAAAACTTAAATGCCTCCTCGCCTGAGATGAAATGCAAAACTTTGATTCGATTTGTCGATATTTCATACAATTCACGAGTGTCATACCTCAAACTTCCCTATGTAGCATAAAAAGAAAAAACAAATCAGCGTAGAACAAGTCAAAGTCTGGTGAAACTTCTTTCTGAAGCCTTAAAAAAAGAGGATAAGGAGTAAGACATAAAGCAGCATAAAAGCTTGACCACGAAATTCTTTTCCGAAACCCTCCATTCAATCCAGATTTTAGACATAGATAATTATTATTTGCAGGTATCTTTCCATGTTGAATTCGTCTATGAAACATTCCAATTGCTGTTGTGTCGCTGTTCTCTCTTCAAGTATATTGATTGTTTAAAAATATTATATACATAACACTTTCTCTGTTTCTGTCTCTTCTCTCTCAAACATATAGGTAGGATATAAAACAATTTCATCATATCTCATCTCATCATTACAACTTTCTCAAATTCTAACACAAAATATAATCAAAAATTCAACTTTTTCAAATCTTAAAACAATAATAATATTAAAAAATAATATTCAAATAATATTTTATTCGTCTTTTATCTAAAACTATCTCATCTCATTTCATTATCCAGACGGGCTATAGTCTGTCGAATGTTAGAGGGAAAATAGAAAAGCATCGACGGAGCTTGGAGGAAACTTGAGCTAATCAAATTAGGATTCATGGTAATACAAAAACTTTCTAAGATGACATTCATGTCGGATGATGGCATCATGGAGAGACATATTATGAATCGACTGTAACTGAGAAAATCAGATATTGTTGCCCTCAGATCAAGTATTCCCCAAACGTGTTTGCAGGAAAATTTCCGAAAATAAAGAGCAAAGAAATATAGAAATATTTCATATACACCCAACCAGTTCAGCGTCAGCATCAAGTGAATTGGAAGGTTCAAAGAAGCTTAAAATCAAACAAGCTACAAAAAAGACAGCCGATCCTTATAATTTGTCAATGGAAAAACAAGAAAAAGACAGAGAGAAAATAGTGAAGAGGAAAGAGACTGACCTGTTCACCCATGGTTACAACGACATAAGGGTCGCTGCTAAGGCTGTCACGCAAAGCGAGATTAGTGCCTTTCCGAAGCCGAATGCGAAGAAGTCCCTTCACATTTTCCATTAGAACTCAACAAATAAGCAGAAGACCGAGGAAAAGAAAAGGAACGCGAACTTCCTGCAACTGGTTCTTCTATTCCATCCTATTGAATTATATAAAGCCTAAAAAGCCAACCGACCACTATAAATATCTTGCGATGATAAATCACTTCAAAACATGCTCACGAGTCTTTTCGATTTAACACCAAATTATTCATAAAAGATTTTTTGATAAATATTAATTTTTTTTTTTGTAAAATACAACAAATGGAATTTCTCATTGGACACAAACTAATAGGGTAAATTATTATTCAGCCCCCATGGTTTGAACATTTTACATATTGGTATATCTGATTTTTAAAGTTTTGAATATGCTTCATTTGGTTACATAAATAAAATAAGATGAGATAAAAATTGAATAAAATATTATTAATATATAATTTTTTTATTATTATTTTTATTTTAAAATTTAATAAAGTTAAATTATTTATTATATTTTATATTAAAATTTAAAAAAATTATAATGATTAGACGTAGTTTGGATACAGAGAATATTTTAGGTATTTTTAAAATATCTTAATATTATTTATTATTTTATTATTATTTTATTATTATTTTTTATTTACTTTTTATTATTATTTATTATTATTTAATATTTTTTTTATTACAATTCATTAAATACTTAAAAATATTTTATTATTTATATGTAATTTTATAAAATAAGGTGAGATTAAATGAGATTAAATTATTTGGGTAACAAAGGAGGAGGCTTTGCTAGTTTAATGGCGGAGATTTTCGGAGAAAGTGGACCGGACTGACACATATTAAAAATTATAGACATATTGTGATGGTAATTTACTTCAATTTAATCAGTTAGTTACTTTAAAAAACATATTAATATGTTTTCTCAGTGTAACGTGGTTTTGTTTAGTTTTTAAACCTATTTTCATTTATTTTAATTTATTATTATAATTTTTTTAAATTTTAATATAAAATATAATAAATCATTTAATTTTTTTAAATTTTAAAATAATAATAATAATAATAATATTATAATAATATTTTATCATCTTAACTCAACTCAATTCAATTCATCATTTAAACGCAATATAAATTATTTACAAATAGCATTGTGTATATCGACGAGGGCTCCACCAAAAGAATCTTGTTCGACCTGTGCTCTACAACGTCTACATTGCCTAAATGTCACGCATACTGTGGGGCCTTGCATGCATGCCCCAGCAATAAAATGTCTCTCAAAACCATATTTAGCATCTAGTGAAATGTTCCTGGCCCTGGCACTGGCTCCGCCAAGAATCATACACTATCCTACGCTTTTTAGCTAAAAACATCATATCATTTTTAAGGTCAAAAAAGAAGGATGCATGGTGTTCTTTTTTTTTTTTTTTGTATCTTTTATTTGGTACCTCTAATTCTTGAAGGGTTCGGCTCTAAATTTATAATTTTTAATCCAATTCAATCCAAGATTTCTGCTAAGGACAAACACGTATATCGGTCTCGCTATGTATAAAAAGCAGTGGATTGGAGAGGACGTACAAATAAACAAACAGGGATGCTGGGCGGGCGCTCGCATCCAGCCGAAAACCCCATAGCATGTTGTACGGGCGGGGAGTCTGCCCACATCAAGCGAGTGGGCAAACACTTCGGAGAAAAAAAGGGGGTGGTGCCAGGTGTGGAGACCCACTTGCCACCCGCCTGCCCACGTATAATATGTATATATATATATATATATAATATTATATTATAATATATTATATGTTAAAAAATAAAAAGAAAATATTATACTCAACCGCGTCATTTAGGATCTTAAAAAACTCCCTAAACCGCGTCATTTTCCTCCCTTCTCCAGTCTCCCATTCTATTTGCTATGTCTCTACCTCGTCTCTCTCCTTCCCTCATCTCACTCTACCAGTTTTCATCATTGTTACTGTTGTCGTAGACTGCTCTCTCAAGTGTCAACTGTAAGTATCTCAAACCTTAAATAGTGATAGAGGAGAAGAATATGAAATCTTGAATAATATCTATAAATTGAATGGTATAAGACATATTTATATTATGTGGCATCAATAAAATCATATTGCAGAAAGGCATAACAGAACTCTTAGACTTCGACATTATCAACTACGACATACATATTGAATAGAGTTTAAAATAAAGCAAAACATCTTACACCTTACAAAATATGGACAAAACATAAATCAGACTTAAGCAAACCCAAAATGTGGGGTATTAAGGCACAAGTACTCGTCCTAAGACCATTAAGGGATAAATTGAAACGTAAAACCTGCAAATGCAGGTTTATCGAATAAGTAGAAAATGAAATTGGCTACAGATTTTATCACCCTGATAGAAGATTGATAGAAAATAGAAATGTTTTTCTTGAAAAGTTGTAAACACTAAAGTAAACATGTTTACAAATGGAGTAATGCTACGTACAGTCATGGAGTACATAAGCGTCGTGCAGTCACTTTAAAAAAGAGTGGGTTTACTATTAAAAAATTAATTTTCTTTTCATGTGGATCCCATATTTATTCATTTTTTCAAAGTGATTGCGTGGCGATTGCACACTCACGACTGTAACTATCATTTCTCTTACAAATGTCATAAGGAGGAAAAAAGTGAAATGTGTAAAATTTTGTATGCTCAAGATATAGGAAGCCCCAAGTATGAATGACAAGTATGAGAGCAGATATTTCCTCCTGATCTTCATCTCTTCAAGTAGATCATCCTCAACTCTCTACTCTTCTCTCATATTACTTTTGTCCTTAGTATGCTCTCTCTATTTTTTTTTTTCTCACATTTTGTAAAGATTGTTAGAGAGCCCTCGTTCACCACCAAAAAAATTGCCACCCTAAGACCAACCAAGGTCATCCTTTTTTAGGGAAAAACCACTTTATGTCATCCACACGTTGTATTCACTATAAGAAAAATAAATATTTATGATGAGTTATTTGCGACAAAATGATTATTTGTGACGATAGTAGACTCATTCTGCAATGAAATAATCATTTTAACATAAAATAATTGATCACAAATAAATAGTTTCTTGTAATGATTTTTGGTCAAGTTTGGAAAACTATCATTTCTCATAATTTTTCACTAACGTCTTTGACCTCTTTCTGATGTTATTTTCTTTTTCCCATTTTTTCTTAACAAAAGCCAGAGTCTTCAAATTATTGTCCCCATAGTCAGCACATGCATGTGATCTACATGCCACATGTATTATGTGTGATGCCCCCAGCCTCCACTTGGAATTGGATGGTGACTGAAGAGTCGAGATATGTAACTTAAGACTACATACTCCTATATAGGGGTGTAAACCGGTCGGTCCGGTCTGGTCCAGTGATGGACCGAAAATATCGGTCCGGTCCGGTCCGGTCGGTCCATTCGGTCCGGCATATATATATATTTTTTAAATCAATTAATAAAAAAAATTATTTAAAATACTAAATTAAATTAAGTGACTTATTAATATGGATTAGGTAACAAACTCAATAAAAAAATATTTTATATGGTCAATGATAATAAATTAAATGAAAATTACATTATTAATTTATATAATTACTATATAATTAACTAATTGATATTATATATTAGTTAATTCATAGAATATTAACAAGTGTTAATAACATATTTAAAATTTTATATTGTTAATAGTGATAGGTTAGATTAAGATATATATAAAATATTGTTAATTTATAAAATATTAACAATTATTAATAACATATTTAAAATTTTATATTGTTAATTGTATAATTATTATATAAATAATATATATAATATATTTTTTTTATTCGGTCGGTCCGGTCCGAGAAATCTCCACTCCGGGACCGGACCGAAGACCGAAATTTTATTATTTATTGGACCGAAACCGACCATGCATTTGGTCGGTCCGGTCCGGTCCGGACCGACCGGTTTACACCCCTACTCCTATATATGACAGTTAAGATGTAATGCACCTAATATATTTCTAGCAGTATGCAATAATTGCAGCGGAAATTCATTAATAATTGAAGTAAGATCATGAGCAATTTCAAAAGTGTCATGGTACCAGTCAAAACTATAAAATCCCAGAACAACTTTTGTGTTCAAATTCCCAAAATACAAGAGGGTTTCAAAACCATATCCTTTTGTTAATCATTTTCTTTCTAAGGTTTCTCTTTCTTGAGCCTACTTTGCTTCATCCTTGTTAATAATTTTCTTCAAAAGCTTCAATAATTTGCTTATAAAACTATCGGATGCCTCTAGTTTGTCTTCTAAGGATGGCTCTACCGAGCGCTCATGGCTCTTTGGGGCCTCTTTAGCTACTGGGGGATCCATCCTCTTGCATTTTTCCATGATCAATTTCTTGACCTGTCACAATTTCTACCATTCCTGGTGAGGAATGGTAGTAGAAACTGCTATGGTAAGATTTCGAGAAATATCGGTAAATTAACACACAACATACAAGCAAATAATATATGCATATAAAGGCAAACCATGAGAATGTATGCATAGACATGTACTTAATCCTGAAACCTTGACTTATGCATATACGTTACAGAAATCAGTGGTAGAAAATCATGTTTGACTCTTCCTTTTCAGAAAACACTTGTCGTCTTTTCTTAACACATATTACTCATAGCCAAATAGTCCTTGTAACATATGGGTGGACACCTCACGGCTCCCTACAAGTTACCGCATCACTTCCCAGCCCACTTGACCGGTGGTGACTACTTTAGAGTTCTTATCATTATGTAGCAATTTGCATTTCTCCTTGACCGCATCCATCTTATGGCACCCATTAACGTTAGGTGCTACCCCGCTCTGGAGTCCTTTAGAAATAACCCATTCGAGGTCTAGCGACTGTACTTCGTCGACCAAAGGATTACTACTTCCAGTTTATGCACTTCAAAGTAAACAGAAGAGTTTCACTAAGACATTCCCCAGTCCTAGCATTTGGGGTCATGACAAAACATGTAACCAACTTTTCTTTTGAAAACTATGCACAACCCGAAATACATGAAACATGTACTTTTCATGTGCAATTTAAACATGTAGATGCCGTGTACTATGCAATCAGGTCATGTTATCAAACATCACCTCGAAGCATCTCCCGTTATGGCTTAAGCATATTAGAACATGCAATTTACTTATCACAAAACGTAGGAAATAACAATCGTTGCATAAGATGGCAAGAGACAATTTCCATATCATGGTACCTATACATGGCCGAAACATCACAAGCATGTAGACAGGGCAAGAATCACATGAAATCGAACACAAAGCACACCATACTACAGATCTCTTCATTCAATTGATATAACAAACAATGCAAAGATCAGATGATACTAACAACAAATCAAAGTTTGCACCTCGCATACAAAAATTATCCGAGAGTAGGTTAAGAGTCAACTTACAAATATCTGAAGCAAAATATAAGTATCACGATCAAGCAAGCTAAAAATGTAATTTTAAACCATTAGACTTGGTGACAACACAAAACCCTAATCCAAGTGGGTGTGTGTGTGTGGCGTGTCTAAGGTTTACTCCCTCACGGTTATAAAGCTTCTTCCATGGCTAGAATGGCTCTCCATGTACTCGACCTAGATGAAATTGCCCTAGGCCAAATGATGTTCATGCCTCCCCACAAGGCTTGGTCATGATGTTTCATCAATTGCATGTGACAAGTAGGTGTATATGTGTGTGGTGTGATGGTGTTTCTTCTCATTGCCAAAACTTTGTCAAAAGAACAATTCTAACTTAACCCTAGTAGTGGCCGGTTCTCTCATCCTCCTTAAGGTCCCTTTTTCCTCGTGTTTGGCTAGTGAAGGTTCGGTTATTTTCTTGTTAAAACCCTAGTTCCCGATCATATCTTGTGCAAATTAACAAATGGATTTAACCATACACCCTTTTCAAAGTCATGGCAAGACACTCAAAACCCAAGCCCCTCTTCACCCTTCATTCTATGTAGCCAAGTGTGCGTGAAGGCGAAGTGGTCGAAGTAGAGGTTCGAGTTGTTCTTACCGTGTGAGCTCCTCCTCCTTGGATGGATTCTCAACTTCCTCCCTTTACTCATGGGGTTGGTTGGATGGAGATGGGTGAGAGGTACATAGTGTTTGGATGGTGAGAAAATGTGAGAAAATTGAGAGGTCAACTCCCTTCCAGGGTGGGAGAGAGTGAGAGAGAGAGACAAGGGTGGGTGCGGGCCCTTAAGCTTCCATTTATATAGTTCCCTAAGTTCCCATGCTATTCCCACCTTCCTATGGCATAGAGAATCTCAAGAGTTGGGATGCATGAGTGCCATGTGTCTCGAGTCTTCTTGGCTTGGCCGAAACCCCTTTCCCTTCTTCTTCATGATTGTTCTTCCTTGGGAGGTCCAAGTGACCCTACGCATGAGTGACAAGTGGCTTGCCATCTTGCTTAAGAATCTCAACCCCTAAATGCCCTTAGGGCGTGTATCACAAAGTGGTATTGGTTCATTGAACCTCTGGGGCATATTCGTCTTTTAATGAAATGCTAATTCTAGGCTAGGTCCTCTTAGGCGTGTGCATTCTTGCCATGTGACAATTGGCGTGTAGGTGTTGCCCTAGCCATCCATCTCTAGCTCTTCCCCTCCAAAGATTCTTCTAGAAACTCAGTAAGTGTGTGCGTGTGCCTTCCCTATGCATAGTGTGCCTTCCCTATGCGTAGTATGGCATGGGGAAGGCACAATAATGCATAAGGCAACAAAGTATGGCATTTATCAATGTAAAACAGTTACAAATGTTAAAGATTGTGATTTAGCAGCTGATAAGAAATAACATGTTGTGATCAAAAAGAAAATTTTGGAAACTAGTTCAAACTTTTCCAAGTTCTCTTTGTCATCAGTGTAGCCCTAAATAGAAAATAAAATGGAACTCAATTTCGAAAAAATAGAAGCATAGAGAAAAAAAAACACAATGCCAGATAATACTCTACCCATATAAACATAGAACAAGGACTTCAATTCAAACTATAATCAACAAATTCCCAATGAAACAATACGCCATAAGTGCAAAATCTTTGGTCAAAAAATGAAAAATATTTAAGACTAAGATACATATCAAGTTCATGTATACAAATGAGTGATACCTCAGCATGCATATTTTCTCTTCCTTTTTTTTTTTTCTAGCCATTTATGTACTAATTTTTTTTTTTTAAGGAGCTGGAAGCCACCCACATAGTAGCCCCGTCCGAAGTTTATTGAAAAAAAAAACCTCACTTATGGCGGAGGAATATCGTGGAAAAAATAAAATATAATCCAAAAACCAAATATCCAACAAAAACCCAAAACCAACACCAGGAAAAACTGACTTGAGTATAGCTCTACCAATAAAAAACTTAGTATCAATGACTAATATGTCAAATGTCTCAAAACGTTGTGTTGGTTAGGATATAATAAAGAAAGTAAATAGAAGAACTTACTTACAAAACTTCAAAATTAAAACTTAAGCTTATTTTTACCAATCTTCTAAAAAATGCAAATAATCTTGCTTCCACCAAATAAGATATATCCAAACTATACAAGACAATAAAATGCCCATCAGAAAACCAAGATGATGTGCAAGGCAATGTTACGGTTGAAATAACTTAAAACTTAAATAACCTAGAATATGACCATAAATGATATCTATTGAGTCACTTGGTTTTATCATCACATTTTGAAAAGTTTGCAAGAACTTTATTGATGAAGTCAATAGGCATAGTATATGCACACAAGACTAAACAGGAGAGATACTTAAGTAGGACTTGGTTTTATCATCATAAATGAGAGAATATTTATAAGATTTCAAACACAGATGCTTGCACTAACAAACCTTTCCAAACTCCATTGTTGAAATAAGTAATACCACTCGCTTGTTCTCAAATCATTACACACTGTTCTTGGAACTTGCCAAATCCATGGGTGGTGTGTGGGTCCTTTGGGGCTACGGAAACCCTAATTTCCCTCACTCCCTTTACCCACTTTTGCGTCTAGATACAAAGCAACCTAGACGTGAGTTGTGCATGAGAGACACGTGGCATGTGGGTGGTGAGAATGGCGTGTGGCCTACGTGTGGTCGTGCATTCTCTCTTCTCCCAATCCATTTACTTCTCCTAGAACCTTAGGTGCATGTTGGCCAAGTGTCATTTGTATGCTAACCAAGATGCAACTTCCCTAGATCTCAAATGATGAGCTTTTAAGGAAACTAAAAGGTCCTCCCCACCATGTGGTGCCACCCTTCTCAATCCCTAGACCCCAACTAGGGTTTCAAACCCTAATCTCTCATAATAGCCGAAAACCCTATAGGCCTTTTGGGCCTTCTTGTGGGCTTGGACGCCCAGTGCACTAAGAGCAAAAACAAATAAGACCCATGATCCCAAGTGTACTCCTCTCTTCTTGGCCCAAAGATTAAAGCGGTGACTAAAGGACAGACGAGGACTTGACTAAGTCAAGTCATCACAGTATGAGATCGTATAAAAGATCAACCTTTATGTTAGTTCTCTTCTAGGCACAACCAAATAAAACGGGTCCAAACTATTTACTAGATTAATTTCCTTTTTAATTTTATTTTCTTGGGCTGCTGTTATAAAGTGGCACTTTTAATTTTATTTTATTGTTAGGCTACCTACCTCCTCCTTTTAATTAAATGTTGCTATAATGGTAAACCAAGCCTGCGAGAGACCCATGCACTGGCAATACCGAGAAAGAGAAAGAAAACAAATTCCTTAGAGACTAAAAATGCTTCTTCGTAAAATTATTTGGATCACATGATTCCGTGACTAGGATGGAATAGAGATTTAAAAAAATATTAAGGTTTTAGACTTAATTAGTATATTGACTAAAAAATGTATTGTCCACTTAATGATAACGATATATTGACAAAAGAAAATATATAAAATAGTATTTTTAATATATTTCAATTTTCAACTAATTAATCACCACTTAAATGGAACTCGATATTATTTTAGATTCTGAAATCATCTATGATTGGATACGTTATATATCACTTGGTTTAGGGAATCTAATTGATGCAAGAGGATTCAGGTCCAATGATTAGGCTCAATTGATAGATACGACGTTAAAAGCACTAGACTACCTCGAAGAAGTAGACCAGCACAAAACCGACAGGAAGAGATGAGTATTCCTAAGATTTTGGCAAGAAGCAGTAGATTTGGCAAGAAGCGGTAGATTTGGATGAGAAGCGGTATTCCTCGATTGGGCAAGGAGACGTATTCCTTGGTTGGGTGAGGAGAAGTGACACGAGAACATCCAAAAAGCTTTCTTTGGCATACACGTCGTGGTCACAAGGCTCTGCTTGGTGGACTCCTTGTCGACATCAAAATTAAGCATTTTCCCTTCCAAATCGCCACTTTTAGTTAATTCTTACATTTTTGGTTAATTTTCTTTTATGGTAATTTTTATTTTTAGTAATGATTTTATTCTATAGTAACGATTCTTAGGCTAGATTTGAACCATAGTTATCTTATTCCATATTTTACTGTTTGGCCTTTATTACAATTTTTCATTTTCTATTAGTTATTTAAGCCCGACTTGTGGGATTCAGAAGCATCTTGATTATTATACGATTTTTATAAACAAACCCTAATCTTAGAGTTTATCTCTGTTTGCAATTTTCTCAATCTTAATCTCTAGCTTCCGTTGCGGCAAATCCAAACCATTTCTAAAACAAATTTCCAATGAAACATAGGAAGGAATCATAATAGGTTAAAGCATCACCTTCAGAAGTCCCATCTCCTTTTTGGTAGGAAACAATTTTATGACATTCTCCACTTGGATGGTCGCGGAGGCATCCAGCGAGAGGCTTGGGCTTTGGTTCAAACAACGTGAGGGAGAGAGAGTGTACTAGATGAAGAGAGAGAGAGAGAGAGAGGAACTTACCGATACTAATGCCAGACGGAGAGCGGTGCAATACCCCAATGACGAGGCGAGCTGGAGGGAAGATGAGGGTTTCTAGGTTGTCTATCGATTGAGAAAAAGAAATAAAAAGGGAAATATGAAACAAGGGAAATTCAAAAGGGTTAAGAAATAAAAGGGGAAAAAGAAGAGAGAACATAAAAGTGCTTTTTTTTTTATTATTATTATTATCTTTTAATGTCACTGCAAAAGAGTAAAAAGTGCCACAAAAAACATTTTTCCATCAATATTATTTGCGAAATAATGGTTTCACCGCAAAAAAAAAACCAAGCAAGGATCTATTGTTTAGAGTGCAGTGAACGAATTCCTATCTGGACCAGAGCTAGGTACGTAGTGGCTTTAAAACTAGAAGAGATTAGAATGCATCGAACGGACTTCAATACGATATTCAGTCCAGACTGTAATAAAATTATTTGCAAAGATTTAAGTTTTCGTTGGGAAAACTTGTTATTTGCAACGAGTCTTGTCCCATTGCAAATAAGTGTCTAATTGCAACGAAATATTTATTTCGTTACTAATAATGAGCTAATAATGAGTATTTATAATGGTTTTTTATCATTGCAAAAGAAACTTATTTGCAATGATTAAGTTTTCATTGGGAAAACTTGTTATTTGCAATGAGTTTTGATCCATTGCAAATAAGTTTTGGAATGATGTATTGGTATCATTACTTGCAACAACATTTATTTCGTTGCACTTAGACAAATATTTGCAAGGATTAAAGTTTTTGTTTGGAAAACTTGTTATTTGTAGTGAGTTTTGATCCATTGTAAATAAGAATATATGTATTGCCATTTGCAACGATACTTATTTCATTGTAATTACACACTTATTTACAAGGATTTAAGTTTCCGTTAGAAGAACTTCAAATAAGAATATATATATATATGTATTACCATTTGCAACGACACTTATTTCGTTACAATTAGACAGGCTTTTGTTGGGAAAACTTGTTATTTGCAATGAGTTTAGAATATATTTGTATTGCCATTGGCAATGACACTTATTTCATCGCAATTACACACTTATTTTTGTTGGCAAAACTTCTAATTCGCAACGAGTTTTGATTCATTGGAAATAATAATATATGTGGTTAATACCAACGAGAATTTGCCATTGCAAATGCAACTATTTAAACAAAATAATTTTAATCGTTGCAAATGATGCATTATTAGCAATGAAAAAATAATTTGTTGCAAAAAGTCATTTATGTTGTGGTGATATTGGTCATGATGGAGATACTAGATATGACACTACATAAAGATAAGAAGAATAGAAAATTTTGGTAACTCAAAGATGAAAGTCATTTATACATAAAACTCAAAGCTAGTCTTTTTTAGCTGAATGGTTTTCACATGAAGGATTTGGGAAGAATTAATGAGATACTAGCTGATATGGTAATACATTCAAACAAGAAGAACAAAATATATTTGTAACGTATGGACGTCATATCATCGAAAGCCTCAAAGCTTTCCAGGCATTATCTATTTTTCCTTTTTGATGAACATTATGCTCAAACTTTCTTCCTTAATAGCTCAGGAGGCTTGCTCCATTACTAAACAAGTTAATGTGTTGCTACTGTGAGTTTTGCTAGGCTAGGAAATCAATGCTTTGAGCTAATGTTTGTAGTTGAAGTTGAAGTACTTGAGTGTAACAATTCATTCATTTAGGAATTAGTCTTCTAGATTTTGTTCATATCATTCTTAATATGTGGTAGTTGGGTTTTGTTTTGAGGCTAGTTACTTCCATCATGGACTGAGTGTGAACCATCTGATCTTTTGTCACAACACATGTCGAGTTTCCCACAAACAAGAGATTGCCCAATGAGTGAGTCTCCAAAGTGCAAGTCAATGAGATATTTTGTAGACATAATAGTTTTAGTGAATATTTGTGTTGTGGACGTGTTTCGCACCGCAGTGAACCTGCACTAGAAGAACTGGGTCTTGACGGATGTCCTATATGGCAACAATACCCCGAGACGATACTTGGTCCAAGCACTCTTCTTTCCTTCTAATCTCTTTTCTATATGTTCATTATTGTCTTGTTTGTTGTCTCAACTTGTCTATTGGCTTGGGGGTGTCCAGGGGAGGAATAATTGACTTTAATTCCAAGCTTGGCATACCAATTTTGATGGTGATCTAAGTCAAATTGCCGACCGTTGTCCAAAATGATGCTTTGAGGTATCCCAAATCGGCATATAATGGTTTTCCATAGAAATCTAGGGACGTTTTGTGAAGTGACTGTCGCCAATTCTTCAGCTTCTGCCCATTTTCTGAAGTAACCAACGACGACGGTTATGGACTTCGCTCACCCTTTACCCGGAGGCATGGGATTGACTAGGTCTCTACCCCATTAGGCGAATGACCAATGAAATGTGACTGACGTTAGCGCCTCAGGCGGGCAGCTTGGAACTGGCGCATATTGTTGGCATTGAGTGCATTTCCTGGCGAATTGTTTGGCATCTTTGAGAGCGTGTGGCTAGTAATAGCTGGCCTACATAACCTTAGCACCCAAAGCCCTTCTCCCTGAATGATTTCTCCATATTCCCTTGTCCACTTCCCCCATGACACACTATGGTTAAACAAGCGGCTTTGTTTAATGGAGAAGCCCCATTTGTATAATATGCCTTTGATCGTGGTGAAACAAACGACTTTATTCTTAACTTTCCTTGCTTCTTCCTTATTGCGCAGGAGTTTCCCGGTAGTCAGTTAGCTATGTCACATGCCCATTCCAAGATCTCTGTGCTTATCTCTGAGAATTAGAGTTCGATGGCTGGGACTTTGATGGTTTGGGTTATCACCTTCCATGGTAGGGTTTTCTCATCTCTTCTAGTTGCTACTCGCGCCAGCCTACCAGCAATCTATTCTTTAAACATTTGGTTCACTAACCTCTAGTATATTGCTTTAACGTTTTTCAAGTCGAAGGCATTACTTGGTAGCAGTATAACCCTCGGTCGTTTATAAATGTTGTTTTTCTTAGTCATCTTGGCTCATCTGGATTTGGTTATATCTGGAGTAGGCATCCATGAAACATAGCATCCGGTGTCTTGCTGTGGAGTCCACAATTAGGTCAATTTTGGGTAGCGGGATGCTATCATTGGGGCACGACTTATTAAGATTAGTGAAATCGATCCACATTAGACACTTTCCATTAGATTTCTTTACGAGAACCATGTTTGCGAGCCATTCTGAATAGTGGGATTCTCTGATGAACCCTACCACCAAGAGGCGGTTGACTTCCTTTGCAAGTGCTGCGTATTTCTTGATATTGAAACTTTTTCTTTGCATGACCACCCTCATCTACAGACTGACACACAATCGATGTTCTATAGCTTCCTTATCAATCCCGAGCATGTCCTTGTGCCTCTAGGCAAAGACGCCCCTATGTTCGACGAGTAGTTGTTTCAGTTGTTGCCTTTCTTTGCTTCCCATTTTGGTCTTGATCTTCATTGTGGCTTCTAGGTGAGCTAGATCTAGAGTGATTAACTTGAGAGACTCATCAACTTCACCTTGTTTCAGGGACCCTTCGTCCTAGGTTTCTACTTCGTGTACAATGATCTCGAAGGGGCAAGGATTGCTCGCTTAGAGCCGACAGCTCGGCTACTTTGACGTCTCTTTCTCCTTCTTTGAGCTCTTATATGTAATATTCCCTAGCCAGTACCTGCTTGCCGCACACCTCTCTAATGCTTGTTTCTATGAGAAATTTCATTTTCAGATGGTACGTAGAGGTAATGTCTTTAAGGGCATTCAGGGTTGGTCATCCAATAACAGTATTGTAAGATGAGCAAGTCTTGACTACCAAGAACTCGGTCATTGTCGTGGCTATGTGTGAGCTAGACCCTACTGATACCGATAGGGCAATGGACCCGACTGGTTACACCGCTTCTCTTGAAAACCCTTTCAATGGGGTGGGCAACGAGTTCAATCTGCTTTGCTTGATCCCCATCTTCATGAAAGCATCCCCAAAATGGATGTCAGCTGAGTTGTCGTTATCAACCAATGTCCTCCATGTGGTGTAATTAGCTATCAACATTGTTACTACCAACGCATCGTCGTGCAGGTAGATTACTCCCTTGCAGTGGTCGTTGTTTAAGGATATAATGGTCATTGGCCATGACTTTGGTTCTTTAGCCAGTCTTCTAATGCTGAAGACTTATTCATATTTAGCTTTGTGGGCATAGGCCCTTTCTTTTGGAGGAGGTCGAGCCATATCCAACTAGTGATGGTGAGGATTTCCACAAGGGGAGCATTGTTTCTATCTTGACTTTGGCAAGAAGCTCGAGTGAGGTTCTCTCTCGAGGATTTTCTCCTTCTAGAGCTTTCACTCCTAAGGCGCCTTTGCTCTTGATCCTGCCTTCTTTCGCCCGATTGCCTTGGTGGTGAGGAATTATAGGCGACTAGCTACTCAAGCTACTCATTGTCTTTCATTTCCTCGATTCTTCTTTTTAATGATTGACAGTCTTCCGTTCAGTGTCCCCTACATTGTGATAAGTACAGAATCGTTTGGCCCTCTGAACGTGGTTGTTGCTGCCCCGAGTTGGTTCCTCAGTCTTGTCTAGAAAATTCATGTTGGAGTATTAGACCCTGGTGTTCAACATTCGTGTAGGAGTACCTCATTCTTGCCTTTTGTCGCTTTGGTTATTTCTTGTCTTTGGGTCACTGTTTTAAATTTCGAACCGTATCGGTCGGTATGGCCGAAATTTTCGGTACCGGCCGTTGGGCCAGTACAGGTACCCCATACGTTTTGTACCGGTCCAAATACCAGCCGTACCGGCCTCAATTTCAGCCTGTACCGACTATATTTCTGCCGGTACCAGCCGATATTTCGGCCTTCCATTTTTTTTTTCATTTTTTCAAACTACAAGCTTATTTTTTGACCCACAATTCAGACTAGGGTATTTATAATTTATATATATATGTATTTATATATAATTTATTCATATATAGACTATTATTTTGAAATATAATTTATATATATATAATTTATTCATATATTGACTATCCCGAAATAGTACACGTAACGGTACCGGTACCGAAATATTTCGTTCCAGCGCCTTGATTGGTACGGTATTCAAAACATTGCTTTGGGTCCATTTCTTTGTATCTTCCCTAACCCATGAATTTGCGCAAAGTGGTTAGGGTCTTCCTTGCCAGCACCGCCATGAACAAGTTTCTACGTTAGATTCCTCACATTAATGCTGCTAACATGATTTTTTTGTTTTGATCGTCAGCCATCATGCATTCATTATTGAAGTTGGCTAGCCATCATGCGTTCCTTATTTAAGCAGGCAAGGTATGCCTTTCATCCTCCCTTTGTTTCACGGTAAGGATATATGCAACAGGTCTCCTTCTACTACTCGCCATAAATTGGGTCAGAAACTGCCTATCCACCTCCTCAAAGAAGTCTATAGAGCCTGGTTACAACACTCCAAACCATCCCCAGTCAGATCCCTTCAGGGTTAAAGGAAATGCCCGGCACACAATGTCCCTAGGAAAACCATGAAGTGTCATATTAGCTTTGAACATTTTCATATGTTCAACGGGATCTTTAGATCCGTTATACATCTCGACCAGTGGAGATGTATCTTTTTCTTTTCCGCATCATCATCGAGGGGCGTACCTATGCTCTACAACTCTACCTCTGCCTGCTCGGCATGGCTTGGCATGGCACCTTCTCCCAAAGTGGCGCTCCTACACTTTAGGGATTCAATCTCACGTTGGAGGGCCTCTATCTTGGCTATCATCCTTCTTAGTGTTTCTTCCATTTCCGCCAGTCTTCCCTCCATGTTTGTCGAAGTGGCTTCCTAGTCTCGGGTTGCATGAGAATGTGTTGTTGCAGGCATGCGAAAAATACGTTAACATACAATGATCCCACAGATGGCGCTAAGGGCCCTATTATGGTGAGTATTGTCAATGTCGCCTCATACTTACCCTCATTATTGGAGATCTTTAACTTAAGGGTTATTACGTAGTATACTTTTGTATCATTCTTTGCTACCATATACACCACTAGAAACTATGGAGTTAATAGATGGTGAGCAATGACCACTCTCCAACTCAAAAGGGCCGGCATTACTACTAGGAGCCAAAGACGCCTCACCCACATCATCAAAAGGGGTAGTAGAGCTTGTCGGGATCATAGGGGTAGTCTCCAAAACTGCATAATGAATGGTCACTTCAATAAAGACTTCCTTAGAACCAGAAGTGTCATCCTGAAAAGACTGGTTGGATAGCCTCTCGATTGAGTGACATAGAGGACTCAGCCTCCAACACCAGTGAATCTGAAAAAGGAGAAACCGGATTATCTAAACTACCTTCACCAGGAACCAAAGAAGCCCAAATGGGCCTTTCCATTGTAAAACTTGACTCATCAGACATGTCAGCCTCAACACGAATAGGACTACATCCCGAGCTAGGCTTCTTTCCCCTTTGGCTCGAAGGAGTTGAACTCCTTGTCTTTTGCCCTCGAGACAAAGAATAAGCACCTAGGAATTGGCAACCAAAAACATGAACCCAATTGGGCGAAACCAAAAACCCGTTGATGTTGACACGAGTAAGAAGAACATATGACCAAGTGCTATTGTCATTTTGTTCCACGCATACATAAACGATATGCAAACGAGCATCCTCCCAATCAGAAAAAATGATGGCAAAATCACCGCACGTTCGGAATAGGCCCCTACACCGCACGAACAGGGAATTCACGACGAGCAACCTCATCAGGTGGGAATTCCCAACCGCTACTAGAGACAAAAAATAGATTCTTGTGCCATTCTTTGACATGAGAATAACGATGCTCCAAATGCACCACTCTATAGCTGGGTTCGAGACCGTAAGCAACATAAGTTTCCATCTATATGCCTAGCACCATGGGTATAGAGGAATTCCCTTGTTGTAATGTCTAGATATTCCTCACCGGGGAACTCCAAACATGTCACCACGCAACACAACAAGCCAATAAGATCCTCCAGGCATTACGTACCAACTGCGATGGAGCGAGCCCTAAAATGTCAAGCACATCCCGTACAGGGTGATAGAACAAGAGGTGGAGCCCCATAAAAAACATGAGAGAATACAACATTACTCGAGCGGTAAAACCTTCTTAATCAACTGCCCCACAAATTCTAGTGTCACGATATCAGAAATCTTCTATAAATTCCTCACAAAGTCCTGGTTGGCTTAAGACATTGTAGTCAACCAATTGTTTCCTTCACAATTGGGAGAACAGTGCGAGTTAGTTTCCCTATGTGGATTAGGGGAATTATAGCGTTGAGATGACCTAGCGCAATGGGTGCTAGAGTGAAAGTCTTGCGTGAAGCCATCAAGGAAGAAGGGATTCAGAAAAGAAAGAAAGGTTAATCAAAAGTAGGAAGACAAGGAATGGAAGGAGCTCAATGACTAAGGACGAGTTAGTGTTGGATAAGGAATGAAACGGTAAAGGTGGCAATATGAAAAGGCAAACCAAGTGGGGAACATGGCGCTGCTTGAATATTCACCAATAAAATAGAGAAATGTGCCGTGTGCAAAAAGGGAAGAGAAAGAATACAAATAGATCCTCAAGCCACCTAAAGAGACACGAAGGTGGAACGATGCATGCCCCTGACATGGGGACGTGCGTTGATAGACAACAGAAAATAATGACAAAACTCAAGTCAGGAAGAAAAAGAAAAGTCCCATCACATTCATATGATAAGACTCCACGAGGTAACTAGAGGCACAAAAGTCTCCCCTCACCAAAGGGCCACCCCCACACCTTAAAGGTCCAAGGTGCAATAATGCCCACCAACAAGCATTAGCATTGAAGAATTCACCAATAGGCAGATTAGTAACAAACCCTGAATCAAGAGGCCTGCCCACAAATATGGTCATATCCAAGTCTCCTAGGGGCCACATAAAGGTCTGAAATGTACTCCAAATAACCAGCCATTATCCGATAATGCACAATTCAAATAATAACTATCTTAGGCCTAACTTAAAATAGAGGATTGGGTTGTTACATGAGCCATATCACTTTATTCCATGCTCTATATATGTTGGAGGAAATCCACAGTCAAGGTAAGTAGATCTAGCCCTTTGATTTACGGAGACACCGCACATACAATTTGACTAACATAGGCATTAGAGGCGTTTAATACCCTTCAAACTTTCTTTGGTTCTTCTAGTGCAGGTTTGACGCAAGAATTCGCAGGGGTGTGAAACACGTCCATGACAATTTGTGTTTGACAATAACTTCTAAGCAGTCAGTCCATTAAAGGGCTAAAAACAGCCTCCAATGTGATTCTGCCACATAACCCACCCATTAGACCCAGAATGGGACTGCATCGCACTGAACCCAGCTCCCTCACCCCCTCGAAACCCAGATCATTGGTTGAACCTCGTCTCTCTCTCATCGAGGACTTAGAAAATCCCTCGCCCCTCAACGCCATGAACGTCTCTCCCATCAACGACGTGAACATCTTCACCCATCGACACCACGTTCTACGATCATTGACGCTGGATTCCCAGATCCCATTGACGCCACCCTCCACTACAACAAATTTGAGATTTTGGGATGAAATTATTTAGGGACGAAATTTTTTTCGTCCCTAAAAGTCATTTCTTGGGACGAAATTTAAATTTCGTCCCAAAAAATAGATGAATTTAGAAAACCGTTCGAACGTCAAAATAACCGATCGAACAGTTTTTTCTGCGACGAATTAAATCGTCTCAAAAAATTTTTCCCGTTCGAACATGAAAAAATACGTTCGAACAGTAAAATTTGGCGGATAATTACTTTATTATGGCGGGGAAAGTTCAAAAACGTTCGAACGAGAATTTTTTGTGTTCGAACGGAAAATATTTGGTGGCAAATCCTAGCAGGAAGCTTTCTAAACCGTTCGAACGGAATATATTTAGTTAGAACATATTCAAGCACCACATTTATACATTCGAAGGTATAATATTAATCTCGGTACGAAACTCAAAATATAAAAAATATCTATCATTTATACAAATTCATTAATTAATTTTATGTAATTAATTTTAAAATATTTTAATGATTTCTTTTACGTTAAATAAGATATTTAGTAAATAAATATTATCAATCACATACATATTAATCAACCAAATAAAGCAAATTATCAAAATGCCATATATATTGTTCATAATTACAACAAAAGAAAATATAAATAAAAGATAAAAACTATTGTGATGCGAGGTCTCTACACACATCCTCGACTGCAGCTAATTGTGTCTCTACCTGTGTCAGTCGAGTACTAACTGTGACCTGAGTTGCATTATTGGCATTAATCGCTATACGTAACTCATCAACCTCTGTACGTAACCCAGAGACGGTAGCCATAATCTATGTACGCAACTCAGACATGGCAGTATGCACTGCATCAATCACTGCTGATGTGTCAGCCATCTCCTCGCGAATATATGTGCGTGATGTCTCAGCCTGTGTAGATGTCTCACCAGCCGATACTCCAGTATCTCCTGGCTGCCCATCTCTCTGAATCTCAGCCCTGTCAGGAACAGCTCCACGAAAACGAAATCTAGAGTGTCCCGTGCTCCGTGATAGGGTGGTGCTGTTGATCGGTGCCATCGGAAATCGGGAACGCTCGGCAGGTTCGGACACAACCCCGGCATGTAGCAAAAATCGAGTGATGAGGATCCCAAACGGCAGTATATCTGTCGTAATAAACCGTGCCTCTGATCGGATCCTCTCAAATATATAACCAACGAGGTCGATCGGGATGCCACGAGCGACCCGTATCATAAATCTCGCTCGATCCATGCCGACCTCGGTCTTGTGCTGCCGTGGGTCAATATTGTTAGCAATGATCAAATTCATAATCTTGAAGAAAGAAGATAAATCTGCCTGCCTAATACTCTTGGAGCCATCGTACACTGGAGCATCTGGACCAACAATCAAGTCTCTGACCTCGTGATCAGCAAGTGTATCTATCTCATCTGTGTAATCTAGTCCCTCGTCCTGAGACATAGCTGCATCACCTGAAGGACCAGACTCTCTAGGCGGGAGGTTTGGATAGGCATCAAGAAGCCTAGGAATACCTAGATATGCAGCGAGTCCATCCGCTGAAAATATAACAGGAGCTCCTCGGACACAGATCCTATATGCCCCTCCATCGTCTGGGCTAGCAGCACCGAGCTCTTTATAGAACTCAGTAACGATCTCAATGAAGGAAACGAGCTCCATTCCTTCTTCTCGCTGATCTAAGATTGGTGCCCAACCACGATCATTGAATACTGATGGGAGGGAATGACCCTCCCATATAAGAGCGACAAAATCAGACAGTTTTACCTGTCGCTCAAGTAAAACGGTCCGCTCTCGAACTGTTTGGATGGAAGGTTCTCCTGATCTACCACGTTTACGGCCCCGATAAGACATTATTATGATCCTGCAATTTAAAAAATAAAATATACATTCAAGATTAGTGATAAAATCTAATTACGACTAAAAGATTTACAAAATTATATACTAATAGCAATTTAATAAATTAATTGATAGAACATATAATCAATTAAACGATGAAAACAATTTAATAAGCTAATAAAATGTTAATGGATTTAATTTAATAATTAGCGTTCGAACGTCTAAATATATGGTCGAACGGACAATTAATAACGTTCGAACGGGTCTATCAAGTTCGAACGTACAGGTTTACCCATTCGAACTAACTGGTTAATACCGTTCGAACGTAAAACAGATCTAACTCGGCCATGGCTGAGTCAACTCAGCAGCCATGAAAATACTAAAAAATTAATCGATTCTGTGGTTTCTTCGACTAAAAAACAAAGTACTCTTCATTTCTCAACATCCTACGATAAATTTATGATGTTTTACGGTAATTATTAATGAAAAAATGTAATTTTAAGAAAAAAAAACAAATAAAACCATAAAATTATAAAATAAACGGTAAAATGAGTTTGAAAATACATACCTTTAGTTGGGAGGAAAAATGTTTGATGTATGTGCTGATCACGACGGCAGACGGCGGTGAATGTAGTGCGTTCAAACGTTTTCTCGCTTTTTCAAACGGTGGGGACGGCGGCGTGAGAGAAATCGCTGCCCGCGATAACTTATACGTGCATAACCGTTCGAACGTTAATAGTAAATGTTCGAACGTTAATATAAAACCGTTCGTCCATTACTATTTCACGTTCGAACGGAAGTTTGTACGTTTATTAAAAAATATATTAAATGTATACTATATTTATATTCATATAAATTATTATAATATATATACTATTATAGTAGATTATATATAAATCTACTATGTAATATTATAATATATATTATAATAGTAGAATACTTTAAATGAAAGCATAATAACTTATAAAATATTTTCTTATAGTATAATAGTAATATATCATAATACTTTACTATCAAAGTGTTATATATGAGATATTAAGATATATATAGTACCATATAATAGCATGTAGTACTATATGGTATGAGTTTATACTTAACTAATATATGTCATATTACATATTCCATTATACTTTACCTACTAAAGTTATATATGATATTATACAACATATATACATAGAGTATAGATTACTTATAATATACTATCATCTTATAAATTTCTCTAGACTTTATTATGTGACCTTAGTATATTTGGGGCTATATATATATGAGTATATATTACTAATACATATGATCTTAATAATATATATGATAGTATAGGTCACTATATATATGATAATATATATTACTATATATACTATATAATAGTATAGATTACCATATATATGATAGTATATATTACATTATATATGATAGTATATATAACTAATACATATGATGTTATAGTACTTTTCATTTAATGATGAAAAAAGTTATATTTAATCATAAAGGATATGTGTTCGAACGGTACTCATAAATAGTTCGAACACATATGTTAACGTTTGAACGTAAAATAAAACATTCGAACGGACAAGGCAAATGGCGGGAAAACATCCCGCCAATTAAAGACAGCTGGATTACCGTTCGAATGTAATTTGTTATAGTTCAAACGGATTATTGCAGTGGTGGGAAAATATCCCGCCAATTAAAATATAGTATCATCTAATATGTCTACATATATTAATGTTGTTCTTTTATTCAAAGGTATAATGAAAAAAAGAAAATAAATAAAACTTTGTAATACCGATTGGGTCAGTTAGAAATTAACGTTCGAACGATAAATTTTCCAGCGAGAATAATTCAATAACGTTCGAACATACTTTTTATACGTTCGAACGTGAAAATTAGGAGGGAATTTTCTCCCGATTAATATTTTCACATTCGAACGGTTAGTAAATAACCGTTCGAACATGAAATGTTCTTCAAAAACACGACAGAACCTCACAATTTTGTTTCTCTCCTCCTGCGCTGTCGCTCCGTGTGGTCGCCTGAAGATTACCCTTCGCATATCAGAGGTATTCTTTCTCAAACTAACTCTTAAGCTCAAAAAAATTGTTCATCTCACTCTATTATTCTCGGATTAATACTTGTATGATAGTTTGTGATTATTTTCGGATTATTTCCTTTTCATCTTCAATTTGTCAGGTATTTCTTTTAAAATAGAAATGTATGATTTGAACTTAATATTTTGCAATGTTAGAAAGTTGTATGCTTTGAAATTGGTGTTTGTGTTTGTTAGAGTTTGTAATTAATGGAGTTTTCGGCGTTGTTGAAGACGACTGGAATCTGGAACGAATACGTTCGAACGGATTAGGATTACCGTTCGAACGTATTCATTTTGTTCGAACATAGGGCATCATCGTTCGAACGGGTAATGACATTTCATCAATAACGTATACATAATACAAATAGTTTGGGATAGTTGTGTAAATTATATGTACTACTACCATTTAATATTGTTAATTCTAAATAAATAAAATTATTATTCAAATTAAAATACTACTAAAATTTTAAATTAAAATATAAATTTTGGTAGATTTAATAATACTTAAATACTTCAAGATAAATT
The DNA here is from genome assembly GCF_001411555.2 of Juglans regia. Lineage (NCBI taxonomy): Eukaryota > Viridiplantae > Streptophyta > Magnoliopsida > Fagales > Juglandaceae > Juglans > Juglans regia. The sequence continues at coordinate 32,490,217 of NC_049913.1, forward strand.
AATAAAATTAATATTCAAATTAAAATACTACTAAATCTTTAAATTAAAATAGAAATAGTTAAGATTTAATAATACTTAAATACTTCAAGATAAATTAATAAAATTAATATTCAAATTAAAATACTACTAAATCTTTAAATTAAAATAGAAATAGTTAAGATTTAATAATACTTAAATACTTCAAGATAAATTAATAAAATTAATATTCAAATTAAAATACTACTAAATCTTTAAATTAAAATAGAAATAGTTAAGATTTAATAATACTTAAATACTTCAAGATAAATTAATAAAATTAATATTCAAATTAAAATACTACTAAATCTTTAAATTAAAATACTTAATTATAAACATGTAAAACTAATATTTAAATTAAAATCTGGAATAAATATTGAAATAATACCTACTAATTATGTTTTTGTTGTATTGTTGTGTAAATAATATGTTGTTATTGTTTGACATATATTAGCATATTTTGTATTTTTTGTTCATCAAAATAAACCTTAGACCCGTTCGAGAGTTATCAATTCGGATGAATGCTTGATTGATAACTCTTGAATTGTCCAGAGTGGACAGTTTGGGATTGTAAGATCATTCTCGCAAACTATAGAACTATATCTGTTGTCGTCCAACATTATGATTTTGGTAGATTCATCCATTGTTCTCTGGATATGCAGTTTCGGTGATGGTGCAACGACGTGTTAATCGTCAGTGCACACAACGAAACGAGCATATTTGGAGAACTATGGGGAGATGCTGCCGAAATTTTGTTGGACGTGACAGATAATAGATCATAGGTTGGCGACTATGATCTTACAATCCCGAACGGGATAGGACCAACTACCCGGTGAAAGGTGGCATACTCATTAATTGGTACATGATATATGGTTGTTTGCTGATGCATTACAATATTGTTTGTAATGAATATAGTCGGCATGGATAAGAGTTGGATGAGAGTTACCGATCGATTGGGTCAGAATTACAATGTATATGCTGAAGGTGTTAAGAAATTCTTGGAGTTTGCATTGGGTACATGTGATAGTGATGGGCGTATCAGATGCCCATGCAGAGAATGCAGGAATTTGCATTCTCATAAGATAGACTTGGTGAGAGAGCATCTGTTTGTCAAAGGTATTGATAAGGGTTATACTGATTGGGTCTTACACGGCGAACCATATCCAACTTCATTTGAGGCTCCACATGAAGAAGAAGAGATCGATGAAGATGTACAACCAGGGATTGTTGGAGATGATTACGATGAGGATTTGGAGGAAATGTTAGGTGACATCGGTGCGGGAATGTTTATGGATGAAGGTGACACGGACACATTAAGCTCAAATGATGGGGGCCATAACACTTTTGCGCGCTTGTGGAATGATTCACAGCGTGAGCTATATCCAGGATGCAGAAGACATAGTAAGTTGTCGTTTACCGTAAGATTGCTTCACATAAAATCAATGTGTCGATTATCTATTAAGGCAGTCAATATGTTACTTGAGCTGTTTAAAGAGGCACTGCCGACAGACAATACTTTACCTCGTAACTTCTATGAAGCAAAAAAGTTGAAACGAGGACTCGGATTTGATTACAACGTAATACATGCATGTACGAATGACTGCATATTATTTTGGCGAGAGAATGAGCAGTTGAACGAGTGTCCTATATGCCACGAGTCAAGATGGACATCGGACAAGGCAAATGTTCCGCAAAAGGTCGTCCGCCACTTTCCATTGATACCTAGATTACAACGATTATTTATGTCACGCGCAACGGCTGTAGATATGACATGGCACTCATCAGATAGAGTAAGGAACGAGAATATTTTGTCACATCCTGCTGACTCCCAGGTGTGGAAGGAATTTGATCAGGAAAACCCATGGTTTGCTGAAGAACCGCGTAACGTAAGACTTGGGTTGGCAACAGATGGATTTAATCCTTTTGGGAACATGAGTACTAGTCATAGTACTTGGCCAGTTGTACTTATGCCGTATAATTTACCACCTTGGAAGTGTATGAAAGATCCATATTTCATGATGAGTTTGCTCATCCCTGGTCCGAGGTCACCGGGAAATGATATAGACATACACTTACAGCCATTGATTGCAGAATTGAAAGATTTGTGGGAGAATGGGGTTGTCACATTTGATTCGTCAACAGGCAAGTCGTTCAAGATGCATGCTGCGGTGTTGTGGACAATAAATGATTTTCCAGCTTATAGGAATTTGTCAGGTTGGAGTACTAAGGGGAAAATGACATGTCCAACTTGTAACAAATATACCAAATCTGAATGGCTTACGTACGGGAGGAAATTATGTTTCATGGGTCATCGTCGATTTTTACCTGGTGACCATATATGGCGTGGAAATTCTAGAATGTTTGATGGAACTGTTGAATGGGGCCAACCTCCACCATATTTGTCTGGCGAAGATGTACTTGCACAATTTATAGATGTTGGTTGTAATGAATTTGGTAAAAAACAACGAAAGAGAAAACGAGCTACGAATGAGTTGAATTGGACAAAGAAGAGTATATTTTTCGAACTCCCGTACTGGTCGAAGTTAAAATTGCGACATAGCCTTGATGTTATGCATATTGAAAAAAATATTTGCGAATCCGTATTGGGAACATTGATGTCAATTGAAGGAAAAACAAAGGATACAATAAACTCAAGGAAGGATTTGAAGCGGTTGGGAATAAGACGGGAAATGCAGTTGCAAGAAAATGGTTCGTCTGTCTACATGCCGATTGGGTGGTATACATTGTCAAGGAATGAAAGGGTTACATTTTGTGAGTGGCTATTGAAGATCAAATTACCGGACGGTTATGCCTCGAATCTAACAAGGTGTGTGAGAACAAATGATTGGAAAATAACTGGATTAAAAAGTCATGATTGTCATGTTTTCTTACAGCGTATCTTGCCTATTGGTATCCGTGGGTACTTGACCAGAGATGTGCGCGTGGCTTTGACTGAGTTGGGTGCATTTTTTAAAGACTTATGTGCTAGGACGTTGAATGTAGAAGCTTTGGATCGAATGGAACGAGAAATTGTCATAATATTGTGTAAGCTAGAAAGTATTTATCCACCATCATTCTTCGATGCCATGGTTCACCTAGCCGTTCATTTGCCACGTGAGGCTCGACTTGCAGGACCAGTTCAATATAGATGGATGTATCCCATTGAACGATTTCTTGGAAAGTTGAAACGTACAGTGGGTAACAAGGCCCGTCCAGAAGGATCAATTGCAGAAGCATATATTGACGATGAGTGGCATACCTTCTGTTCCAAATATTTCCACGGAGTTGACACTCGGTTTGATCGGCCAGAAAGAAACTTTGACGTTGACCGAGCAAGACAACGGACTATATATTCTGTGTTTTCCCAACAAGTTCGTCCAATTGGTGCAATGCGTGGTTATGACTTGTGTGGAAGAGAGTTCGAGAAAGCTCAGTGGTACGTGCTGAACAATTGCCCTGAGATAGAGAACTACTTGAAGTAAGTTATAACTTTTTCTTAATTTAAATTGCCTCATTACTTTTAAAAAAATACAAAATATAAAATATTTGTGGTAATCATCAATTTCAGTGATCATATTAACGTGCTCAAGGAACTAGGAGTAAATGATATAAACCAGAAACATGAAGAGGAGTTCCCGAGATGGTTTGAAGAACGGGTAATGAAATTACATATGCGTTACTCAATAACAAATGAAAAAATATTAATTTCAACTTTGATATAGTATATGCTTTACTCAATATGTAGGTTGTACAATTGCATGCGAATAATCCAAATGATATATCTGATGAACTGTATGCATTGGCGCGTGGCCCATCGAGACGCGCTGCTCGATATTCTGCATGTATTTCTCGGGGAAGTAGGTATCACACACTGGATCGAGATTGTTATAGGAAAACCCAAAATAGTGGTGTCCTAGTCGAAGGAAGTCATGATGGAGAAAATATTGATTTCTATGGGGTTATTGTCGATATAATTGGAATGAAATATTTGGGAGAGCTTGCGGTGTATCTGTTTAAGTGTGATTGGTGGGATTTAAGCAATCCTCGTACTGGAGTCCGTGATGATGAATATTTTTTGAGTGTTAATACATCAAAAAAATGGTATGAAGATGATCCTTTTATTTTGGCTTCTCAAGCATCTCAAGTATTCTACTTAGATGACCCGAAGTTAGGAAATCAATGGCGAGTAGTTCAAAAATATTCTCCAAGAAATATATATGATGTTATCCCTCAGGTGGAAGAACAAGATGAAGAAGAATATGACTCTTCTACTCAAGAGGCATACCAAGAGAGTCAACCCGCCTTAAATTTGTTTGTGGATTTGAGCCAGTATGAGATGATTCCATTAAATAGAGAAGATATTGAGGCTGAAATTGTTGATGCGACAGTTGAGGAAAATGTTGAATCATCTGAAGTATCTACAGATGATGAGAGCGAATTGTCAAATGAAACTGATACAGATTCTGATTGACCAATTAAGTGTTAACATTACACTTGATGACAAATATTTTACTTATTGAATGTATCAGTAGTTTGAAATTATGCCGCCAAAGAGGAAGGAAGTTCGCAACCCATCTCCACCTGTTCCTAGCTCTCCTTCAGACTCACCATTAGAGATTGATTCTACAGAACAAGGTAAAAATCTAATACTCATAAAAGTTATTAATTAAGGTCCTATAATAGAAATATAAATGTAATTGATTACAATGTTATATTTTTTGGAATCTACAGTACAATCTCGTCAAGATCGAGGCACCACTAGAGGGGTGACGTTGGAAAAATATCGGAAGGTGGGTAAGATCAAGGTTAACATTCCTGACGAACATACTGGGGGCGAAGGACAACCAGCAGCATGGCTTGCATCACATGTGGGTGCTCTTACACGAACTTACGCACCTTTGGCAAAGACTTCATGGAAGAAAGTCCCCCAAGATGTTAAAGAGCTTATCAAGAAGCGTTGTTTGGTAATGTTTAAAATATTGATTTAGTAGAATAAATTCCTATACTTTACTTAAATTTAGAATATTATAAATGATAATGTGTTTGTGACTATTTTTTTAAGGATGATTTCGAATTAAATTTTGGTCGGAGAGAGGAGCGTAAGACTGTGGAAGAGCTTATGGGTAATGCATTCCGCAAATATAAGGCGAGGTGTCATGAGCATTATAATAAGTTTGAGAAGAAGGAAGATGCACGCCAACATCCTTTCCAGGATGTCCGACCTTCTGAGTGGGAAAAACTTTGTGACATGTTTGAGGATCCATCATATCAGGTATAATGAAATTTAATTATTTTACTTGTCATATCTGTCATTTCGCTTCATAATATTTTCAATTTCTTTGCAGGAGCGAAGTTCTATAAACAAAACAAATAGATCAAAATTGAAGATTAATCATCATGCAGGCTCAAGATCTTTCCATCGTCTTTCTCAGAAATTGGTATTGCTATTTTTTTTATTGGATATAGTTAATTATTTGACTCATCATAATGACTTTATATCTTTAACACATTTATTGTAGCAAGATTCAGATACTAATTATGATCTGACAAAATTATATGCTGCATCGCACACTGATCGTAATGGAGAGTGGACTCATCCTGATACCCGTGAAAATTATGTAAGTTTTATAACCTGTTTAAATTAAATATATTAGAATATTTATGACGATATTAATTCTTTATCTTATATATGGCTAAGATAAAATGGTTGTCCTACGTGCTGAATCTGCGTCAGATCAAAATTCCTCAACAAGTGATATTGAGATTTTTACACAAGTCCTGGGTCAACGTTCAGGATATTTGAGGGGTTTGGGTCGTTGTGTAAAGCCTGGTCCCTCTTCCTCTTCTTCTGGGAATGCATCTATGACTTCTATAGCGCTAGAGAATGCGAATTCCAGAATCGAAGAATTGACTGCAAGACAGCATGAGTTAGAGGCTCAATTGGCAAAACAAGCAGATATGGAGATGCGCCTCAAACAACATGAAGAACAACAAGAAGAGTTCAGAAGACAGATGCAACTCCAAATGCAGCAGCTTATGCAACAGTACAGGCCTCCAAACAACTGATGGATTTTGGGATTATCTATTTATGTACGAACAATACCTGTCTCAACTGTTATTTATTTACTTTGCGCTTATTTTAACACTTTTGTGAGTGTTAAACAATTTCTAATGTATTGTGACAAATAGTATGAATGTCTATTTGGTTTTCTATTATTGATTTAAATTAAAGAGATATCATTCGAACGAACGTAAAACGTTCGAACTCTATGTAACGGCAATAGCGTTCGAACGTGGATATAATGTTCGAACGAAATTCATGTTCGTAGTGTTCGAACGATCACACAACGTTCAAACGTAAATAATTTCAGTCGTGTTCGAACATATCCTATACCGTTCGAACTCATATAGCGTTCGACCTGACCATTTAACGTTCGAACGAATTCATGTGTGTTCGAACATATTTCGAAATCGTTCAAACACGTTACTACTGTTCGAACTTAAAATTTTTTCCGTTCGAACTATTTTCTGGGACGAATTTAAACCGTGACGAAAAATTTTTTTCGTTCGAACTTGTTCGAACGGTTTCCTTCAATTTCGTCCCAAAAGAATTTTTTTGGGACGAAATGGTGATTTTCGTCCCAAAATGCCTTTTGGCACAGTGATATTGGAACGACTTTGGGACGAATTTTTTTCGTCCCAAAAATTTTTCCGGGACGAAATTGGGGTCTTTTGGGACGAAAATTTTCGTCCCAAAAGACCCTTTCTGTTGTAGTGCTCGCGAGCCCCTATAAATTTAAATGTTGCCTAAACATATTATGCCCATTTATGTAGAAAGTGATCAAAAAATTCAAGAATAGACACCGTGTTCTAGATTGTCTTTTAAATTCAAGAAAAATCAAGATAAAATGCATCTTCAAAACAAACCATGGAGGACAACGATGGTGGTTGCATCGGACCACGTGGTGGCTGTGGGTGGCTGCATCGGGCTGCCTGGCATTAGGTTGGTTGGTGGCGGCGACTAGTGGAGAATAACAAAGGGGCACAATGGGTAGTAACATAGAGGAAGGGAAGGAAAATACGTTTTAGGGTATTTTAGATAACAATTTGATGTAGTCATCCTCATGGTTTTATTTTATACAATGTTAATAAGGCTCAAAATGGTCATAACCGCTCCAAAGCGGAACTGTTTCTGTTTTTAGTTTCCCTTACTGAATGGTACTGGCAGATGTACCTTGCCTTTTTATAGTTTGGTTGAGCATTCTTTACTACGTACTTAGGTGCATCACCCTCTCCAGACCCAATATCCTTTAATACTTCCTACCCAAGCATGGCAAGATGGGCGAGCGTCACAAATTTGGAGGTGATCTCCATTGTCTAGTTCTACTTATTAAAATTTTGTACATATTTTGTAGAATATAATAATTAGACTAAAAATATCAATTTTTTTAAGAATAAAAGATTATATGGTAATACTGTCATCATATCACATATGTCATAAATTATAATTATTTATATAAATATCAAGTAACATTACATCCTACTATCATAGAGATATCGCGTACGTGTATAGGCTTCAAAACTACGTAATAATTATTCTAGTTAAAAGGTGGTCGATAGACTTCCTGCTCATAAGAGCATGTGCATCTCTTAGGTTTTTAATTGAAACTTGGGCCTACCTCAGTCCCCATGCCTAGCTTGGGATGGTGAGGAGCCCATGCTTGGTTTTGGGTCTTGCTTTTGGAGCCTTTATTGCTTGGACCGATCATTTATCTATATGTTATATCAAGGCTGATATCAAAACCAACATTTTCATTAATCACTTATCTATGTAATATCAAGCTGTTAGTACGCGAGAGATGCGTGTACGTACGTGCGCGCAGCACCATTAAGTTCCCTCTTGACATGACAAAGTTGCCATGTAGTATTAGCTAGTAGTTGCTGCATATCTGAAACAAAACATCGAAACTTTTCTGCAATTTGTTCCCTTAAGCCAGTCATTGCTTGCACCACTTGACATGAGTCTCCTTCAAAAAGCACATAATTCAAACTCAGCTCTTTACAAAAATTAGCAACAGTAAGTAAATCCTTAGCTTCTGCAATAACTGGATCAACATAATAGAACTTAGATTGCATTAATCTAGTAAGAACAGAACCTATATCATCTCTAATGATACCAATATCAATCTTATTACATTCATTTCTACTTGTGTGTCGCAATACAATTGTTTTTTAAGTATTCCAGATATTTTTAAATATTTCTTTATCAAATATTAATCAAATATAAAATACTTTAAATTTTAAATTTTTAACTTTTTTATCTAATCATTACAACTTTTTTAAAATTTCAAACAAAATACAAAAAATAATACTATTTTTTCAGATTTCAAAATAAAAATTATCTTCAAAAAATATATTAAAATAATTTTATAATTTTATAATTTTTTTATTCAATTTTTTTTAAAATCCTAACAAAACATATTAATTCAAACTATTTTATATTTCCACAATCATTCAGAAATGGGAAAATTGGTTGGTGTGAAAAGATAGTTTCCATTTTATTTTTTTAATGAGAAAAAACTCAACTTCATTACAGAAGTCGAAAACGTGTTCTCGATTCTCATGATGTATATAATTCGAAGTGATCTAATCTCTGCTGCCATATGCTCAGCAAAGGGCTATTCTTCTCTCTCATTAGTTTATGCATGCTTCTTGTTAAGTTTTGGAGCCCACTTGGCACGTTTTCTGTAAATGCTTTTCTTTTGTTTTGCATTTATTTATTTTATTTATCTTTTAACAAGTCATACATAAATAGGGTCCCATCCTCACCAACCATTGGAAATATACAGATGACAATCTATGACCAACAATAATTAATGTATCCACTTTTGATTCCCTGTGATAGATATATTAATCTTTGGAAAACACTAATTTACCTCCTACTTTGACCTCTCAAAGTGACCGTTGACTTTTTATTTATTTATTTAATGATTAAAGAAGTAATTTTAAGTGTATTAGTGTTTTTTTAAAATATTTAAACATATTAAAAAATGTAAATAGAAAAATGAAAAAAATAAAAAACTAGAAATTATTATCAGTCAAAATGAGCGGGCTATTTTGAGCGGCAAAATAACCTGACTCTTAATCTTTTACTTGTTTCAACCATAGAATAAGATTAGATTAGGGCATTGACATGATCATCAAAGGATTAAACCAACAGATGGTGTGAAAACTTAAATGAGTTCTCCATTAAATGCTTTTGATTAATGTTACATACTATACTTTCATTATACTTTATCTCAAAATTCAAAATGTGATACGTTTTTTATTTGTTTATTTAGGAGAAGGGGATTTCGAACTCCAAACCTCTATTTCAGAGGCTGGGATTATGTCAACTAGATTACAAGTCTTTGACCAAAATGTGATACTTTTATTACCTTTTGATCATCCTTTATTTTTAAAACAGAAAAATTTAAATGTTGATAGGCAATGTCATCTCGTTATAATAGCTAGAATCAAAATAAGATGAGAGTTGGTGTGTATATAAAATTTTTCAATACACTTACATAAAATGGGACCCAAAATATCTTGCTTGTCATCCATTAATACCAAATTCCAGTGCTTGTGCATTACATGCATCTTGGATCAATATTCCTCATGGTAAACAGTAAGGAAACAAGGTAACGGAATTTTAGCAACTCACTGGGGTTGACAGCTGAAATAAAGGTAAAAAAGTAAAGGTGGCAATTTAAAGTGCTTTTAAAGTGATCAACTAACCTGATCTCCATTCTCCACCTCTAATTGCCTCGATAATTGTTGTAGAGAATCTTGAGCACCTTTTGAGTTTTATTAAGTTACTTCTTAATTTGTTGTCACTAAAAAGCTGGCAAGAAAAGTGTTTATATCATATGAGAATCGAGAACACGTTTTCGAGAACACTTTAAAAGAATAGTTTCTAAAATTATAAATGATTTAACTAAAAAAAATATATATATAAAAAAATGGATACAATTAATTCCAAAAGTTACAACTTCGAGCAATCGAGATATCTTAAACCATAAAATATGTTCTATTTTAGCTGCAAGCTTTTAAGGGATCTTCATCACGATTGATTTCCTTTGAGATAATTAAAGGAATTGAGTTAAAATTTCACTGTGATCTCTTTTAGTTTATTCTTCTGCAACTCAGTCGTCTGAAACCAATTGAAGAAGTGCTTCATGAAATTGAGGCATGCAATTGCACGGTACCTATTGGGTTAAGGGAAATGCTTATCCCACAGATCGGGGTCACCGATTGAGTTTGTTTTTTTTACTTAATGCAATAGAATAGAAAAATGAAATAGGATAGTAAATGATAAAAGAATAAAAAAAAAAGATCAATGCAATAGAATGAAAAATTGAAGTTTGGGAGGAAGAATGAAGACAGAACGGAAAAATACAAAAGAACGGGAGTGTGAGCACTTCGCCACCCAAGGTGCAACACTTGGGCTATAAGCCCAGGTTCCATTGAAGCCTAGCCCGAAAGACCCCTAGACGAGACAACGTCGTTTTGGTGAGTCTCTTCTTCCCTTTGTGATTTTCTTTTCTCTTCTCTCCCAGTCGATTTCCCATCCCTATTCACTCCCGATTTCTTCTCTCTGATGTTTCCAACTTCTTCCCCACATTCTGCAATTATTTTCGGTTTCTCATGTGAAGTTTTCCCTCGCACCCCTAAATCATTTCGATTCTCTCCCTCTTACTCATTTACTGGTTCATCCTTGTGGGAGCTGTGTTTCTTTTCGTCTCTCTGTGTGTCCTCGGAAACTCGTTGCCGCTAACTGGGTTCCATGACGGTGAGTCATCTCTCTCTCCCTTCCTCTGTTTCTCTTTGTCTCTCCGACTGCTCCGTGACTATTCATGAGTTGATTTTGCTGTACAGCTGGCTTGTGGGTCTCTAGATCCTGGTATTGCTGCCGAGCCTCACATCGGAAGTGCTAGACATGGTCAAATCTCTTCTCCCACCATCCGATTCCAGTCTCATTATTTTATCTTACACTCTGTTTAATTTTCGCACACATCTCCTCTCCGTTTGAATTCGTAGTGTACACTTTCAGACCACTCAATTTTTTCCCCTTTGTGCACAAACACTTTTCTCTTTCACTAGAGATCTCTATGAACTTTGGGTGTAGACTTCAGTGGGTTGCACCCATTCGAAGTGTTTCAAAGTTTTGTGACTCTTTTTGGTAAGCTTTTTTCGAAGCTTTAGGTAGTATTTGGATATTATAGTTGGATTGTGAAATGTGGTAGAGTACTGTTACTGATATGATTGTGGCGTTGATCAGAATTTGCACTACTGCAGTAAACTTTTGGCAATTTGTTACCTATGTAAATTTATGTTGTTTTGGTGTTTTATCTGTTGGATTGTGGTTGCTTATGATGGAAGTCTTGAAGTTGAGGAGTATGATTGTTTTGGACGGTTTTGTGAGACTATTTTGGACTAGTAATTGGGACTATTTAGTGTAATTTTTGAGTTATTTTTAGGCTGGTCGGGTTGGGTTAAGTGTCTGGTGGGTGGAAATTACTTGGTGGTGCTAGAGTGAATATATTGAAGGTTCGAAGTGGGTTGTCCGAATTTACCTTATGGAGAAGTTTAGATTAAAAAGGGCTGATTTAAGTTTTATTAATTGAGTTTAGTGATATACCTGTTTGGATTATTAATTATGTGGTATATATTTATTGTTTTAGGTTGTGATACTGTTAGAGAACAGATCCAAGGCATATCTTGTATACGGAAGTCAGGTAGGCGGGGTTCATATACTAGTTTTGCATAAATGAAATGAAATGAGGTTGATTTTGAAAATAAGTATGTTTATTTTTGAAAAGAAATATGAAAACGACCTTAGATGTTTATTCTGCATATGCATAAATTCTATATAAGAGAAAGTATTTTCTACCATGATTGGTGTAGACATGAGCTAATTTTGTGCATTCTTTTATGAACTATGCAAAAGGAGTGAATATGAAAATCTAAAAGTTTTTGCTATGAATAAATGAAGATATTTTGGATTTTGTTTATTTCGAACATGTGAAATGATCTGAAACTATTCAATTTTTGTTTTGATATGATGTGTCATCTAAAAACCTTGGCATGAAGTTCTGATTCTATATATGAATGTGATCTGATTCCAATGATGTTCCATTCTATTTCTGTTAAGGTCCAGCCACGGGTATAATGGTGGTTTATAACCCTACCACGGTGGCGAAACATGGAATACGGCCCAGCCACGGGTATAAAGGTGGTTTATAACCCTACCACGGGGGTAAAACATGGTATACGGCCCATCCACGGGTATAATGGTGGTTTATAACCCTACCACGAAGGTGAAACATGGTATACGGCCCAACCACGGGTATAATGGTGATTTATAACCCTACCACGGGGGTTAAACATGATATTTATCCCAATGTGATGCTATGAGATGATATGAATATAATGTTTCAGTTTGGATATGCCAATGGATTTTCTTTTTGAGAATAAATTTGTCTTTCTGGAAATTTTGCTCTAATTTTTTGTACCAAGTTTTTTTTATGCATTTCGAAAGTAAATATGTTGTTTCTGCATTCTGAAAGTAAGTATTTTGTTTGCATACCGAACGTTATAAATGCTCATATTTACATGCTAGTATATGCTCTCTGCTTGCTGAGTTGTTGATAACTCACCCCTTAATCTTCATAATATTTCCAGGTGACATTGATGGTTCAACTGAGGATCAATATTAGAGTTTGTGGACAAGATTAGCTGTGAATTGTTATTGGGTATCTCGCGGTATTAGTGCTGTTGTTGGATGTTATTTATTTATTAAGTTGATTTCAATGGATTTAGATGGTTTATGGAGACTTATGTCAATTTTATTTTACTCTAGTTTGTTATTTGAGACATGAAGAAGAGTTTATATTTTAATGGAAAAATCTAATTGTAAACGATTCTGCGCACTAATACGCGCACTCATTCAATATGATTGGTCAAAAAGTAGATTTTATTGAAAACAATGCTAATTTGAATTTAAAATATGAAGACAACAATATTAGTACGCAGATTAGTACGCAAATTTGCTTGTACGTAGCAAAACTCTATTTTAATTGGGTTGTTGGATTGAGGATTTGATATGTGAGTATGTATGGTTTATTAAATTGAAGTATTTACATTTGATTTGAAGTTTTGGAAGTATATATTCTTGGATTTGGAAATACATTAGTATTGTTAGACTTGATTATCAGGTTATTTGAGTTGACTCTCTGGATCCTCGGGGTCGGGGCGTTACAGAAGGTGCTCACAATGGTGATGGTGCGAGCACTTTGCCTCCCAAGATACTCCCTTAAGTCCTGAGTATTTTGTCTCTCAAAATGCTCGCATAAGTTAAGCTAGTACACTAGGCTGCATTGTAGGCTATCTGACTACAAGGAATATATTCCCCGCCGCAAAAATTTTATTTATTAAGGATAAAAAAAAATACTTGTCATGGTGTAATCAGTTAAACTTGCCTATAAATAGAGAAAGTTAGCTAGCTGGATAACAAAGGAAGTGGGAGAGAGAGTTGCAGTGTGTGCAAAAATAGTGCGTGGCACTATGCAAGCAGGAAATGGTGGAGAGAGAGAGAGAGAGAGAGAGAGAAGAGGACGAAGAAAGAAAGTGGCAAAGGAGAGAGAAAAGAAGGAAAATGAGAGAAATTGAATAGGAGTCTTTTAATCTTGATCGTCCCACCACAGGATGATACAGACAGAATGGTAGGGCTTGGGTTGCATGTCTTTAAGGCATATGCCTTAAGTCCAATCCTCAATCTCTCTTAGAGTGAGGATCTCACATGTGGCGTTGGACCATACCTTTAAGCTCATACGATATGATCTGTCAAGTCGTAATCCTTTCTGCAGACCCACTCTAGATGTGACTCTTTAGATGGAGTGTTGGCTTCTGTGTATGACACTGTTACCTTATGAGTGTTTCCGTATAATCTCGAAAAGTTTGTGAGCCCGCAAGGGTCTTGTCATTGACCATTGCTTGCCTTACGTTCATTCTTCGCCTTTGTACGTTCGACGGGTTTTCTAGCTCGCCTACCACAAGGTAAGAAGTCATCTATCATCTTACATCGGGACATGTGAGTTAGGCTTTTTGCATAGTGTTGCTTTTCCATATATTGGACTAGCTACACTTTGCAACACGAGAGACTATTTCTTACTACACCAATGAAGTAGATTCTTATCTTTTCCTTCCACTCTCACTTAATTGGTGGTATGTTACATGTGCTGATGCAGCCCTCACAAGGGAAACCATGTATGCAGGATACAGGACACCGTCAATAGTGAACAATGATAAATGTAAAAATTTGGGATAAGGTAAGATAAAGATGAAAAACATGAGCATGTTGATAACTACTGCATTAATTTGTATTCTGTTTATGCGATCATGGCTCAATTTTACATACTCAATTTCTGGTATAGTGCAGTTAATAATTGTTGTATTTATTGGTATTATACCTTATTTGGATCGAGGCTCATTTCTACATATTAAATGTCTATTTGCTCATTTTTGCACGTCCATTATTATCAGATGAATGTTATTTGTAGACTAATATTTTTTTTCTTTTTTGAGAAAAGGACAGTACCCCAATTTTATTGATTGTCCTCACTTACGGCGGAAGAATACCGTGGTAACAAGCAGGATAATTGAGACTTACAAATATTCAATAACTTATACAATAAACTAAACCAATAAACCAATAACCCAATAAACCAATCTAAACATGCCTAGTTTTTAAACTAAAACCAGTAAAACAAAAGACCAACAAAACAAACAATTCCAAACTCGTACAATAAAACCTTAAACTCGTAAACTAGGTAAACCAATATAGTCCAATCTAAGCAAACCTCTAGCACGTAAAAACTAGTAAAGTAAATAAGCCAAAATGCTTAATGATGTAAATATGGTAAGCCTAACCTATCCAACAGAATGATGCCCCACATAAAACTTGGCAGTGATGCTTCATCCACAACATGACATGTCAAACCTTCCTCACCTCTACGAGCCAAAAAATCCGTAGCTTGGTTCACTTCTCAAAACTGATGCCGAATTAAGAAACTACCACCCTATAATTCCTTAAGAGTTTCCTCCCAAAAATCCCAAAGATACCAAATTGAGCAACTCACAGCAATGACCTAGTCCTCCACTAACTTAGAACCACACTCTATCTCGAGAAAAAGAAAACCCAAAGATTTACACAAAGCCACCCCCTCTTTAAGGGCTCTAAGTTCAATCGCATTATTTGTACATTGCCCAAAACAAGCACCCCACCCCCCCCCCCCCCCAAAAAAAAAAACATTACCATGACTACCTCGAAATACCCCTCCTCCACCGCAGGTCCCCGGCTTTCGCCAACAACTACCATCGACATTGAGCTTGACATATCCAAAAGATGGTTTACTCCGTGAAACAATCTGAGATTGTCTGCGGCAAACAAGCTGCACGGGAAGATCTAACAACTGCAAAATCAATTCATCCGAAGATGAGAGCGAGCCCACTTTCATACACTACCCCGAAAGAGTACTCGGCCAAACTTATGACCATCAAACACCTTCAAATGACTCCACACAGTCCTCCATTCGAGCCTTACAACGTCTATGCCATAGTTTCCAAGTAATGAGGCAAGGAATCAAGCCAATGAGCATACCTCTCTGCGAGGTCTTCTTGGCAAGCGCAAACCACTGGGAGACACTTCCCCACCATGATCTCGGCGTCATGACCAAAATACCCAACTCCAGTGCTACTCTCTGCCACACTTGTCTCGCAACCTCCCCTGAAAACAGAACATGGTCAAGCAACTCAACATTTCTAACAAAACAGCAATCACACCTCGATGCCATGGAAATTCCACAAGATTGGACCCTTGTATCCACTTATAAGCACTAATAACAGGCCTTCCACATACACAAGGAAATCTTTTTCCACAACACTCTCTTCCAAATCCAGTGCAGACCTGAGGTAGGATCTCACTTAACTCAGATCATCTCCCAAGCACATGCTGACAACAAACCACCTTTAGGGGAAGACATCCAAACAATGATATCCTCCCCCTCTTTCCCAGCAGATAACGAGGACAAAATTTCCCCCATAATACTTGCACCAACCAAGCTTTCAATGAACTCGAAATCCCCTGCATTGTCAACCCAGCACTCCCTAACTTGAAGCAATGAATTGATTACTTCTGGCACCCTCAAACAAAGGGGACCATTCTCCATCTACCGATCAAACCAGAATGAGACCCTTCCCTTTTTTAACTTTCCAAATCATATTTTCACACACATCAAGTAAAACTAACATAACAGATTTCCAAAACCTAGAGCATGATACTGTATTTTTTGCAAGCAACAGATGACCACGTCCAAAAATTATCCATAGCCATAAGTCGCCAAACAAATTTCATGAATAGAGAGCGTTGGACGAAGAACACCATTTCTTCTTAGCAATACCATTTACATCACCCCAAAAAAGAAGACAAGATTGAGTTTAACGTCTTCAAAGTCACTTTAGAAACATTAAGAACTGATAAGAGATGTATAGACATGTAGGAAAAAATATGTTTCAGCGGTATTACCCGCCCACCCTGTGACAATAATTTGAATTTCCACCTTGTCACCTCGTCACGAATTTTATTCACAAGCGGCTCCAAAGATCTAGCCGTAAGACGATTAGAAACTAAAGACACCCCCAAGTAAGAAACCGAAAAGGTCCCTTCCACAAACCCAGAAACTCTCAGAAGACCATGACTCCATTTAGTCTCAAATTTATTTTCTGCATTAAAAACGGGAGAAACATCAATGGGGGTGTCATCAGTAATGAGATCACAAATATTTTCTAACTCAAACAGCATGTTAGTGGGCTGGTATGCCAAATAAGCCTCTTCCTCGAGGATGCTTTCCAGCAAATTTACTTATTGTACATCTTCCAAGTCTTGAGGTTGCCTACAAATATTAAAAATGTTTAGTTCAAGGGTCATGTTTCCAAAACTCAGCTTTAAAACACCACTCCTACAATTTATTAATGCATTTGAAGTAGCAAGAAAATGTCTCCCAAAAATCACAGGTGCTTGAAAAGAAGATTTTGGTGTCAAGTGAACGTCCAACACAACAAAATCTACGGGATAAAAAAATTTATCCACTTGAACCAAGACATCCTCAACAACCCCTCTTGGCATTTTAATAGACTTGTCCGCTAGTTGTAAAATGATTGGAATTGGTTTTAATTCTCCCAAACCAAGTTGCTCATAAACATTATAAGGTAGTAAATTCACACTTGAACCTAGATCTAACAATGCTTGACCAATTTTTAAACTTCCTATAACACAAGCAATTGTTGGTCTCTTTATATTTTGGTGGGATATTGCTCTGAATTATGGCACTAACCTGCTCAGTAAGAAAAGTTTTCTTTTGCACATTTAATTTCCTTTTAACCGTACAAAAATCTTTTAGAAACTTAACATATGTAGGAATTTGTTGAATAGCATCCAACAAAGGGATATTAATCCTAACTTGCTTAAATATTTCTAAAATTTCAGATTGGTGTTTGTCTTTATACAGAGGAACCAATCTTTGAGGAAAATGAGCAGGTACAGGACATGAAATCCTTTCAGTTTCAGTTTCATTTTGTTCAAACTCACCATTTTCAGCCTCATTTTGTACAGGTTTAGAGACCTTACCAGCCTTGTCTGAACCTTGAGTTGGGATATTCACCACCCTACCATTTCTCAAAGTAGTGACTGGCTTCACTTACCTTACATTTGAACTCTCAACCGCTCCTTAAGGTGGCAGACTTTGTGGATTGGGTTGAGGTTGTGTAGTAAATTTTTCTTTTTCTAGAGAGCTCCATGTCGTAGTCATTTTTGTAAGTGTGCTCCGAATGTCATTTATCGTTTAAGAGTTTTGATTATTGATTGTTGCTTGACCTTGCATAAACTGTTGCAAGGTGTTTGACAATTGTTGTACCATCTCCTCAAGTCCCTTCTTTTGCATTGGAGGTGCTTGAATTGTGAGTTGAGAGGGTCCCGGTGCCGAGGCTGCTGGAGCTACTTGCTGGTCATTCCTCCACCCAAAATTTGGGTGGTTTCTCCATCCTGGATTGTAAGAATTAGAGTAAAGACCAGAATATAGTTTATATATCATATTTACAGCATTAGATTGATCCAACAATACCTCTTTGAATGCGGGGATCATGGGAGACTCATTAGTTGAATGCCCATGATCCTCACATATGCCACACTTCTCATAATTTTTATGGACAGCATGCACTTCATTTACTTTTTTCAATTCCATGGCTTCCATTTTTCTAGACAACAAGGTTAATTTAGCACGCAAATCATCATCTTCCTTTAAAGTATATTTTCCATGACCAGACTCAACTTGCCTAGACCTATCATGCACATCACTTGTGTCCTAAGATTGAGCATTTTCAGCAAGATAATCCAAATATTCAAATGCTTCTCAGGCTCTTTGTCAAAAAATTCTCCATTACACATGGTTTGTACAAATTGGCGCATTTTAGGTGTCAAACTTTCATAAAAAAAACTTATCAAACGCTAATTTTCATAACCATGATGAGGACAAGTATTTAAAAGATCATTGAACCTTTCCCAACTTTGATAAAAAGTTTCAAAATCTTTTTGGGTAAAGTTCATGATTTGTCTTTTAAGTGCATTTGTCCTATGTATTGGAAAGAATTTCTTCAAAAATTCAGTTTGTATTTCCTGCCATGTGCCTATGGTTCTAGGTGTCAATGCATTTAGCCACGTTTTAGCCTTATCTTTCAAGGAAAATAGAAATAACTTTAGTCTAATAACCTCCTCAGTGCATGTCCGGTCCATGAATGTAGAACATACCTCTTCAAACTCTTTGATATGAAGGTAAGGATTCTTGGATTCCATGCCATGAAAATGTGGAATTAATGAAATCATTTCATGTTTGAAATTAAAGGCATTTGCATTCAAAAGTTGGATTATGCATAAGGGTGTGCTGGTTCTGACAGGTTGTAAATAATCTCTAAGTATCCTATTCTGATTTACTACTTCTCGATCATGATTCTCATTTTCAGCCATAGTACTATTAGTGTCAGAAGATGACTCAAGAGAAAGTGATGCTGAGGTAAAAGATGCTTATGATTCTGTCCTAACCAACCGAGAAGTTTGGTCCCTAATCCAACCAGTCATACAAACAATAACAGAAAATGAAAGAATATGCAAGAAAAAATAAAAATAAAATAAAGAAGAATGTCACCCAAGCTGTGAAGAGGTTCATAGCACTACAAACGTCTTCTCAACAATATGAGAATGCTCTACTAAACACCAATTGTCCCCGGCAACGGTGTCAAAAACTTGATCAGCTTTTAATTTCGACTTCCAAGGCGTAGAAGCTGTCAAAGTAATACAAGGGTAAATCCCAAAATCGAATTCACAAAGACAATGGAAATTAAGCAAACATTTCATATTCAGAAGACAACATATTACCATTTATGGTGGCAAGAAATTTTGAAAGGATAAAAAAATTAAACTAAAGGATCTAGCAATGAACAAAACAAACAAAAAAAATAAGAAATGAGAAATAAATTTCAAAGGTTGACCACTATCTATATCGACACAAAAATTGGGCTATTTACTAAGGGAGTGTGGACTGAATTAAGAGTGAAATTGTTGGTTGTTCTGAAAGTTCTAGCACAAGTAAAACTGAAAATAAATGTGAATCTATGTTTCTAAAATTACTAAGAATCAAGAGCTTTAGAGGAAATGTATGAAAATTGACTTAAACTTGTAGGAAGTAATAAAACAAACACTTGGGATGCAATTTTCGCCCACTGATATGGTGATGGATTTACTTCTCTTTTCATCTTTTCTCAACCATTCTCTCATTCCTAAATATCATGGTCAGATAATATAGCAATGAACCACAATTTTTTAGTCTAATAAAGCTACTTGACAAATTATAGGACAACTATAAAATAGTGAAAGAAAACCATCAAAGTCATGTTACTTGTTCAAGTATCAATTGTGCCTTTACGTCTACAATTGAGCTAAACTAAGAACAAAGAACTCCAATCCTTTCTAGATGCAAATTGAAATATAATCCATCAAGTTAATCATCAAAAGCACAAAATATCAAAGAAAATCCAACCTCAAACAGTTATGGGTTACTCCTTAAATCCCAAGCTAAAAATCTAGCCTATCATCTCTAGATTCGCAAAATAGAAATTTAAACAAGTAAATTGTTCTGTGCATAACAAAACTGCTGAAATAATCGAGAATCTCCACAACTGATAAAATAAATTCCTCTGAAGAAAACAAAGGTCTGAAACCGAAAATCTCCTCCAAGAAAAGGCAAACTAAGAAAACCCAGAAAAAAAAAAATTGAGACTACCGAAAGAGCCTAAAAATGAAAGCGAGAATAAAAAACGAAGAAGGACCCGAGTCGGCGCCCAGTAAAAATCCTTTTATAATGCGCGTTTCTTTCTCCAGCCCCGCGTTTCACATCCCTTTTCGTGCATTTCGAGCCTCAGCCCAACACCAGTTCACCTCCAGCTCTTTGCAGTGCGCGTCCTCCTTTTCTTTTCTCTGCAATCCGAGTCTTGCTGTCCTGCGTTTCATCACCATCCTAGGTTCCGTAGTTGCGCATTTCAGCGTCCCTGCAATGCGTCTTGAGCTGCTCATTTCATTTGGTGGCCTTCAAGCCACGATCCGGGTGCTGCTACAGTCCGTGTGTGAGTTTCCAGAGCCTTCCTTTGGGAGTTGCCGTGTCAGTTGGGTATTTCCAAGAATACCCATGTGTTTTAACTAAGGTTTTGAATTTTGTTCCGTATCGGCCGGTACGGCCGAAATTTTTCGTACCGGCCGGTACAGGGACTATATACATTTCATACTGGCTAAAATATCAGCCGGTACAGCCGTACCGGCTGGTACCGGCCGATATTTCGGCCAGTGTTTTTTCTTTTTTTCATTTTTTCAAACTATAAATTTATTTTTTAACCCTCAATTCAGACTAAACTGTTTATAATTTATATGTATATGTATTTATATATAATTTATTTATATATAGACTATTATTTTGAAATATAATTTTTATATATAATTTATTTATATATCGACCATTCCGAAATATTATCCCAAAATGATATTCCGAAACAATACCGGTACCGAAATATTTCGTTTTAGTGCCTTGACCGGTACAACATCCGATACGGTATTCAAAACATTGGTTTTAACACCTTTCTGATAATGTCCTACAACATATAAGTAAGATATGAGATGAGTAAAAGTTGGGATATTAATTTTGATGTGGACCAGCTGTTTTAAGAGCAAAATATCAGGATTTTAACATTGAGTCAAGTACTAAAAATTACTATATAATTAAGTATTTAATTTATTTTTTAGTTAAATAATTCATTCATTTAATCATATAGTTTTTAACACTTTATCAGGATTTCTAGAGAGAGAGAGGCTCAAAATAATTAAATAAAATTTGTTGATTTCCTGTCAAATGTACTAACTAGTGCAGCGTGCTGTATCCATTAATCAGTACATACGCCTCGTTCACAATTAATGATCTGAAAGTTATTATTATAACCTCCGATCAGATCATAATTGCTATGAACTTGGCGATGGCGGATCATAGGAGGCAGGGCCGGGCACAATGTCAAATGAGGCCTTGGGCAAAAATTAGAAGGCCGGCCTTTATATTTTTATCATAATAATTATCTACCAGAAAAATTCATTATAAGGCCGATTAAATATTCTTTTATAATTATTTATCAACTTTTTGTATTGAGTTATCTTTTCAATTTCTCTTTTTCTTAAATGCATATACTTTCTTAATTTAAGATTCAAATACATTTTCTGATTTTCTTTTTTCTTTATAAGTCTATCTTCATTTTTTTTTTCAGATTTAGACAAACAAATAAACTTCCAATGAAAAACTATATTAAAACTACAATCCATCCATGGAATGCTTCCTTCTGCCCTTTTTTTTTCCCCATTACTTTCTTATTTGAGGGGCCATAGATCATGGGGTGGGGATCTTGGCGCGCAGCTGCCTAATCCACTCCCCTTTGAGCCGCCCCCGATCCCTAATCAGACGTGCATGGTGACTCGAGATGGCTGGAAATGCCCTAATCTGCGAAACAAAAAGAAGAAAACCGGTACCAAGGCTCATAACCCAAGTGAGTCAAAGCTTATTTTCCGCATCATCTGGGTGCAGTCGAGAATTGACAAACAACATTAATAAATCTCCAGTTTGCCTAATTATAAGAAAGAGAAGTACTAGTTAACAAATTATATGTTGTATCTGGTTTCTCTAGCTTGTCTAGCTTGCCTATCCGGTCTTCTTCTGGCAAAAAGGTCTGATGCATCCATGACATCATTCTCTCAATTACGAGATCCAGAATATCATTTTGTTTTCTTTTCAGGGTGTTTGTGTCGATGACTAGCTATATTGTTAATGTCGATGACCAGCTAGACCGGTTTGCTTCAATCATGATCTCCGAAGTTCAAATCTTGGGCTCGCCCTAATATTATTTAATTCCCATGCATACGCCCATTTACGAGATCTCTTATTAATATTCCGTCCATTCCATCTACTCTTGTATACGATCGATCATCTACTGAATTTCGGAAGTGGGCGATTCGATAAGGCCCAAGCTGATAGCTAGAGTAGCAGGCATTAATAATTCTGCAGACAATATTAATGTTTTAACCATTACGGTACGTCTTCATGATCAATATCCCACGTTTTACAGTACTTGGATTTGACCAAATTGATCTGGATGATCATTTGTCCCATAACGTATATATATTTTAAAGTGTTGTCCATATATAGTTTATATTAATATACATAACGAATTGATCATGAGCATATCATGCCAACTTGTATGATCTAGTCAATTTTCAGATATAGCATGAAACAATACATGATCATTTTTTGTTCTTAACATGATGATCATGTTGCTTAAATTAAAGTTCTTTGAAAATAATAGTAACCAATATTATATATGATGATGAATCTTCAGTACCGAAACAACTTTAAAGACATTATATATATATATATATATATATATATATATATATATATATACTCATTCCGAGGTATCATTCACTTAAAAAAATTATGTTCACGAGTTTATAGCATATATAAGGATCAAAATATGTCATATAGACTCACGAACAGTATCCTAGCTAGCTATATGCAAAGGTGAATGCATGTCATATATACGTAATAGGAAATTTCTTTTTCTAAGAAAATAAAAAATATGTTCGATAAATTTCTTACCTCAAAATTATTTTAATTATTCTATATGTATATATATTGTGTATATATATATATCTCACCCTAATACTTAAAAGCGTGTATAAAACATGAACAGTAGTGCATAGTAGCAGCCTTTTTCTCAGTTGCTTTTTCTCAGTTCCGATTTTAATCTTGTTTTTCTTCTTCGTTCGGTTCCGATTTCCAGCTCCGATTTCCACACTCAAAATATCTGATCGTTACATACAGATAAACGTAAAATAAATATCTAATCTTTACATATAAGAGATGAGATATCTGATCTACACACTTTCATCTCAAATTTACAGAACACTTCAAATTTACAGAACAATTCTCGCATATTTTTTTCTTCTTTCTCCGTGTGGGTTTCGGTGAGGGACACGGAGGCTGCACGTGGGGGATTCCGAAGGTGGGTGCCATGGTCGGCGCCTTGAAGGGGACTCGTCGGTGGTGGTCGTGAGGTTCGGTGGCCACGTACGGCGGCGTAACGTGAAACAAATGGGTGAAACCCATTTCCGTTCGGTCTCCGTGGGGGAGACGGAGGGCTGCGCATGGCCCACTTCGAAGGCGGCTGGGATGGTCGCCGCCTTGAGGGGGACTCCTCCGTCGTGGTCGTGACCGTCGGTGTTGACGTACGGCGGCGGAAACTCAAAAAAATCAAAGAGACCCATTTCGGTTCTCCTTCCACGGAGGAGACCATGGCTGCGCGTGGGGAAGATTGAAACTGCCAGGGATGCTCGCCGGCGTGAGGAGAACACGCCGACGTTGGCCGTGACGATAGCCGGGACTCGGCGGCGCCGGGCAGCGCTGGAGGAGAACCACCGTGCTGCGGAATCGCCTACGAGAGAGAGAGAGTTTAAGAAAAAATAATTGTGTTAAATACATTTATTAAGTATTTATATGTCCTACAATTTAATGTTCAATAATAATAATTTTTTTTTTCTTTCCTTTACAAATATACTTTTGTTTTTACTGTAATATTATATTGTTGAATTTTCTACATAGGTTGAACTCCGTGAAGTTGAAAGTGGAAACAAGATATCCCAACAACAAGCTGCTCATAAAAGTATCAAAAGTATGGATCCTTTAACTTCTTAATTTCATACTGTAAATTAATAACTGAAATAATTTATTTTGCTTCATTGATTTTAGAATTTTTTAAGTCAATTATTTAATGTCATTTATTCAATATTTATTCTGCATGAACTTTGAACTGTTTCAAATTATAATTTCGAATTAGTTTAAAAATTATTTGAAGGTTTTTACATTATATATTATTTATATGACATAATTTAATTTAAAAAATAAATTTTTAAAATTTAAATCTTATGTATTCAAGAAAATATAACTAGCAGCAAAAATAATATTAAAAATTGTAACACAGTCAATTACATTAATAAAATGTACAAATAAAACATAAAAGTGGCTACATATAGAATTTTTATATAGGAAAACTTTATCAACAAATCTATTTCTATATGTAAATACTTATATCAATATTTATAGTTTTACTTATATAATTATACAGAATCAATTATTGAAATATTAAAAATTTTAAAAATTGAAATTTAAATTAAAGATTTTGATAAAATAAAGTACGTACTTATTAAAAATAATATTGAATATAAACTTATACTCTAAGAGATGCTTGAAAAATAAAATAAAATAATAATTTTGTGAATATTCAATGATAAATTATCTCGGCTATATACAACAATAATCAACAGTACCACAATAATAAATGAATTTTACTACACAACTTCTATCAAATTTTACATTTTATATTTTTTTGAATTTTTTAAATTTTTAATATTTTTTTTAAAATTTTTTTGTGAGTTTATTCTTTTTTACATTATATATTATTTATATGACATAATTTAATTTAAAAAATAAATTTTTAAAATTTAAATCTTATGTGTTCAAGATAATATAACTAACAGCAAAAATTATATTAAAAATTGTAACACAGTCAATTACATTAATAAAATGTACAAATAAAACATAAAAGTGGCTACATATAGAATTTTTATATAGGAAAACTTTATCAACAAATCTATTTCTATATGTAAATACTTATATCAATATTTATAGTTTTACCTATATAATTATATAGAATCAATTATTGAAATTTTAAAAATTTCAAAAATTGAAATTTAAATTAAAGATTTTGATAAAATAGAGTACGTACTTATTAAAAATAATATTGTATATAAACTTATACTCTAAAAGATGCTTGAAAAATAAAATAAAATAATAATTTTGTGAATATTCAATGATAAATTATCTCGGCTATATACAACAATAATAAACAGTACCACAATAATAAATGAATTTTACTACACAACTTCTATCACATTTTACATTTTATATTTTTTTGAATTTCTTAAATTTTTAATATTTTTTTTAAAATTTTTTTGTGAGTTTATTCTTTTTAAATTATTTCAAATTTTCTATTTATTATACATATAATAAATATTTGATAAAAAAATAATAAAAATTAAAAATAATATGGAGTGTAGAGTGTTAGAAGGCAGTGAAGATTTTTTTATAATAAATACTACTAACCAGTATAAATAGTAATTAACAGTGCTATAGTATGTGATACAATAATAAACAGTACTGAACATTACTCGTGAACAATAATAAACAATTACAGTAATAAACAGTTCTAAACAGTAAAATAAATGAAAGAATTTTATTAAATATTTTAAAAAATTAAAATCATGTAAATAATTAGAGTTTTTAATATAATTTAAATCTCATAATATTTTTAATTAACTAAAATCATTTCAGTAGCAAAAGAAACAATTATGTAATATAGTCATTTTAGACTCTACTTTCAGTAACCAAAAAAATAATTATGTAATATTCACTTTCCTGACTTGCTTAAACATATAGTCTGTCTAAATCTATTATCAGAGACTTTAAACAATTATAGTTTACTTAAACAATTAATTATATTATCTTCATAGACCTTATCATTAAATTCTCTTATTCTACACTAGATGTTTATATTTTAGAATAAACTAATACAGGGCAAACGTGCATCGCACGTACATACACTGCTAGTATATATATATATCTGAAAATAGAGGAACTCGTGACTCTTTGGAGTCCAATGTCAACTGAACTTTCATCAGCAACGCGCATTGCAGTTTTGTCGAACGATAAAAGGAATAGTAAAATGATGGTAAGAGAGTAGTATGGTTATCATTATCCCTTTGTCGAATCTCAACCATTTCTTGGCATGCAGATCATATTGTGGTACTGAAGAGAATACATCGTAAAAACTAGTTTTCAGCGAGGATCACGTTGAATGTTGTTGTACGTATTGAACACCTTATAATATTGATTCCCAACAAAAGTTCATGTCTAATATTTGTTGCAGTACGAGTTTAGCAATATGAGAGCTAGGCCAGAATTAATTAATCAGCTTGTATGCATGGTTTGGGCTGCACAGTTCCACGACTGTATTCCGTTGTATTTCGAAATATATTATCCAACACCTTATCTTCCAAGCAAAAAATAAAAACACCCTATTTTATCGAACATATATATATATATACTAGTATCGTATAATATGAGAACAGATGAATACAAGGTGATATATATAGAGATACAAAATGAATCTAATTTTCCTAGACATTTTACAAACAGAAATCGTGCACTGCCAATACATTGCATTACAACAGAGTTTGTAGAATTCCTCTATCAAGACCATTACAGCAGTGTCCAGAGGACACGCACCAACCTAGCTATGTGATTCCTGAAGATTCTGGAGTTGTGACTAATGTGTTGGAGCCTTGTGATTTGTAGGCCAACGTGGATGGCTCAATAATTCATGTCTCCTTTATTTTATTTTTATTTTTTAGTATTTTCTTGCCAGTTAACTTTTTCATTGGTAATATCTTTTCTTTGTCAGAAACTTATAAGACAAGTGATGTGTTCTCAAACGTGTTTCTAAGTGTAGAAGTGCCAAGTTGTATCAAGGATAAGTCCAGGATCGTATTCCACAGGCCCAAATGTTTATTAAAGTATTTGTGAAAATTAATTGGAAAGTATAATGATGTATAAAAAGTGTGAAGAAGTAAAATGAAGTGTAAAATTCTTTCTTTTTGTATTTTTTTTTTGTATGTATAAACAATGAGCAAAATGGATATTAATATATTCACAAAGAAAGATTTAATAAAAACGAAATATATGGCTGTGATTTGAGGATCTCGGTTTTGTAAATCTTTGAAAGATGAATTGAATCATAAAAGAAATAGTTGCTGAAAATTTAATATTCTGATTGATGAAAAACTGTAATTCTAATTCCTACAAGTAACAAACAGAATTTTAATATAAAGCTGAAAATAACAGTTCCAAATAAATGATTTAACAAACGCTTGGGTCACGGTTTTAAGCTTCCTTTATTTCTACCCTCCACAAGAATTTTGGGCACTACTTATCTTCTATTAACCCAATCAAGGAATTAACAGATCACAGATTAAAAATAATATACACCCAAAGTATATGTGCCAGTTCTTAACACGAAATATCCTCAATAAAGTATAAATCAATCTCACTATAACATTTGGCTAATAGAAACCTTGATTAATTCAAGGATTTGTTGTGCCTCATGTCAACAACAAATCACGAATAAGAGCAAGAGAATATAACCCACTTTCTTTTTTCCCAAGATTTGGTCTCAAGCAAAGCAAGGTTTGGAATTTGCAATCTATAGAAATCTAGCAAAAATGTAGATAAAAGAAAGTTTGTACCGCACCCCAAGTTGTAAAACTTAGCCGATCATTCTCATAAGACAATAGAATTCTTAAAAGAAAATAAACCCTAAACTCTCAAAATCGCCTTTGAATCAAAGCAGGAAAATAAAGGAAAGTAAAAAAAAAACTATCTAACCCCCTATACCCAGAAATTCATCTTCTTTTTATACTCGGAATCTTCTCTCCTACTCTCTCTCTCCTTGCCATGGATCGAGCCTCTCCATCATAACGGCTTCTCTTTGTGGTCCCCAGGCTCCTGTTGTTAGGGGACTCTCGGAAGAGACGAGGAAGAAGGTACCGAGAGATCAGAGGAAGCAACCCTAAGGAGTAGAGTATGTCGGGCTGAAGCAGGGTCTGGAAGTATCTTAAGTCTTGCAACTCAGAACGCACCGTATTAGTTGAAGCACACCGTTTCATCAATTGAGAAGAGAAGCTACCAGTCGTTCAGCAATAATAAACTACTTGTCGTTACTTTTTGTTATTCCTGCGTTTATTAATTGTTTTCCGTTGCAACCATAGTTTGTTATTCTGCTTTACACGTGTTGCATAGCCATTAGACTAGTTTGTTATGGCTGCAACCCTTTTATTCACGTCCGGAGCCACACACAGACTATCTGGAATATTGTAAAGGACTTAATCATTTTGGAGGTTGAGGGAGCCCTCGAAGCACCCTATTGGCAATCTGATATTTTCAGTGCCATTTTATCAAACATTTCATCTTCATTTACTTCCTGCAACTTCCATTTCATCACTATTTCTTTCCATCCTTACATCCTTACATACATTCACGAGAGAACCCTTACACCTGTGCATTCCTCTCCCAGCTGCAGAACTTAGGCGTGAGGCATGCTCCTGATTTACTTCATGGGCTTCGGCTCTTGCACGGGAAAAAGGTTTTTTCATGCGCCTAAGTGCTTGTATGTGGGCCTCCTTATGATGATTTCTTTCCAACTCTTAACCCTTGATAAATCCTGGAACAAATAAAGTTCTTGATAACTCTATCTGAATTTAATCAGGGACAAGAAAATCATTTCTCAAGCCAAACAAAGATAATCACATTATCTAATTAATACTTTTATTTTAACACATAAAATTCTTTTAACCCAAAATATTTAAGAGTATTAATACCGCATAATTGACAATTTATCAACAAGTTATATATATATATATATATATATATTAACCTGTATAATATCAAACTAATTAATGTTATTTTTATTATATCAAGAACATCATGATCATCAGATAATCAACCACCCTAGATTCACCATGTTCATAATCACTTCCAAGTAGTA
Organism: Juglans regia; assembly: GCF_001411555.2. NCBI lineage: Eukaryota > Viridiplantae > Streptophyta > Magnoliopsida > Fagales > Juglandaceae > Juglans > Juglans regia. The sequence continues at coordinate 32,519,620 of NC_049913.1, forward strand.
CTCAAACTAGTACTCTGTCAATAATATTATATTATGAAATGTGTAGTCGATCATTATTAATGATGTTGTAAATCATGATGTAGTCGACCATCATGATTTTTTTGGTTTATTGATCAGTTTCTTTACAACATCATTAATAATGATCTTTTTGTAAAATATGACTTAACAAAAAAATAAAAAAATTTAATAAAAAAATAATAAAAATTACTATTCACAATTAGATAACCATGCTACTTATTATAATAGAGTAGATATATATAGGTCAATGCCACTCTGTAATCGCAGATGGAATCTTATAATTTTGCTGAACGCATGTAGTACTCATATATATAATCTCTTCAGGGTGACCACAGTAACTTGAGTGATCTTGAGCCATACATTAATGCCCACTTGCACAAGACTCCCAGTACTAGTGTTCTTTCAAACTTATTTGTAGTGCAATTGAACAAAAATTAATTTTTAAGTAAACTTTTTTATATTTTGGAGTTTAAAAAATAATATAGTTTTAAAAAATTAATTTATTAATTAAATATTTTATTATTTTAAAAACATTATTTAATATTCATTAATTTATTTGATCTAAAACATGCCATTAAATATCATTCACAATTTTTCTAGAAAACGGCCTAAGCGCATAAACCAACCATTTTTGTAGATAATTGTGCTCGAATCCATTAAATCACAAACCGTCATTTCTAGATATAGGCCGTCATGATCAATCTAGATATAGGTCATGATCAATGCCACTCATGACTCATGATCCCTGCTAGTATCGACGAAAATCTCTCTAATCGCAGGTGGAATCTTATAATTTTGTTGAATGCATGTAGTCATATATATAATCTCTTCAGGGGGACCACAGTAACTTGAGTCTTGAGCCTTACATTAATGCCCATGCACTTGCGCAAGACTCCCAGTACTAGTTTTGTTGATCCTTCAAACTTTGATCAGTACGTCTTTTGAATATTCTACTGATGTAGAGAGCAAGAATATTTAAGTTTATAAGGGTCCTGATTTCGTAGCAATCAGTTTTAATTTAGACGAAATTAATTAATTAACCAGAAAAATCCTTTTCATGGTTCCCTTAATTTTTCTTTGAATTTAATTTTTTTTATAAATCTTATTTTTTTTATATACCTAACATATCGATGATGTGGAAGGCTTCTGCATCAATTATATTAAAAAATAATTAATATTTTAATATTTTTTTAAATTATAATAGATAACACTATAAGTCTGTAAATCGTATGTTAACACATCAATTTATGTGTAGCAAACCTCATCTTTTTTTTTAAATTTAATATCTTTAATTATATCTATTTTAAATTAAATAGAAAATTAAACATAAATCAAATCATTCTGCGCGACTAAAAAATATATCTTATAAATTTAATATGAAAAATAATATTTTTATATCTAAAAAACTATAATGTCGAGCATATATGTCTTAATTAGTATTATTATCTCCAAGCTTCTGAATGATTGAAACCAATCCCGTTTGTTTCTTCTGCTTTTGTTTTTTTTTTTTTTTCTTGTTTTTTTGTTTTCCTCTTGATGTACTAATTCTCTTCTCCTATTACTTTTTTTTTTAAAATTCTGATTTGTTTTCTTTCCTTCCTCCAATTAATTCGATATTATTAATTTGTGGCTATTAGTATGCTTTACACGATATGTTATTAACTCGATCGGACCCCTAGGGTTCATTCACATCGATCGATATCATCATGACTTTTCAATATTCGATTTTTTGTTTTCTACAATGTTGGAGGAAATGATAATGGGGTATCCATATTGGTATTATATGCTGCATGAGCTGCAATCAATCAATTATATTACAGTCGACGTTAAGCCTAAAATATCAAAATTTAGATGAATTCATAATAAGTTAGAGGAAATGTATCTCCTTAAGTTATCACGGAAAGAATCTCAATGACTATTTATTCATGGTAGAGTCCCTCAAGAATTTTCAAAGATGATTAAAGTTAAATAAATTTAATCTTATTATTTTCCAGCTCTTTTGTTAAGTTGTATATAAAGACACACATGTAAAACTCTCAGCAAGTAATATATAGAAGTATTTTCTCCCTTTCTATTCTTTACAAAGATTGATGTTGCTTATTATTTTTTACTATTTATTTACTATTTTATAGTATATTTTAATTTTAATGTTTTATTTTTTTTAAGTATTGTTTTAACATTCTTAATTATTAAAAAATTTTAAAAAAATATAACTTTATTAATAGTATTTTTTTAATTATTAAATAAATAAATAATAAAAAATAATAGTCTATCATTCTCCGTTGAAAAAGTCTTGCAAGTTTGGCATGAAAACCTGAGAGGCAGTTAGGCGCTATACAAACGGGTCTTATACGGGAATTGCTAGCTCGTGCTTCTTGGGGGAGTGCATCTGTTGCCATCGTGATCTATCACCTGCTTCTTGGAAATTTGGAATTAGACTTTGACGGCTGATATTATATCCTAACACTCATCCTCATCAATATTATAACGGCATAAGTTGACAAAACCAACAATTTTATGTGTCGAAAAGACATCATGAAAAGATCCCATCAAGGATGATCATCGTTATAAGAGTATTCTCAATGAATTATGGATTTCGCATTTGTATATAAAATAGAATTAACCATCCCTAAAAAAAACTAGCTAACCCCCTTTATCCAGAAATTCATCTTCTTTTTATACTCGGAATCTTCTATCCTACTCTCTGTTGAGGAATAATCTCACATTGATTGTGGACAAGGTCTTGGGCATGTTTATAAGTAATGAGCAATCCTCTCTTATATAACCGGTTTTATGAGATGAGTTAAGCCCATGAATTTTCTCATGGTATTAGAGCCTGCCACAGGACGAATGGAGACCCACACTACTTACCCAGTGACAAGGATCAGAAAAAAATACTGGCCTGCACGTGAAGGAGGATGTTGAGGAATAATCTCACATTGGCTGTGGATAAGGTCTTGGCCATGTTTATAAGCAATGAGCAATCATCTTTTATATAACCGGTTTTATGAAATGAGTTAAGCCCATAAATTTCTTTACTCTCTCTCCCTGCCATGGATCGTAGCCTCTCCATCGTTCCAACTTCTCTTCGTGGTCCCCAAGCTCCCGTGCGTTCCTCTCCTAGCTGCAGTAGTAGTTAGGCGTGAGGCATGCTCCTGATTTACTTCATGGGCTTCAGCTCTTGCACGTGAAAAAGGTTTTTCATATTCATGGGCTTAAGTTCTTGTACGTGGGCCTCCTTGTGATGATATCTTTCCAACTCTAACCCTTGATAAATCTTGAAACAAATAAAGCTCTTGATAACTCTATCTGAATTTAATTAGGGACAAGAAAATTATTTCACATGCCAAACAAAGCTAAATCACATTATATAATTAATACTCTTATTTTATCACATAAAATTCTTTTAACCCAAGATATTTAAGAGTGTTAATACCGCATAACTGACCATTTATCAACAAGTTATATATATATATATATATATATAACCTGTATAATATCAAACTAATTAATGTTATTTTTATTATATCAAGAAGATTATGATCATCAGATAATCAACAACCCTGGATTCATCATGTTCATAATCACTTCCAAGTAGTACTCCAACTACTACTTGATCAATAAGATTATATTATGAAATGTGTGGTCGGTCAGTATTAATCGTGTTGTAAGAAACTGATCAATAAACCAAAAAAATCATGAAATCGAGTAAATGTCAAACTCATTGGTCATGAGTCAATGACTATATTTTCTAATAACGAGTACTCCACGTGCATGCTTTGCGCTTCAAGTGTCACTGTTGCCCTTGCCATTAGAACACCCATAAATCATATCTATATATATATATCTATATAATATATATAGGTCAATGCCAGTCATGATCGCTGATAGTTTCGACGTAAATCTCTCTAATCGCAGATAGAATCTTATAATTTTCTTGAATGCATGTGGTACTCATATATAATATAATATCTTCAGGGGGACCACAGTAACTTGAGTCTTGAGCCATACATTAATGCCCACTTGCACAAGACTCCCAGTACTAGTGTTCTTCATTCAAACTGCGAGTACGTCTTTTGAATATTCTACTGATGTGGAGAACAAGAATATTTAAGTTTATAAGGATCCTGATTTCGTAGCAATCAGCTTTAATTTAGACGAAATTAATTAACCAGAAAAATCCTTTTCATGGTTCCCAAATGTCAATCTCGAGATCATCTTCATGTTATCTTTGTCTCCCGTTAATACCGTCACTGTCATTGTTGTTTTTTCTTCTTTCTGGCATGAAGACTAGGTTTCGAAAAAAATAAATTGAACAAACCTTTTCAGCTTTTAATATTGTTGAGACAAGATTTCAAAAAAAAAATAATGAAGACTCTATTATAAATTTTTTGGTAGTCTATATTGAGAAGGGATGTGATAATTAATGACTTTTATTTCTCGAAAGAACGACATTGAGATCAATTTATATATTAACTATTTTTATTTTTTATTTTTTATTCAAACTTGAAACTCATTATATATTTATGCACGCTTTTAAATAATCATTTAATTTTTTTTATATTCAAATTTTTATATATCATTCTCCCTACAAAAAAGAGCAATTATTTGCTTAAGTAATATATATGCAGTCTTTAGTTTCTTTTTTGCCAAAATAATCTGAAAAGTAAATATTATAATTTTAATACATCATTAATGTTTGTAACTATTTTAAAATTTAATAATATTATTTGCCGGTTCCATGCATGTGATTTACAAGCATTGTTAAAACATAACTTAGTTAATTAACGATATATATAATGATAAAAAAATAGAGCAATATGTAAACTCCATATTATTAATTTAATACATTATTTTGTTACTATTAGAAATTTAAATATTATTATTTTTACGTCCAAATATCCAAATAATATATTATTTAGAAGAAATGTATCTCCTTGAATACATAAGGCAGTTATAAAAACAAATAAGAGAAAATATATTTACAATTGTAAATTTTATAATCGCCGCCTAATCACTTTGAAAAAAGTGAATAAAATATATGGTTCACATGAAAATAAAATAATTTTTTAATAGTGAATTCCTCTTTTTCAAAAAGATTACGTAACATTTACTTACTTCATGATTATATATAGAATTATCCAATAAATAAATTTGGAAGTTGTTATCACATAAAGAATCCCAATGACTATTTATTCATGGTAGAGTGACTAGAGTCCCTCAAGAATTTTCAAAGATGATTAAAGTTAAATAAATTTAATCTTATTATTTTCCAGCTCTTTTGTTAAGTTGTATATAAAGACACACATGTAATACTCTCAGCAAGTAATATATAGAAGTATTTTCTCCCTTTCTATTCTTTACAAAGAAGAGTATCATGATAAGCTTATTATTTTTTACTATTTATTTACTATTCTATAGTATATTTTAATTTTAATTTTTTATTATTTTTTAAGTATTGTTTTAACATTCTTAATTATTAGAAAATTTTTAAAAAAATATAACTTTATTAATAGTATTTTTTTAATTATTAAATAAAAAATAATAAATAAATAATAGCCTATCATTCTCCGTTGACAAAGTCTTGCAAGTTTGGCACGAAAACCTGAGAGACAGTTAGGCGCTATTCAAACGGGTCTAGTACGGGAATTGCTAGCCCGTGCTTCTTGGGGGAGTGCATCTGTTGCCATCGTGATCTATCACCTGCTTCTTGGAAATTTGGAATTAGACTTTGACAAATTTGGAATTAGACTTCGACGGCTGATTGGCCTGGCCAATTAACCTTCTATACTAGTTTGATCTTTTGAGAAAGAGCTCGAGTTTATTCATTCATTTTAATTGTTTAGGTATTTATTTATTTTTTTACTTGATAATTAAGAAAATGACTTTTAATATATTGATGTATTTTTTTTAATTTTCTAAGAAGATTTAAATATGTTAAAAAATTAAAAACACTACTCTATGCCAGTTGACATGCCCAGCTGTCAAAGCTGGACAACACCCTAGCACGGCTCTTGATCTTTTAAGTTGTATTTAGATAGTAAGATGATCTCATAAATTTTATAAAGAGTAATAAAAAAATAATGATTGTGATATCTCGTATTTATGTTTATTTTGACTAAGTTAATTATTATATTTAGTAAGATTATGAGCTTTCTTGTGTTAAATTTTAGATGATTTACGTTATATTATTTTAGAATTTTTAATTGTTTATTCAATGTGTTTTCTTGTTATTAATTATTGTTCATTATTTAAATTGCTTTTTATTCTAAATTAATTATTGTTGGATTTAATTATTTTATTTTCATTTAAGCGCTACGTTAAATTATTTTATTTAACTTGCTGTTTTGAAATCTTTTTTTCGTTGGATTATTTGTGTGACCCAAAATGTAAGGATTGAACTTCATTTCTTTCCCTCACTTTTTTCTTTTCTTCCTCTTTTTTTCCCCCCATTTCTTTTCTCCTCTCTCTCTCTTCTCTCCCGCGCGCGCAGCACCCCCTCTCCCGTTCGTTTCGTTGCTCACCACCCACTGCCGCCGCGCGCCGCCGTGATCGACACCGCCCCTCCCATTCTCTTCCTCTCCAGCCAGCGACCTCCCCCTCCGGTTTTCAATTCCTCCCTCACAGCCATTCTCCTCCACGCATGGCATCAAGTGGTGGCTTTCTTTGTGTTCCCGCGCTGCCATCGCGCCACCTCCGGCCACTATCTTTTCACCACATCTTCCTTGACCTCCCAGCAATCTAATGTACCCATCCTCAGCCCCGATCTGCCACTGGTGAAGCACATTCATCTCATTTTTCGATTTGTGCATTTTGGCCTTCAACCGCCCTTTACGCCGCCACCCACGGCCAACCACCACCACCACTAATTTCATCGACATCCCTAAACTCTTCCCTAGTAATCTCAAGTCTTCGTTTATCCTCGTTCAAAATCTTGCATTTTGAGACCCATGGGCATAGTGCATTTTGCACTGTTACGTTGCTGTGCCGCCACCTCTTGCACCTCCGTGATCCTTCGAAAGCTATATTATAGCGCTGTAAATATTTTTTCTAAAGAACTTTCTTGATTTAAATGTATTTTTGAACTAATCATTTTACTGTGAACTGATTGGTTATACCAGACTGAGTCCGAGGAGTAAGGGGGTTGATTGGATTGGAGGATGGAATTGTTTGTGTGATTGGTTTATATTAGGATTTGTTGGTTGTTGGATATTGATGTTGTGTCTTGTACATCGCATGTTTGCACGCATGTTCATATTTGTAAATGGAAACTGGGTTTTTGTATAATTGCATTCATATTCATATGTTTATTGAAAATTAGATTTTCATGTGAGAGAAAGGAAAGAGACTATAGGGATGGTGGTAGAGTTCCGCTTGTGATTCCCGCCTACAGTGCTCTGATATGTACTCATTGTATGGAAATGAACTGTAGGGATGGTAGTAGAGTCCTGCCTGTGATTCCCGCCTACGGTGCACGTGGTAGGGATGATGGTAGAGTCCCGCCTGCGTCTCCCGTGTACAGTTTCCTATAAATGGTTGGATTTTGTATGAATAATTTTCTGGGAAAATGAAGGATTATGTTTTTGGCTAAAATGAGATTTTGGCGTGTGTTGGAAAATAATCATTTTCGGCAAAAATGAGGTTTTTGTTTGTTGGTTGTATTAATGCATTTTTATTTCGTGAGTTATTTGGATTATTACTTACCTACGGTACCATTTTATGGTATATCAAATTTTGATGTAGATGAGAATGACGAGCCTTAGGCTTTGGCTCCGCTAGAGGAGTGACATGGTATTGTTCTCACGTATCGAGATTTGTTTTATCACTCGTTTATGTATTTATCATTTGTAATATATTTTGGGATAACTGTATAACTTTTTAAAAATAATTTATTTTGGATATTTGTATTTAAATTTCTGGTACCTAATTGACTTACTTAAATTAAACGCTGCGATTTTTGTTGAACACTTTCTGCTTGTACACACACTTAACACTTATCGTTGGGATGCGTGACTCTTGTTGTCATCATCCTGACGTCATGATTCCCGCATTGCCGTACGAGAGGTCGGGGCGCATCACACTGATAAATTATTAAATAATAATAAATAATATATAAAAATTAATAATAAAATAAAAAAATAATATTTAAATATTTATAAAATATTCCACTGGTCAAACTAGCCATTAAAGCACGAGCTATAAGAATTTTCCTCCGACAACGATACAGCACCAACAAATCTATAATTTATTTATAATTTCATGCTAAAAAATTATTTCTTTTTACTTTAATTTAAAATGATTGTCCTAGCAACGATTTAAAGTGCATGAAAAAAATAATTATTTAATCCTTAATTGAAATAAATTATTATATCATTATTATTATATCATTTCTCATTTTTCTCTTATACCAGACTTTTAAAAAACTGTGAGGCGCCATCAAATAGAAAGCAAATATTTTTTTAATTAAAGAGTGTATTGCTGGTTAGCTTTTAACTTAGGCTTAAAAAGAAATAAGATTTGCTACTTATAATCTCACACATCACATACTAATTTTATTATTTTTAAATTAATTTAATTTTTTTATTCATCTTTTCTATATCACATATTTGATAAGAGAGAAAAAATTAAAAATTAAAAAATTATATGTAATATGTAATATAAAAATAATGAATAAAATTTTTCAAAATCTGTTACGACATCTGGAATATTAAAGTAGCATAAACATTATCCCTAATTAAGAAATAAACAATTAATATCAAATTTAATAATTTGAAATATGAGTGGTACTAACTAAAATTAGTTTGTCACGACGGCAAATAGTTCATTGATTGATCAAAAGTGACATTTGAGGATTACAACCCAAAAAATATAAAAAATTGAGGGGGTTTTGGCACGTGAGTCATTGACTTCAATAAATTTTAAATTTGTGTGAGAGATGTAATTGAAGTTTATTGAGCTCGGTTTGGATGAAAAATAATTATAATTTATTTTATTTTATTATTATAATATTTTTAAATTTTTATATAAAATATAATAAATAATTTATTTTTTCAAATGTTAAAATAATTATAATATTAAAAAATAATATTTTATTCAACTCATCTAAAATAACTCAACTTATCTTGTTTATCAATTTAAATAGATCTTAATGAACTTCAAATTTATCTAAAATTTAAGTAATATTATATTTAAAGAGAAATGATACTTGTAGTTGTGAGAATACAAGTACCGTGCAGTCGTTTTGAAGAAAAATAAATAAATATGAGACTCTCATGAAAAAAAATTAATTTTTTATGAGTGGACCTTACTCTTTTTCAAAACGACTGAACGACATTGATGCATTCTACGACTGTATATATTATTATTCTGTAAAATAATAATATTTTTATAATATTTTATTTAATTTTTAATTTTTAATTTTTAATTTTTATCTCAATTTAATTTAAATCAATTCAATTTAACATTTAAACGCATTGTATCAGGCGTCCAATTTCATCACGAGCAACTACTGTTTCAATAATTGCCAAGGTCACTTATCTCCACCACAACATGTCAACATGACATTTTTCCATTCAAAGTCGTACTTCCTATCATAGTCGCCGCCGCCCTTAATTTTATTTTATTCTTTTTAAATAAATAGAATTCTTCTACTTATTAAATACATATTAGAAAAAAATTTAATAGATTCTTATCTTTTTTATAAATGGTTTATATCATGAAGTTTCTCCAACTCAGTCCAAATATTTATGCACGCTTTTAAATAATCATTTAATTTTTGTTATATACAAATTTTTATATATCATTCTCCGTACAAAAGAGAGCAATTATTTGCTTAAGTAATATATATGCAGTCTTTAGTTTCTTTTTTGCCAAAATAATCTGAAAAGTAAATATTATTTCCCGGTTCCCATGCATGTGATTTACAAGCATTGTTAAAACATAACTTAGTTAATTAACAATATATATAATGATAAAAAATAGAGCAATATGTAAACTCCATATTATTAATTTAATACATTATTTTGTTACTATTAGAAATTTAAATATTTTTATTTTTATATCCAAATAATATATTATTTAGAGGAAATGTATCTCCTTGAATACATAAGGCAGATATAAAAAAATAATAAGAGAAAATATATTTACAACTATAAATTTTACAACTGCTGTATAATCGCGTTGAAAAAAAATGAATAAAACTTTGAAGTCCATGAAAAAGATTAATTTTTTAATAGTGAATCTCATTATTTTTTAAAGCGATTACGCGACGTTTATACACTTCACGATTGTATGTAAAATTATCCAATAAATAAATTTGGAAGTTGTTATCATGGAAAGAATCTCATTGACTATTTAGAGGAAATGTATCTCCTTGAGTTATCACGGAAATAATCACAATGACTATTTATTCATGGTAGAGTCCCTTAAGAATTTTCAACGATTATTAGAGTTAGATAAATTTAATCTTATTATTTTCCTGCTCTTTTTTCAAGTGGTATATAAAGGCACACATGTAATACTTTCAGCAAGTAATATATAGAAGTATTTTCTCCATTTCCATTCTTTACAAAGATTGATGTTAGAAGAATATAATGATAGGCTTACTATTTTCTTCTATTCATTTACTATTTTATAGTGTATTTAAATTTTATTTTTTTAAGTATTTTTTTAACATTCTTAATTATTAAAAAAGTTAAAAATATATATGATTTTATTAATAGTCATTTTTTAATTATTAAATAAAAAATTATTTAAAAAATAATAAATAAATAATAAAAAATAATAATCTATCATTCTTTGTTGAAAAATTCTTGCAAGTTTGGCACGAAAATCTAAGAGGCAGTTAGGCGCTATACAACAAAATTGCTACAGGCAACCGGTGGGGAATCCCAGGGAGTCGGGTGTGCCACGCTAGTCGAGAAATTTTTCTTCTCTTTAATCCATTTGCATCTTCAAAATTCTCCAACCCATATATGGTAATAATCTCATATTCTAAAACACACGATTTCACTTTGATTCTCTTAAATCTCTTTCAGAAAATCTCGTTTTTACACCTTCATGAGTCCCAAATTTTTGATTCTATTAGCTTAAAGTTTTCTCTCACTTTTCTTCGTTTTATGAAGGATAGGAAATTATCATGGTCCCATGGCTGCTGCACTCAGATCTAGACCTTCCAAGGAAACGACTTCATTCTCGTCGCTCTGTTCCACTGCTTCATATTTAACCACATGCATGCTGATGGCGTTGCTAGCTCTCATTGCACTCACCATACCAAGTGGGATGACCTCTATATGAACACCTCCTGCCATTCAATTCCTTTAAACCCGTGTCTAATTTATGTGGCGAGTTCATCGAAAAGGGTTTGGCACATGAATCACTGACTTCAATAAACTTTAAATTTGTGTGAGAGATGTAATTGAAGTTTATTGAGATTCGGTTGGCTTGAGAAGAAATTTTAACTCATCTCATCTTATTATTATAATTTTTTTAAATTTTTACATAAAATAAACAAACAATTCAATTTTTTTAAAATTTTAAAATAATTGTAATAATAAAAAATAATATTATAATAATATTTTATTCCACTCATTTAAAATTTTTTTATCTTATTTTATTTCTCAATCTAAACAATCTTAATTAATTTTAAATTTATTTAAAATTTAAATAATATTTTGGCCTCAATTCAAACGGAACCTAAGTAACCTAAGGTTGTAGAGCGCATTGCATTGGGCGTCCAAATTATATCATGAGCAACTACTGTTTCAATAAGTTCCCCACCAACCCGCTTCACCAGGGGGGCACATAATTGTCAAGGTCACTCATCTCCACCACAACATGTCAACAAGACATTTTTTTATTCAAAATCGTACTTCCTATCAAAGCCGCCGCGGCGCCCCCCGGGACATGCGCTTAATTTTATTTTATTTTTTTAAAATTAACAAAATTCTTCTACTTATTAATTACGAAAAAATATATTTATAATAATTATACAACTGTCACGTAGTAATAATTTGAAAAAAATAAATAAAATATAAAATATATATAAAAAAATAAAGAATTAATTTTTAATAATAGATCTTATATATATTTTTTTAAAAATAATTATATAATATTGACGTATTTTATGATTATATGTAAAATCACTCTTAATTATATATATAAAAAAATTATATAATGTGAAATTTATGAGTAGAAATTTTAAAAAAACTATGCATGTCACATATTTAACATATTCTTATCTTTTTTATAAATGATTTATATCATGAAGTTTATCCAACTTAGTTTAGATGAGTTTTCTCCGATTAACAAAATATATCATTCGGTGGCGGGACACCTGGACTCATCTCACCTTTGGATCTATTGTATCTCAGTTTTATTGCCGCTAAAAGAAATTCAACATTTTATTATGAATATTATTGTTTTAAAAAGTTTGTAAGAAATTGCAAATTTTTACATAACACTACTTATAAAAGAAAGAAAATTTTTACTCATAAAGTGTAAGTGTATTTTTTATAAAATGTGAAAATATTTTTTATAAAGCGTAGATTGTTGAGTAAATAATAATAATAATAATAATAATAATAATAATAATAATAACTGATTAAAAGAATTTATTTTTAAAATAAAACTCATATAAATAATATTTTTTTTTGTGTCATTACTTAGTGATGATGACCTGGCAGTTGACAGTGAAGAAAATTAAATTTTTTTAACCGTACTATTCTCTAGTACTTGTTGAGGGTTAAGGCTAAAATTTTACAAGCTTTATTTTTATTTATTTTGATAAAATCTTGTAATAAACTATTACGTTGAATATAAATACTACAAATTTTTACTTTTTTTCTTAATAATGTAATTTATATACACTAACCATTGTAACTGCTTTTATTGATCTTCATTAGTTTTTCCTTAATTACACTAACAATTCTTTTCGTTTATATAAACTTATATCTAAGCTGTTAATTACTTTTTTATATTAATTAATCAAAAATAATATTTCAAGATGTTTTTATTTCTTTAGAGCATTTTTATCTGTTTTAGAAAATTTCTATCTTGGAGGCCTCTTAATATTATATTTTAAATAATAATAATATCAGTATTAGTTTTTAAAGAATTTAATAATTTTTATTTAGGGGCGGCTTCCCTGTCAGTTGGATTAATAGAACATCGGTCGATAGCTAGGGAAGTAGAGATCTAAACATGAACAACTTTTTTTTTTTTGATAAACGTGCACGACTTTGATACTGATTTGTTTTTTGATGGATACAACTTTGATACTGATTGATCCAATAGTCAATAGGAAAATACAATTTTGATACAACGTGGGACAGTACTGATCCCTGCATGGAGAATGTGTGGTTAATAAAAATTCAAAACTAAAAATTCTATTTATCATTCATCATTCTTATACTATATATTATATATATATATTTTTTATTTATTTTTATTAAATATATAATGTATAAATAATAAGTAGAATAACTCAATTAGTTTAAGAAGAATAAACTAAATTTTTTTAAAACAAAATTAAAAAAATTAAAAATTAATAAAAATAAATATAGTACGTGATGTATATAAATGATGAGTAGCAAACTCTTAATGCATTTTTAATAGAAAAGAACACTGAATAACAAGTTTAATATGAGATTTATCATGTAAGGACAAGTACTATGAGAGATACTAGGAAATCAGTGACTCTTATGCCCAAATGCCAATGACATCTCGTACAGTCGATTAATAGTCTAATATGAGAAAAATCAAATTGAAAAATGACTGTAATTGAGAAAATTTAAGAGAGGTAAAGCTATCGGAAGAACTTTAAAAGAAATATACCCCAGAATCAAGCATGGAGTTAGACAACGACTCTAATACCAAATAGAAAATATAAATAAAATAAGCAAGTTGAGAGAATAAGAATAAGAGACTTTGTGGATTACATCTTTACTATTATCAATTGTATTTAAATAAATAACAAATGTCTTTATTTATAAGTGAATGAAGATAGAGAAATAATGAAAATACAATAAATCAATGATACAAATTGATACTGATTAATTTACACCATAAACTACATATGGTAGAGAATGTTGCTTCGTTTGAGAACACATCCCATCTTATTGGATCTCAAACTTTCTTATAATTTCCTTTTCAAATATCTCTTAAATACAAACACTTTTTAATTTTTAATATTTTTATCTAATTATTACATAATCATTACAACTTTCTTGAACTTCCAAAGAAAACACATAAAATAATTTAACTTTTAAAATTTGAAAAAAAAACAATATTACTCTAGCAATATTTTTAAATTTATAATATTTTTATTCAATTTTTTCTTCTCATTTTCATTACACTATTCATAGATTTTTCAATTCATCTCATTTTCCAAACTAAGACTAGGTCATATACTATGAATATATTTTATAATAGAGTTAGTCTACATACAATACTAGCATTCAAATAAGAACCGTTCATGCAAGTCCTTAAAGTTATAATTAAAAATAAATTAAAATTATAATAATATCATTTTTAAAATAATATTTTTTTCCTTTTACGCTCATTCATTAATAGAATTGTATACGTAATTCACCTCTCTAAATTGCAAATAGAATTTCTCTCAGGTGATAATATTCTAACACATGCATGCATGCGGCTTTGTCCGTATGCAACGTAGGTATCTATATATAGTGGCCTTGCATAAGTTGTTCATTCACAACACTTGAAGAACAACTAGCACTAAGCCAACTCCGTCTCCATTTATACACCTAGTTGTTCTACAAAATGTCTCTTCCTTCATCGATTATTCCTTCTCAAACCCAGAATCCAAGTATGTCTGTTGTAAAACGTCCGTTGGCAACTTTTCACCCAAGCGTTTGGGGAGATAAATTCATCTCTTATAATAGCAAGTCCATGGTACGTAATTGAATATTTGTGAAGCCTCTCTCTCTCTCTCTCTCTCTCTCTCTCTACACACACACACATATATATATATATATATATATATATATATGACAGTTACAATTTCTTTACAATTTTTCTGCAATTTTCAAATAAAATGGTGTTTCTATTTATATTATTTAAAACTTATCAATAAGATAGTATTTTTTTAAATTCAAACGCATCAAATCAAAATATTATTTTATTTGAAGATCGTAGAAAAATTGTGAAGAGGTTGAAACTCTATATATCATTTATATATATATATATATATATATATATATATTCAAATGCTTACGGTCATGAAAATGTGTATTATGAGCTATCATCTTTGTGCTGTAGGAGATTACCTCTGAGAGCCTGGAGAAAGTTCAAAGGCTGAAGGAAAAAGTGCAGAGCTTGCTGATGGGTCCCGTCGATGATATATCACAAAAGTTGGAGCTGATTGATGCGATCCAACGCTTAGGCGTGTCTTACCAATTTGAAAGTGAGATTGATAACATACTCCAACAAATTCACAACAATGATGACGACACTGGAGACTTTGACGACCTCTACACTGTTTCTCTCCGTTTTCGCTTACTGAGGCAGCAGGGTTATAACACTCCGAGTGGTAATTACTAATTAGTACTCATTAGACAGTTAAAATAAAAGAATAAATTAAAAGGCCAAAGCTTAATAAATTTAGTTAAGAAATGATTGAAGAATGCTACAATAATTCATTAAAAAATGGAACTAGAGCATGCAACTTGATGGGTGCTTCATCAAAATGCTTATTCGACACTGTATTGTTTCTCATAGAAAATATATATTGGTATTGTTTTGTTTACGGAAACTTTAGCTGCACAGATCATATACTTGTGCTCATGTGTTGGGGTGGCAATGACACAGATGTTTTCAGCAAGTTTAAGGATAGTGAGGGGATCAACTTCAAGGAATCAATTATTCACGACGTGCGAGGTATTTTAAGCCTTTATGAAGCTTCGCATATGAGGGTCCATGGAGAAGATATACTCGATGAAGCACTTCATTTTACTACAACGCAACTCGAGTCGATGGTGAGTAATTTAAACCCTGCTGTTGCTGCACAAGTGCGCCGTGCCTTGGAGCGGCCTCTTCGAAAATGTTTGCCAAGATTAGAGGCGAGGCATTATTTTTCTACCTACCCAGAAACTGCTTCATTTAATGAAGTTGTTCTCAACTTCGCTAAGTTGGATTTTAACATGCTACAACGGCAACACCAGAAAGAAGTTTCCGAGCTCTCGAGGTAATTAAGGCCATAAATATAGATCACATGCATGGTATCGCACTTCATTATATAATATATACCTGTTGGTGTTAATTTTGTATATGCATATATATATATATATATATATATATATATATGGCAAGATTTGATGTCAATTTCCGTTGCAATTTTTGCTTAGGTGGTGGAGAGAATATTTAGGGGTCCCGGAAAAGATATCGTATGTCCGAGATAGAGTGGTGGAGTTGTACTTCATATGGATTTTGGGACAGTACTTTGAACCCCAATATTCTCATGGGCGGATGATGCTTGGCAAAGTGACCTGCTTGCTCTCAATAATGGATGATACATATGATGCCTACGGTACATTTGAAGAGCTCCAACTCTTTACAGATGCAGTTATAAGGTTAACTTAATGGCTCTTCTATCGGATCCAGAATTTATAATGGATGATCTGTATTTGTTTTTTAATAAATTAATAACTTTCAGGTGGGATATCCGCTGCATAGAGCAACTCCCAGAGTACATGAAATCTATCTACAAAGCACTCTTGCATGTTACTAAGGAAATTGAGGAAGATATGTCCAAGGAAGGAAGGATATACGGCCTTTACTATACAAAGGAAAAAGTACGACATGACCAACAATTAATCACTACTTTTACGGGCCTCTTTTTTCACTAAATTTTGAATTTTTATACTCTGAATGTATGTTTTCGTGGTTCTTAATGCAACCAGATCAAATGCCTAGCTCAAGCTTACCTTCTTGAAGCCAAATGGATGATGGAAAAATATATACCCACGGTGGAGGAGTACATAAGGAATGCCCTAGTAACCGGTGGTTACGCTGCACTTGTAACCTTATCTTTTCTTGGCATGGGAGATGCAACAAAGGAGGTCTTCGATTGGGCTTGCGGTAACCCTAAGATTGTTAAAGCAGCAGAAACGATAGGCAGACTCATGGATGACCTTGTTTCTACTGAGGTATACAACTTGGGACGTCCAATATCGATACAACCTATTAAAAAAAAGGAAAAGAAAAAGCAAACTACCGATTGCTTCAATATTCATATCTCTATACACACACACACACACACATATTCAGTTTATAGTGATAAAATTGGACACTCTCTCATTGCAAAAAATCAAGAAAGTAATCTCAATTAGAATATTCTTCATGCTAACTACCAACATTGCATGCATGTAGATATTTCACATGCATTATCTACATTAAATTCAGCTTTTAAGATAAGTAGTAATTTTACATTTATGGAATCATAGCAAAGGTTTTTAATTTGATCTCAAACTCTATACTTTACGATATAATTAGTTAAATATTCCACTTGTTGGCGATGTCCACTTTTTTATAAGAGAGTCTGGTTAGGTGAGAGGAGCATTAAATATATAAAATATAATAAGTAGATTTTATTATATGTTATATATCCTTAATAATTCTTTTCCCTAGCTAGCTCTACATTCAGTAGGCAATGTGCCAACATCATTTTCGCAGTCCCACAAATTAATCTTATGCCATTGATGTTATTGGAAATAAAATCACTAAATGTTTCTATTTTTTGCTGCAGTTTGAGCAAAAGAGAGAACACGTTGTCTCTGCCATCGACTGCTATATGAAGCAGCACGGTGTCTCAAAGCATGAGGCAGAAGAAGAATTTAAGAAGCAGATCGTGAATGCATGGAAAGATATTAACAACGACTTCCTTAAACCTACTCAAGTGCCAAAGCATTTCCTAGAGCGCGTTCTCAATCTTGCACGTGTAATGGATGTTGTTTACAAGGATGGTGATGCATACACAAAGGTTACACAAGTGTTGATGGACGGTATCACTTCATTGCTTGTTGATCCAGTGCAGATATGAGTCTATCTATTTATAGTGTTGGCCAGTAAACCATACGTCGACGACCTATTCTATCGATGTGAAATAATGATCAACGTCTTTAGCAATGGTGAATGTTTCACTTTTGATGAATAAAAGCTTTTCTATATATATGTGTTTGTTTAATTATCCATTTACAACATACAACAATGGAATTTTATTAGAGCCTGTGCACCCTCCTCAGAGGATAGCACCTCACCATAACCTTCCAGAATAAAATCTCAATGGAATGCAAGCATCAATACTGACCAATAGGATTACTTTAGCATATTCTAGAGAATGTTTTGATATTCTATAAATACTGAATAGTACTCAGCTGTGCATAAGAAATATGGTTGAAAAGTCTATATTATGTTCTTTGTGTACATTCTAATTTGATGAATTCTAGTTGATGAATTTTATCGAATATGTTGTGTGCACTGGCTTTTATTCTCTGTTTTAGTTTATTCAACATGGTATCAGCAGCCCAATAGGACTTATGTCCACCTTTTCTTCTCCGATTCATCATGGCTCCACCCAAACACTCTTCTCCTAATCCTTCTATCACTAATTTTGCAACTCAACTTATCACCATTAAACTCTCCACCAACAGCTATCTTCTTTGGCATGCTTAAATTACTACATTTCTTAAAGGAAATCAGCTTTTTGGGTATGTCGATGGAACCTTACCCATGCCTCCCGCCACCATCAATGATGCCCCCAACCCAGAATATACTTCCTGGAACCTCCACGACCAATTAATCCTGTCTGTTATTTACTCCTCTCTCAGCGATACAGTGCTCTCCCATATCTTGGATTGCTTTACTTCTCCTCAAATATGGCAAACTCTCCATGGTTTATATTCTGCACAGTCCATAGCTCACCTTATGCACACGAAATTTCAATTGGCAACACTCAAAAAAGGATCTGACTCTATTTATGTGTATTTTCACAAGGCTAAGGTTTTGTCGGCTTCTCACAATGTCGCAGGCCATCCCCTTCCTGAATAAGAATTTCTCATATATCTTTTGAGTGGCTTAGAGATAGATTTGGAGTCGATGGTATCCTCCATTACCACTCGACCATATCCCCTCTCCACTTTTCAGCTTTATAGTTTCCTTGTAAATCATGAGTCGCGCCTTAATAACCAACCACAGTCCCTTCTCTCCGTTGCTTGTTTCTCAGCTAATTCCACCACTACACATTCAACAAACCAATTTTCTTCCGCTCCACCTAACCGAAGTCGTGGTCGTGGCTTTCGGTGAGGTCGGGGTGGTCGCTCCTTCAATCCATCCTCCCCTAATTTCTTTCCTCCTCAACACACAAATCGTCCTGCATGTCAGCTTTGTCACCGCGTTGGCCACACTGTCATCTCTTGTTATCATCGTTTTGATCATGCATATCAGTCCCCCCTCCCTCATCTTTCGCTGCTAATTTTACAAAATTTTCAAATCCCTCACCTTCTTCTAATAGTTGGTTTCCAAATACAGCTGCGTCCACCCACTTCACGTCTTACTTTTCTAAGCTCAGTCTGGATTCCTTTTCCTATCAGGGACCTGATCAAGTAACCATTGGTAATGGCTCCTCTCTGGCTATTCAGAACTCTAGATCTGGCTTACTCCCAACACATTCTGGCAATGTTCTCCTTCGTCAATTACTTCATGTTCCATTGATTTCTAGAAATTTATTATCTGTCTGTCAATTTTATTTATTTTTGTTTGTTTTTTTTAAAAAGAGGATGGTACCCCAATTTTATTGATAGTCTTCACTTATGGTGGAGGAAAACCGTGGTTACAACTATAGATACATGTGGAGTACAAACATTCAAAAAATTCCAAAACCAGGTATCAAAAGTTCTAAGATTTCCCACCAGAATACAATATACCCAAAAGGAAAATGCTTAGCAATATATATATAAAACCAATCTAAGAACTTGCAAGAAAACAAGAACAAAGAATCCGCATGCATATAAAGTAAATAAAACAGATAAAGCAGATGCATGTTACCAAGAAACACCTTACGAGATCCGCAAATAAGGAAGACCAAGTTTATCCATGCGAAGAAGGCCTCTTAAATTGCTGGGCAGTCTATATCTATCACTTGTCCAATCCATATCTAAACCCGCAGCTCCACTCTTGGCAAGAGAATCAGCCACCACATTTCCTTCTCAAAAAATATGTTTCACATTGTACTCCATAGACTCAAGAAAAACAAGTAGCTCATCCCAGAAATCCTATAAATATCAAATATTACAGTTACCCCTAGTGATTCAATCCATAAGAATTTGGGAGTCAATCTCAATTTGTACCCTATGAAAGTCGAGTTGATAGCACCTCCAAACCCCTTCCAATAAACTCCGCATTTCAGCAAAGTTATTAGAGCCTTGACCTAAGAAGATAGAATAAGCCGCACACAAATTACCATTCTTGTCCCGAATAACACCCCTTGCTCTTGACGACCCAGGATTACCAAAATTACTCCCATCCGTATTAAGTTTAACCCACCCCTGTTGAGGCTTATGCCATCTCACCACACGAACCTTCTTAGAAACGGGAAGTAAAACTGGAATCTCTAACCAATTTAAAATCACCACATCCTGATTAGGTAACCTCAACACTTTAATGATCATTTTCATAATTTGGCGAAACCATAATTTTATAGCATACCAAACAAACTCAATCGTTTCAATCTTATCTTCAAACCTAGCTTTGCAACGCCTCTGCCAAAGCTTCTAAGAAACTATCGACGGGAGGAGACAAAAAACAGTTCGTAATTGAGAAGACTTACCAGCACGAAGAAACCAAAAATTTATTTGCTCCTGCCAAGTGCAAAAGATACCCATATGCAACCCTAACTGAGTCGCAGCCAGATGCCAAATTTCATGAGCAAAGTCACCAGCACAAAAAACATGATTAATATCTTCAATGTGACCTCTAGCATAACAATTACATTTAGAAACAATGGGAATACCAACCATTTTAATTTTATCATCAACACTCAAACAGTTATTGGAAGCCTTCCATATCATAATAGAAATTTTTTTAGGAAGGTTATTATGCCAAATCCATTGAGCCCAAGGTAAAGGCTAATATGAACCGGCGGTGCTCGAAATCTGATGCAATCCCAATCACTTTTCATAATAAACTTACCATGAGTCGTCAATTTTTGTTTAGACAATTCTGTTTTCTTTGAATTTAACTCATCTGGTTTCTTTGTGAAGGATTTACATTCCCAAGGGGTACTTCTTCAGGGTCCCGTTAAGAGTGGTTTGTATGTCCTTCCAGATAATCAGGCAGTCTCTCTTCCGTCTCAGCATGCTTTAATTGGCGAATGAACTTTACCACAAATCTGGCATTCCCAACTTGGTCACCCCTCTTCACTTATCACCTCTTTCACTATACGGAATTACAACCTTCCTGTCAATAGCACCTCCACCCAGTCTCCTTACTCGACATGTCTCCAAGCAAATCACATGCTCTACCTCATCCACCCTCATCTTCTCGTTCTACATTTCCTTTTCAGTTATTATTTTTAGATGTTTGGGGACCTGCACTTGTGCTGTCCTCTAGTGGTTTTCGATTTTTATCTTTCTATTGTTGATGATTTTTACCAAATACATTTGGCTTTTTCCATTACATGTGAAATCTGATGTCTCTACAATTTTTTTTTATCTTTTGTTAAATATGTGAGCAATACCTTTCCTAAAAATATAATTGACATCCAATCTGATTGGGGTGGAAACTTCTACCCCTTTCATGCCATTTTGCAAAATCTTGGAATTTCTCACAGAATTACATGTCCATACTCTCATGCACAAAATGACAGTATTGAAAGACGTCATTGCCATATTGTTGAAACTGGGCTTTCTCTTCTAACCCAGTCTTCAATGCCTACCAAATATTGGGTTGACGCCTTCCAAACTGCAGTTTTTCTTATTAATCGAATGCCCACTCCTATTCTTCATTTCATTTCTCCCTTTGAAGCTCCTTTTAGATCTCTCCCTGATTATACATTTTTACGTGTTTTTGGTTCAACTTGTTGGCCCAATATTCGTTCTTTTAATCGTCACAAATTAGATATAAGCTCTCAACTTTGTGTATTTTTAGGATACACTTCTAATCACAAAGGATATAATTGTTTGCACATCCCCTCCGGCAAAATTCACATTTCGCGTGATTTCCGTTTTGATGAAAATGTTTTTCCCTTTGCCTCTCCTCTACTGACTATTTCCATCAGGCCTCCTCTCCTTCGATCTCACATCACCAATCAAGTCTCTCTACTTCTCCCCCACCACGGGTCACTCTTAATTCCTCACCTCACCCCACGACCTAGTCTAGCCCGCACACTAATTCTTCAACGTCTACCTTAGAAGAATTCACTTCTTCACAAACTCAAGCCCATGAGCCTCTTCCTCCTAACTCTACCAACACGATAGTCTCTCCCGAAAGTTCTCCTTCCAGTTGCTCTACTGCGCTGTCAATCTCGTTTCCTGTAACTCCTCTTCCTCACACTGCCTCTTCAACTCCCATCCTTCCTTCTTCCTCCAATAATCATCACATGATTACCCGGTCTAAAACCCAAGTTATTCGACCTCTACGACACCATGATGGGACCATTCCTTGGCCACCATCGAAACACTCTGCATCTCTAACCGAAGCCTCCTCCATCCCTGATGAACCCAGCTCGTACACGGAGGCTTCCAAATTCACTGTCTTGTGTGTTGCCATGGCTAGTGAGTTTGAAGCTCTCCTTAGAAATCAAACTTAAACCCTCGTCCCTTCTCACCCAAATCAAAATCTCCTAGGCTCTAATTGGGTTCTTAAGACCAAACGGCTTGTCGATGGAACCATTGAGCGACACAAAGCTCGCCTTGTCGCAAAAGGGTTTCATCAACAAGCCGGGCTTGACTACTCAGAAACATTCAGCCGGTTACCGTGCGCATGTTGATCTCCATTGCAGTGACCAGACGATTGCCTTTTCATCAGCTAGACATACAGAATGCTTTCTTGCACGGGGACTTGGAGGAGGATGTCTACATGCAACAACCAACTGGGTTTGTTAATTCTGATTTCTCTCATTACGTTTGTAAATTGAAAAAATCTATTTATGGTTTGAAACAAGCCCCTAGGGCTTGGTTTTCAAAGTTTAGTTTGAAACTCATAAATCTTGGTTTTCATCCTTCACTTTCTGATTCTTCACTAATTATTTTTACCTCTACTACTGCGTCCATTTATGTGTTAATTTACGTAGATGATATCATTGTTACTGCCTCAGGTTCATCTCTTATTTCTGACTTTATCTCCTCACTGTCCATATTTTTCCCTGTAAAGGATCTTAGCTTTCTTCATTTTTTTTTCTGGGTATTCACGTCGGTCGAACAGCTACCGGTCTTTTGCTCTCACAATCTCGCTATATTTCTGATCTATTAACTCAGACTAATATGCATGAGTCAAAACCAGGGTCCACGCCAATGTCATCCTCGTCTAAACTCTCTGCCCTTGACGGACCCTCTTTTGAAGATCCTCAACTTTACAGAAGCGTTGTTGGCAATCTACAATATCTGTCCTTCACTGGTCCTGACATTTCATTTGTAGTTAATAAAGTCTGTCAGTACATGTACTCTCCCCGTAATTCTCATTGGCAAGCAATCAAACACATATTACGTTATCTTCGCCTCACTACCTCATTTGGCTTCTTTTTCTCATCTACATCTACCTTTAAACTCACTGCCTTCTCAGATACTGATTGGGTTGGTTATTCAGATGATTGGAAGTCGACAGGTGATTTTTGTGTCTATTTTGGGCCTCATTTAGTGTCATCGGGTTCCAAGAAACAACCAACTATAGCCTGATCCTCCACTGAAGCTGAATATAAATCCGTTGCCAACACTACTTGTGAACTTTTGTGGATACAATCTTTTGCAGATACACTCAAGAACTAAGCATGTGGATCTTGATTATCATTTTGTATGGGACCGTGTCACTAATAAAACTCTCACTGTTTCTTTTGTTCCACGTAAAGAACAGATTACATATATTCTCACTAAGCCACTCTCTTCAGCACGCTTTGCTCTCTTACGATCAAGCCTCACTATTCACCCTGTGTCGCTTGAATCGCGAGGGGATATTAGAGCCTGTGCACCTGCCTCAGAGGATAGCACCTCACCAGAACCTTCCAGAATAAAATCTCAACAGAATGCAAGCATCAATACTAACCAATATGACTACTTTAGCATATTCTAGAGAATGTTTTGATATTCTATAAATACTGAATAGTACTCAACTATGCATAAGAAATATGGTTGAAAAGTCTGTATTACGTTCTCTGTGTACATTCTAATTTGATGAATTCTAGTTTATGAATTCTATTGAATATGTTGTGTGCACTGGCTTTTATTCTCTGTTTTAGTTTATTCAACAAATTTCAACGCAAGTGTTAAGACAAGAAGTAAAATTTGAATTCACAAAGAAGCAATATGTATATATGTGTGTGTGTGGGTATATATCTATGTTTATATATATGATGAGTATAATTTTTCAAAAACCGTCTCGATATCGGGAATATAAAAGTAGCATAAACATTATCCGTAATTAAGAAATAAACAATCAATATTAAATTTAATAATTTGAAATATGAGTGGTGCTAATTAAAATTAGTTGGTCACAACGGCAAATAGTTCAATGATTGATCAAAAGTGATATTTAAGGATTAGGAGGTGCAATTAGTTACAACCCAAAAAAGGAAAAAAAAATTTTGAGGGGGTTTGGCACATGAATCACTGACTTCAGTAAACTTTAAATTTGAGTGAGAGATGTAATTGAAGTTCATTAAGGCCCGTTTGGATTGAGAATTGATCTCAACTCATCTCATCTCATATTACAATTTTTTTAAATTCTCACACAAAATATAAAAACAATTTAATTTTTTCAAATTCCAAAATAAGAATAATATTAAAAAATAATATTTTTATAATATTCTATTCAATTCATCTAAAACAATCTCTTATCATCTCATATCTCAGTCCAAACGGGGCCTTAATAAACTTCAAACTCATCTAAAATCTAGGCAATATTTTATTCAACTCATTTAAAACTATATCATTTTATCTCATCTCTCAATCTAAATGGAGCATCTAAGTAACCTAGGCAAGGTGAAGTTGCAGAGTGCATTGCATCAGGCATCCAATTACATCATGAGCAACTACTGTTTCAATAAGTTCCCGACCACCAACCACTTTCACTAGGGGCTCATGAATAATGATAGGGTTACTATCCTACTATTACCCATCTACTATTCTTTTTGTATTTGATTTTTTTTAATTTTTTAATTTTACTTAATGATTACGGAAGTGAGTATTAGTAAAGTTATATATATATTTTTTTAAATTTTTTCTTAATGATTAAGAATGTTTAAAAAATACTTAAAAAAATAAAAAACTTAAAATACACTTGAGTAGTAGATGGGTATGTAGTATCACTATGTGGGGCTTATAGTTGTCAAGGTCACTCATCTCCACCACAACATGACATTTTTCCATTCAAAGTCGTACTTCGCTATTATGTCAATCAGTATCAAACCCCCCCCCCCTCCCCAACCACTTCCCAAAGGTAAAATTATTAATGACCTTTATTAATAAATAAAAAATTCTTATATCCTCTAAGAAATAATATTGATATTATTATTGTTTAAAAAATAATATTAAGAGGCCTCCAAGAAAGAAATTTTCTAAAAAATATAAAAATACTCTAAAGAAATAAAAACATCTTGAAATATTATTTTTAATTAATTAATATAAAAAGTAATTAACACTTATACGTTTATATAAATGAAAAGAATTGTTAATTAGATTGTAATTAAGGAAAAACTAAATGAAGATCAATAAAAGCACTTACAATGGTTAGTGTATAATTACATTATTAAGAAAAAAGTAAAAATTTGTAGTATTTACATTCAAAGTAATAGTTTATAACAAGATTTTATCAAAATAAATAAAAATAAAGCTTGTAAAATTTTGGCCTTAGGCCTCAATTGGAACGGTTCCGCTACATACAAGCGAATTTGCGGACCAATATATGTACCGATGCTGATGTGGATGCTATTGTCAGATGTTAATTTAATAAAAGAGAGAGAGAGAGAGAGAGAGAGAGAGAGAGAGGAAAGAAAGAAGAAAACACGAAGCGAAGAGAGAAGAGACCGGTTCATCTTCTCGTCCCTGAGAAACTCTCTATTTGCACGCGAGTTCACAAAATCTCCATCTTCATTTGCTGTAGATTTTCATCTCCATCTTCTCCATCTGCTGCAAATTGCTGGTGGGATTGCTTGGATTGGTGATTGTCCAGAAATCCCAAAATCTCATTCAAGTTCAGTCATCTCCTAAAAAAATAATCGTAGCTTAAATTTCTGTCTTGTTTTGGGTCGATCGGCAAGACCAAAGAACGATGGAAAAATCTGAAAGGCTGCTTCCTTCTTGACCACATACCTGAAAAATTTTCTCTGTGGGTCTCGTGGGGCCCCTTTTCTTCTTCACTCTATTACATTAGGTCCACATAGTTCTGCAACTCTAAAGTATCATTAGTAGAAGATATGCTTTTCTAACAAGGACACAGCTAACATTCCTGCCAAATTGGCCATGGGGACCACTGTTCCTGTCGAGACATGTTTTATGCTTCGAATGTGTGTTTATATATGCTATATGTCTGCCTTATTCTCTTATGTTCTACCTAAGACTCTTCTAGGTAGATGCATGAAGTAGGGCAGACTACGAATAGTTTGGTGATGTTGTGACATTTGGCACCACATATTTGACAAATAGGTATTGGATGCCATTTGCACCGTTTGCTGGTGTAAACCACGATGGTAAGTCAATCCTTTTGGGGGCATGATTGATTTCTAGCGAGGATACGGAAACATTTACATGGTTGTTTCAGACTTGGTTTAACTGTATGGATGGTAACGCTCCAAAGGCTATTATCACAGATCAAGATAGAGCTATGAAGAATGCGATTGCACTTGTCTTTTCCAATACACAACACAGATTTTGCTTATAGCACATACTGAGGAAAGTGCCTGAGAAACTCGGTTCACATTATGCATACAAAACTGAGTTGAAAAGTAATTTGTTGAAGTGTGTGTATGACTCTCAAACAATAGAGGAGTTTGAAAAATGTTGGGAAGTTTTAATTAAGGCGTACAACTTGCAGGAGAATGTTGGTTGCAGAGTTTATACGCTGAGCATTCGTATTGGGTACCGGTATTCCTGAAAGAAATTTTCTGGGCTAGGATGAGTACAACCCAATGAAGCGAGGACATGAATACTTTCTTTGATGGCTACGTGCATTCTAGGACAAACTTAAAAGAGTTTGTTGATCAATTTGATAATGCATTGCGGAAGAAAATTGAAAATGAAAATTTGGTAGACTTCCACTCATTCAACGTCACAATTCCCCGTCGTCTCTGTCTCTCCACTTGAAAAGATATTTCAGAACATATACACTAATGCTAAATTTAGAGAAGTTCAAAAAGAGGTAATTGGAATGCTTGGTTTTCTTCCAACTCTACACCAAAAAGATGGTGTAATTGCAACATACCATGTAGAAGATGAAGTCTCTGTTGATGATTTCATCAAGGAGGTGACCCAAAATGTGTACTTCAATAAGGCTAAATGTGATGTGAAGTGTTCATGTGCACTATTTGGAATGAGAGGGATATTGTGTAAACATATATTGGCTATTATGAGAGTTAACAAAGTGAAAAAAGGTGCCAGAAAAATACATATTAGATTGATGGGGGAAGGACATGAAAAGGACATACACTTTTATACAAAGTTCTTATGACTCAGTTGATGCGAGGCTAGAAGTGAGTAGATATTCACGTATCATCAAGGTATGCTACGATGTTGCCACAAATGAAGCGTCATCTAATGAGAATGCCGAGGATATGATACATAAGTTACATGCAATGAACATTAGCTACCTCACCAACAAGTCGCCCCCATCAAATTTGTTCCAACGTTGAAGTTACAATTGCCAATATCACTACAGAGGGGAGTTGAAAAAATGTATTGAGTCCCTTTGTAGTGAGAGGCAAAGGCAGACCGCCATTTCTCCGGAAGAAATCAATGATTAAGAGAGTTAGACCCATGACAAAGAAGGCTACTCAGGAGGGAAAACGTAAACAGGTAAACTCAGTGCTCCATTATGAATATTTCAACTTTATCTATCTTGTGTACTTGTTTGTTAGACGTAACTTGTTTTTAATGATTTATAGCCGCATGGAAGAGATATCGAGATTGTCGACACGTGCAGAAATTTATTTGGACAAACAGTTGTTGGGACTCGAGAGTGTTCCCGTTTAGGTATCATACCTTTTACCAAACAATTATAGCCGCATGGTGTTAAGAGAGTGTTTGATTTGCTATAAATTAATCTAGTTTTTCTTTTTTTTTTAGCCGGCCTTGGTTTATTGATTTATTTGTTTAAATTAATCTAGTGTTTTTTTTAATCTATTGTTAGCAACCACAAAATACTAAAGAGGTGTTGGAATTTAGTGGAACCCAGCTTAGTTTTACAGTGAGTGAGACTCAAGAAAGTTTAATTTTTTTAACTTGATCACTCTCTCTAAAGTGAATTATTTAGTAACATGTGGATGAGTTTTTAACTGTTATATTGTATTCACAAATATAAATTGGGATAGATGGAACCCAGCCTGATAGCTTGTCTTGGACAGAACTGTGATTATAAGTAAATATACTTAGTGAAAATATAGTTGATGACTGAAACTACTAGCAGCAATATAAATTTTTTGTGGAAGTGCGTGCAATATTTAACTAAATATTGCCAGGTGGACTAATTTGTATGACTAGCATGCACTTGAAATTAGCATTTAGTTTGTAAGATTTTTGAATTTTATTGTGTAGACATGCGGATGTCATTGTGTTATTTTCATCAATGCATCATGATTTTTAAGTCTATGCTCCACATATGGTGGGGAGGGTAACAATTGAACTGCAAGGCAGGTTTAACGATCGTCAGGCACTCACTTACAGGCAGGATATCTATGCAGAATATTTGGTTAGATTGTTTCAGCCAATATTTCTTAATTTGACAGTTCATAAGGGAAAAAAAAAAACAATTTGCTTATTAGATGGATTCAATATGCCAGATGCATGTTGTTTAAAATGCTTATAATCAACTTGAATGGCATGCACGACAGAACTTTTCTGAAAATACTAAATAATTCCAACAGCAAGCAATCCACCATTTGTCAACCTCAAGTAAATAATTTTGCCATCCCAGCTTCACCAGCTACAATAAATGGTGGAATAATAATTTTCTCATAGCCTTCTATCAATAACTAGATTAAATTACAACTTCCAAATCCACATTTAATGGTTCACAATTACATCGCTAATATGTAAACTTTTACAATACACAGAGTTTCAAACTACATACACGGTTACAACATACTAAGGTCACTATGGCGACTACATACACATGGATCTAGTGTAGACATTCTTGGAGCTCTTGTCCAATTACATCAACCATATATCAAGTTGCCTTGATTAGTGGGTATTCACCTGCTGCAATATGAAATGGATAAGCTAGTTGCTGACTTTCACTAGCTTCCTCTCTTAGATTTCGGCAATGTCGCTTAGGGGGAAAAAAAACATAGCAACGTCAAAACCATTTGATCTTCCTTCTCCCAGCTCCCTGATCTCGGACTAATTCAAACGACGTGCCTGAAGAGTTGCGATCTCAAAGTCGAGGTTAATGATAAATACATAAATATACATAAACGAAAAGGAGGCAAAGTTAGTTTTTCCCTCCCATCAACTCTTTTTTTCATATATTCCTTTTGTTCTCTACTCAAATGAAATTCTTATGCAACATTATACTAATAAAACAATTACTACACAAACTTGTGTCATTGGCCAAAAAGACAAGTGAACCTGAACATGAAAAAGCATCTCATTCAATTCATGCTCTTACCACTTGTACATCAAGTGGCAAGCAAATTTTAAATTTTAAACAACGCATAATGCTTAAATTTGAATAGGTGTTAAATTTTACAATGGTAAAAGCTCTGATACAAAATGCAGGAGATTCAACATTTTCTATGATTAGCCCAACAAAAATCTATGTTATTAGATTCATTGGGAAAAATAAGAGTTAAAACCACATTTGAAGCCACCTATATTATCAAACACATCTAAACAAAATCTTTTATTTTCCTTTTTCTTAAACATGTATTCAAAAGAATTTGAGTAGACCATTTTAGGTCCTGCAATTTAAAAAAGCCCCAAATATGTTTACCATATTATAGAATACACAAAAGACATAAAGATGGATGTGAAGTAGATCGGCAATGAATTACTTGTAGAGTTTCTCCATCGACGTATCCTTCAAGAGAGCCAAGGAATGGACGAAATCATCAAGTAGATCTTTTACTTAATATTTTGTATAAGTTGTAGTGTAGTAAGGTGACTCTTTTATAGATTGCCAAGACAATACAAGAGTTCCACACTGCTTAACTCTGGACGAGAGAGGAGAGCTTTATTTCACAAAGGGTCCTCTCTTGCTTGCAAGTCAATTCATGTAGCTTTATTGATTTGTCGCAAATGAACATTTATAATATAATAAATGGTCAATTTAAGAAATACGAAATACCTTTCGACTTGAAGTTATAATTTGATGAAGAAACAGCCAAGATTTATGATTATGGGTCTTCAATTCATCTCAGCAACTTTGTTATTTTAGATTCATTGAAGCAACCTTAAATACCTAAAAAATATACATGTTTTAATAATATTTATAAAGATCATAATATGAAATACATGTACTGAACAATGTCCTGTATCAATCCTATGCAAAGGTGAATGCAAGGTATATATGGTACTACGTAATTAGCTAGCATTTTTTTTAAATTCATGTTTGATAATTTTCTTACCTTAAATTATTTTAATTATTGTGCTTGTGTACAAGAAAATAGACGCATGCACTCAATCTTTGGAGTCCAATTATGTCAACTAAAGTGCGAGCACGGTGTAGATAAGCTTTTGCTGAATTTCAACGATTTCTTGGCTGGCCAGCATGCGAATTGTGGCAAAGAAATTAAACACAACGTAAAACATGTTGAATATTGTTTTTTGCAAAGATCATTTTTTCCATGTCTAGTGCCTAGAACATGTTGAATATTGTCGCACTAACAGTACCTTATTTTGAATTCCCCACAAATTAGAATTAGACCGCACAAAAGATTCATTGGTCAATATGCACGACTATGGGTACTGGCCGTGAGAGTTCATAACTTGGATCTTTCTCAAATCTTGACTTATTTTCACGAAATTTCATGGAAAATATCCTCAACTTGCTGTCTAATCTTAAGAGTATCGAATGGGAAAACAAACACGTAAAGACTTAAACACATAAAGACAAACATAATCTTACTAGCTTAGACCTAAAGACAAACACAAAGACTACATAAAGACTTAGGCTCATTTGGATAGTGAGATAAGATGAGATGAGATGGTTTTAGATGAATTGAATAAAATATTGTTGGAATATTATTTTTTAATATTATTATTATTTTTTGATTTGAAAAGGTTGAATTGTTTATTATATTTTGTATGAGAATTTGAAAAAGTTGTAATGATGAGATGAGATAAGATGGGTTGAGAGTACATAAAAACAAACACATAAGACTATACGGGTCAACAATTGAATCCATGCCGCATTGTGGACATATCCATAAGAGTTTGATCAGGCTATATTAATTTGAATGCTGAGGTGATCTTAAATGATCTGTGAATAATAGTGAGGATTAGTGACTAGTAGTGAACTCTTTGTGTATGATATATTTTCGGGCCAACACATACGTTAATACTTACTTTGTTTCATCCCTTTTTTGCCCTCATGTACTCCACCATGGACGGTCTCATGTTATGCCAAGCCAAATCCCATCCCTTATCTATTTCCCAGCAATGAACAATAATCGGAACCTCTAAAAATGGGGCTACTCAGCCTTATCTTGATGCAATAATATCAAAGTCCATCGCAAACTTTCCCAAACAGGAAAGAAGGAAAAAACATCCATGGGTTGCAAACTTTATCCCTAAAGTAAAAAACCCAAATTCAATTCTCCAGAATGTTGAGGGAAACTATATGGGAGAGTCTAGGAGCAGGATTAGGTGTGTTTAAACATTTTACACCCCCTAATCCTGAGATGACACGTATAAGTTTTTCGCAATGTGAAATAGAATTGGGAGTAGGGGAATAAATGATTTGGCAGGAACTTTCTCCCCCTCTCCCAAGACCTTTCTCCCCTTTCCTCACCCCTTTCGTCCCACCTCTCTCTCCTTCGAATATGAATACAATTTCAGCGCTGCATTACACTGTAAAGTTTCCCATTTGATAAGTCCTATACCCTAGTCTGATTTCTGGGAAAAAAAAAAATTCTTCATCTTCAGATAACTTCTTCATCGTCCCATAACCATATTCAGCCAAAGGCTTTTCTCGCTTCCGTATCCACTTATCTTGTTATTGTCACACCCAATCACCCATCTTCAGACCAGAGCTGGACCACAAGCTACCCAGATCCATCGCCGTACTCCATCGCTAACGTCAAACCCATCGTCGGAACTTTTTTATACTGTTTATTAGGACCTAGATACTGCTTACTTTCACATTGATTTTCTAGCACATTCTGATAAAAGTCACAGGTTTCTTGGGTTTTGATTTTTTTTGAGAACAACAGGTTTTTTAGTGTAGTGAATCTAGATCTAGTAGACTACATTTTTACTTCTCTTTCCCCCCCTTCTCTCTCGCTTTATATGTGGTTGTCAATGCAGATCGCTGTGAGAGAGAGAGAGAGAGAGAAGCTTCATGAGATGGGAGAGAGACTGAAAGGAAGAGGAAAATTCAAAGAAGAAAATCCAACAGAGGAAACCCTTCCTTCAGAAGAATGTGACCGAAACAAGGGCACTAGTCTAAAGTTGCACCCGCGGTAAACAAAGTGAAGTTCTTATGTGTTCCCTTTCTATTGGATGGTGTAAAATACAAATTTACACCATCACCGGTTTGAAACTTTTCTCAAACTATATATACATAAAAGAAATGCTTTAGTCATAAATAAATTTTGTAAAAGTAAATTCACAAATTGACGTATTTTATTATGGTATGTCAGACTGTAAAGTTGCTTTTATTATAAATTAGATCTAACATATCATATGAAGTCATGTCACGTAATCCTCAATTTCTTCCCACTTTACACGTTCTTGCCATGTCATGTAAAATTTCCAAATATTAAAGATTTAAGTCAACTGATCCACTTTCGAAGTGCATTACACGCAAGAGAGTTTTTTTTTGGGATTTTGTGGATGCTTTTATTTATTTTGAGCATACTACCAAATAATGGATCGAAGACGTTGTTTTGGCATTGTTTAAATAAGGTACCTGTGGCAAGAGGAATTGAAAGGATATTCCACATTCCTTTAAGAATAATGGCATGTGCCCGTTCCTTTAACGTCCGTGCTTCCATTCTACTAGTTTTTATTGCCACCATATGTATGTTTATGCAAATGGTCGTTGCAGGTAATTACTTTACTATTTCAAGAAATGGTCTGTCGTTCTTTCACCTTTTTTCTTTCATCCTACTTTACATGAAGAAGAGAAGCATACTTAACAATCATAAAAAGATCTTACAAAAATAAATTCACAAACTGACATAGTTTCATATGATACGTTAAATCTAGTACTTTACAATCTAAAATATCAATGTTTCGCTATTTTTTTTATAAATCTTTCAGTTTTTCCTTATCATGTTGATGATATATACGTATTAAAACAAATTAATCATCAATCGGACCCGAGCTTCTTTAATTTCCATATGATTTTGGCATTGATTGAATTCATTTGATCATATCATTTCAAGTACCTCATGAGTTTTGCTTTCCCAAGAAATTAAAGCTATGTTTATTCAAACAATTGGACCATGCACTCATCAAACAAACTACAATTATATATATGAGAGTAGAAGTGTATTTTTTCTGTCTCATTTTTCAATTATTGGGTCGGAAATAAGTTTTAGTGATTTGAGGCATTAATTAGCTGACTCCTTGATGGCGAATATATATACTTCTTTAGCACTACATTTATTTAATGAGATTTGTTTTAGCATTGTTATTTGCAGGGTTTGGCAATAATGTTTTCCTCTTTCTCATGTATTTATAGGAAGATCATCCAATGGTGTCAACTCTCATCCCTCTCCAGTGACAGCACCACGCTCAAGGCATGGATAACGAAGGATTCCCTCAGCCACTGGGGGGGGGGGGGTAATATTGCACCAACTAATATGTAAAGACTGCCGGCCTTAATAATTTTAGAGAGTGCAAGTCTATGTAGTGCGAAATTTACATATCTTATAACTGTATGTAGTATTATTTAACAAGTTCTGAATAGGCCATTTATGCGTAATTGGCCATTAATTATCCTTTACGGTATTATTAGAGTAATTTGTTTTGACAATCGTGGGGATAATGTTTGGGATGAAATTTAAATAAATTAGTTGATTTCCTGTCAAATGTACTAACTAATGCAGCATGCTGTATCCATTAATCACATACGCTTCGTTCACAACTAATTAATGATCTGAAACTTATTATTATAGCCTCCGATCAGATCATAATTGCTATGAACTTGGCGATGGCGGATCATAGGAGGCAGGGCCGGCGGGCTCAATGTCAAATGAGGCCTTAGGCAAAAATTAGAAGATATAAGGACCTTAATTTATATTTTTATCATAATAATTACCTACCAGAAAATTCATTATAAGAATTAAATATTCTTCTATAATTATTTATCAACTTTTTGTATTGAGTTATTTTTTCAATTTCTCTTTTTCTTAAATTCTTATACTTTCTTAATGTAAGATTCAAATACATTTTCTGATTTTCTTTGACTTTATAAGTCTATCTTCATTGTGTTTTTTTATTAGATTTAGACAAACAAATAAACTTCCAATGAAAAACTATATTAAAACTAAAATCCATCCATGGAATTCTTCCTTGTTCTGCCTTTTTTTTCCTTTACTTTCTTATTTGAGGGGCCATATATAGATCATGGCGTGGGGACCTTGGCGCGCAGCTGCCTACTCCAGTCCCCTTTGAGCCGCCCCCAATCCCCAATTGGACGTGCATGGTGGCTCGAGATGGCTGGAAATGCCCTAATCTGCGAAACAAAAAGAAGAAAATCGGTACCAAGGCTCATAAGTACCCAAGTGAGTCAAAGCTTTTTTTCCGCATCATCTGGGTGCAGTCTATTTGAGGATTGACAAACAACGTTAATAAATCTCCAGTTTGCCTAATTATAAGAAAGAGAAGTACTACTAGTTAACAAATTACACTACAACACAATTGCTTTTTAGTGACGGTTGGGAAATTGTGACAGTCCCTAGACCGTCACTAAAAGGCATTTTCTGTGACAGTTTTTGGAAACCGTCATTAAAGATAGAATGAGAGTTTTTTACATTCGAACGTATGGGAAATATGCGTTCGAACGTCACATATACGTTCGAACGTTATGTCTGTTTACGTTGGAACGTAAAATGTTTTGGCGCAACCGTTCGAATGTTATTAATTTTACGTTCGAACGTAAAATGTTTGCACCAATGTTCGAACGTTAAGTAATAACATTCGAACGTTCATTGTAAATTTAAATTAAATGACTTTAATTTAAAAATTATGTATTTTTATTGTGCATAATTTGTGAACAAGTCTAAAAAATTGAATTGTATATATTTATATATACACACTTTGTAATATATAAATATATATTATTGATTTATATATATTTGAAATGCAGTGATTTAGTATTAAAGTTGAAAATTATAACATCAAAGAAGATTAAAAATTGAAATGAAAAAACGATAAAAATATTCCATAATATTTTTCGTTACAAATATTAAAAATAAAATACAAAAATTGATAGAACGTAGTAAACAACAGTCAGATGATAACGTTATCCGCAAAAGTCGAACTCCGTACTTCCTCAGTCAAGGTATCAACCTTGTCGTTGAGGATAGTTACACGATGGGTGAGTTCGGCAACAGACGCCGATATAGCCTCGAGCGATCGATCGATCTTATGATCAATATGCGCAGTCAGCTGTGAGATGACCGCATCAACCCAAGCAGGCCGCACATCTCCTGCAGATGTACTCGGCGTATGCTGACTACTACTCCCGACATGACCTGGCTCAGGCTGCGTCGGAGGAACTAGATCCTCTACAGGGGGTGGCTGACGTCCCCTCGCCTGTCCAATGCTACGCCGATGCGTGGTCATGTCGAGGGGGCTCATCTGATCTTTGACCCGCTCCTCTGGCTGGGTCGGCACTCCCCGTGCAAGTAATAGTCGGCTGATGAGGACACCATATGGGAGATTATCCGTGGAGACGATGCTCGCCTCGTAACGGATCCTCTCAAAAATGTGTAGTGGCAAATCTATAGGATCTCCACGTGCCACTTGTATCAAAAATTGTGCCCGAAGCCGACTAAATGTGGTTTTATGAGCCACAGGATCGACATTTGTTGCAACAATAAGGTGCAACATGCGGAAGAAATGCAGCAGATGGTTCTGGTTGAAGGCGTTCTTCCGCTCGATCTGCATGCGATCCCTCCCGGTGAGGATGTAGAAATCCTCGTCTCGGTCATCATCCCGAGCCTCGACGCCAGTATCCTCAGCCTCTGACTGGCCTGCATCATCGGCTGATGCTGGCTCACATCCCCGGCCAGTAGATGATGCAGAAGTGCCTACATCCTCACGGGGTGTTGAGTGTGTAAATGTCTGAGCACCTCGATGAATCCCGAGGTGCTCGCCGATGACATCTGCCGATACCTCAATGGAAACACCGCGTACAGTCACGGTGTGAGAGGATGCATCCGGAGGCATGTCACACATCCCCATATAGAATTCTTGAACCATTGAGGGGTATACCTTCCCCCTCAATGTGCAGATATTTCCCCAGCCTCTACTGAGGAAAACATCTCTTAGGTTCGTCTGCTGCCAACAGAGTTCGTCGAACTCATTAATTAAGACCTCTCTCTCTACCATAACAGTACGAGCTCCGATACGGGCAGTGTCCGACGTGGCTCCTTCCCTCCCTCGTTTTCGTGTATGCAGTGGAAGAGCCATATCCTGAAAATAGAAAAGGAAAAAAAAATTATTTACAATAATGCATTTTTTTGTATTAATTTTAAGATGCTCTGAATTAACGTTCGAACGTTTTATCTTTAACGTTCGAACGTTAAAGATAAAAACGTTCGGACGTTAATTTATACGTTCGCACGTAAAATAATGTAAATAAATTTACGTTCAAACGTAAAACAAATACGTTCGAATGTACAGATGTACGTTCGAACATAAGCAGTAAACAAATACGTTCGAATTTAAGTTCGAACGTATTTGTTTTACGTGTGAACGTAAATATGAACGTCCGAACGTCGAAGCATGAATAATGTAGAAAATCACTACGTTCGGATGTTATAATTAAACGTCCGACCGTATGTGATTTACGTGCGAAAGTAAATATTCACGTTCGAACGTATGTCGTTTAATAATATTCACGTCCGAATGTAAGACGATTAACGTTCGAACGTGGAAGCCGTAACGGCTCGGTAATTTAAACGTCGTACGTTCGAATGTCTTGGTGAAACGTTCGAACGTTTCGACGCAGAATGGCTGAGTCGACTCAGCCATTATTGAAATCTCGAAAATTTCTCTACAAGGGTCTAAATGCCGAAATGTCACCATGTAAATGAAGTATACACTTCAAGAAACATTTCTACGGTGACTATTCGGCCAATGACTGGTCGTGGTGGCCGGAAAATGAAGTTGAAAATCCGGTAATATTTATCCGGTTTTAAACCAAACTCAATCCAAATGTCAATCTAAATCTCAATAAAATACATGTTATTTGCATAAAAGATGAATGCCTACCTTTTAGTGACGGTTGTGGCGGAGTTGACGGCGGCGGTGACGGCGGCGTGGCGGCAAATAACGGAGAAGACGATGGATACGGGCAGGGAAATGCGTTTCGACGTTCGGTTTTGGCCTTATATACATAGAACGTTCGAACGTACTTATTATTACGTTCGAACGTTTGTCAATATAATATATTATATTATAAATGTTTAAGTTATATATTAGGATGTTATATAATATTATTGACAATTAGATTATTGGTTTTTTTGTGAGTGCTTCTTGTATTTATAAAGTTTAGAAATATGTTTATACATGTTGTTAGGGCTGAGCACCGACACTTTCGGAGTCGGAGGGCCCAACCTCCGACTCCGACTCCGACTCCGAAACATATAAAATCCGCTCCGACTTCGACTCCGACTTGTCGGAGCGGTGTCGGATTTTTTTATTATTTTTTTTATCTTTTTTAACTTCATATTTGACCCACTTTTTTTTTTTAAAAAAAATTGTGAGCTTTTAAATTTCAATTTTCTCAACATTACAATCTAAATTAATTAAACTTTTGATTATAACAAAAAATACAACTAAATAAAACAAGTAACATAATAACATGCATTCAAAAATTAAAAAGAAAGTCCTATTGCAATAGAAACGACGCCGTATTGTATAGTAGTATACTAACTAATATAAATCTATTTTATATATTATATATATATGAAAATTTATAAAAAAAAATATATGATATATATTATTATATATGAATATTAAAAAAAAAGCACCGAAATATTAATAATAAACTAATATACTTGATATATATATATATATTAAATCTCTAATCTCTTATACTTGATATATATATTAATATATATAAATATTAGTTATACTAATAATTATATTAGTATTAGTTATTATTAATACTATATATTATAGTATTATACTAATAGTGATATTAATACTATATCACTATTATAGTGATTAGTATAACTATATTAGTATTAGTTATAGTGATTTAGTATAACTATATAATATATTAGTATAAGTTATAATACTATAAGTTATAACTGTAGTCTATATTAGTATTAGTATTAGTTATAGCGATTAGCATAACTATATATTAATATTTGCTATAGTGATTTTAATTTAGTATAACTATATAATAGTATTAGTATAAATATTATTATATTACACTAGCTATATCACTGATAGTATTAGTATACTAATGTCTAATACTAATATATCACTATAGTTAATAGTATCACATAGTAATATAGTATTAGTAATTAATACTATAGTGCTTTATATAGTAATTTATATATAGGCTTAAAGTGGTTTACTAATAGTATTAGTATTAGGCCATAAATCTAATTATTATACTAATGTATATTAGAATTACTAATATATTTATCAAAATGAATATGTTGAGAATTTATTAGGTCAAAAAATATAATTAATACAAGATATTGTTATATAAAATTGATATGAATAATACTTTAGTTATTATACATTAGTATTATATGTTATTATAAATTTATAGATTAGTGTTTATCCATTAGTATATGTATTACAATATTACATGTTGATGTTATTATGCATCTTAGTGTTTATAGTATATTATATATACATTAGTATTACATGCTATTATATTTATACATTAGTAATTTAGAACAACATGGTAGTAATATTGTAAATTTTTAGTAGTATGATATTTACATATAGTCATATACTAAACTATTATTAGTAAATTTAGTCTATATATTATAGTATAAATATATTATTTAACTAGTATATTATTGAGTTTAACTAATTATATAAGATATAGTTGTATAAAATTTAAATAATTAATATATAGAAAAACACATATATAGTAATTTAGAAAAACACATATTTTGTGCATAATATATAAATTATATTATGCACAAAATACTATACAATGTAGTATATATATTATACTATAAGTTAAGTATAGTAGGAATCTTACGTTCGAACGTTTGAAGTTAACGTTCGAACGTTAAACTAAGAGGCGGGAATTTTCCCGCTCGATGTTTAATATCTGTGTGATTATTCAGACGTAAGGACGTTTATACTATACGTTCGAACATCAAATCCGTCAACGTTCGAACGTTAGTTAAATTAGTGCGGGAGATTTCCCGCTCAAATATGGTAACACTTTCATGAAATGTACGTTCGGACGTTTAAGTAGTATGTTCGAACGTTTATCTATAAATCTACGAACGTTCGAACGAAAAATTGTGATACATTTGTACATATATGAGGATAGTGCGGGAACTTTCCCGCTAGATTTCATGTTATATCATAAGAAGGGTACGTTCGAACGTGTATTTTAAACGTCCGAACGTTCTGGGCGGGAATAATTTTAGAATTAACGTTCGGACGTTTGAAGTTAACGTTCGAACGTTTAAACTAATAATTTTAGAACTTAATCAGTACGCGCACGGGAGGATGCCCATTATTTCTTCTTCTCCCGTGCGCGCAACAGAAAGAGAGAGAGAGAGAGAGAGAGTTAGAGTGAGAGAGAGTTGAGTTAGAGAGTGAGAGAGAGTTGAGTTTTGGT
The DNA here is from genome assembly GCF_001411555.2 of Juglans regia. Taxonomy (NCBI): domain Eukaryota; kingdom Viridiplantae; phylum Streptophyta; class Magnoliopsida; order Fagales; family Juglandaceae; genus Juglans; species Juglans regia. The sequence continues at coordinate 32,560,234 of NC_049913.1, forward strand.
AAGATAATATTTTTATTTCGTGTCTTTATTTAAATTTTATGATATATATAGAATGTGTTTTTGTTATAGAATATTTCTAATAAGTTTGTGTTGTATTTTTTTGAAGGATTGCTTGTTTTGGAAAGTTTGAAGATTTTGATTTGTAAGAGGATATTGTGAGTGCTAGGTATATTTCTAAACTTTATCAAAATGTTGTTGTGATTTGATGCTTACTCTTTATCATATTGTGATTATTGTTTGTATAGTTTGTAAATAGTTTGTGAGTTATTCTAAATATGTTGTGATATAAATTTGAAATATTGTGTTTATTATTAAAAATATATTGTCATTAGGCTTTGTTAATACATGTTTATTGCTTACTCAAGTTTAGAAATATGTTAATACATGTGGCATGTTATTTTGTGAATATATTGTGAGTTATTGTGAATATGTTGTGATATGGATTTGAAAAATTGTGATAATAATATTTGAAATTAAGTAATAACAAGCATAAAAGTAACTCTTTAAGAATTATAATAATTAAAATTATTGTATAACCATTGAAATTTAAGTATGATAATTAAATATTTATAATAATATTTGAAATTAAGTAATAACAAGCATAAAAGTAACTCTTTAAGAATTATAATAATTAAAATTATTGTATAACCATTGAAATTTAAGTATGATAATTAAATATTTATAATAATATTTAATATATAAGTAATAACAAGCATAAAAGTAATTATTTACGAATTATAATAATTAAAATTATAGTATAACTTTTGAAATTAAGTATATCAATTAAAATTATACTTTAAGAATGATGATCTTGTACACAACGAGGAAATATTATCTTGAAGAAATGTTGAAATTTTAATTTAATTGCTTGACTGTCATAGTCTCTCCGGCCTTGAGAGTTGTCAAGGTCGGACAGTTTGTGACGGTTAAGTAATTAGACTAAAATTTAAACATTTCTTCAAGATAATTCTCCCTCGTTGTGTACAAGGCACGAAACTTAGGGTCACATAATTATCTTCCATCTCTCTTTAATTTAACAATATAACACTACTTGAAGGTGACATTGTTAATGTAAACAACATGGAGACATTGTTAGTATGATTTTTTGCTAGATGCGTGTGACATTGCATAAATACCCTTAGACCCGTTTGGGAATCAGTGTACATTTATGTGTCCACTGATTCCTGAATTGTCCAGTGTGGACAGTTTGAGATTATATTATCTGTATTACACATTTTTGTTACTCGCTACTTTCCACGTTTAATATGAAGTTTCGGTATCTTCTTCTATTGTTCTTCGGGTATACTGTTCGTAGGGTCACAATCCCGATATTTGAACATGTATACTTGGAGAATTATGGGGAGGTGCTGCCGGAATTTCTACTAACGTGGAAATTAGTAGAGTGACGAGATTTGTGTAATATGGAGAATATAATCTCGAATGGGATAGGACCAACTACCTTATCAAAAAAGTAATGAGAATTGGAGGCAAGACATGCATGTGAATTTTCAATATACGTGTTATTAATATCTGGATGTTTTTAGAAATGGACAAAAATTGGATGCGTCTGGACGATAGACTTGGAAAGGATTACGTACCCTATGCATGTGGAGTAAGAACTTTCATTGATTTTGCACGGGCCTCTGCTGATAGTCGTGGTTACATTAAGTGTCCATGTCGAGGGTGTAAAAATTTGTGTGCGATAGGATTGGATGAAGTAGAGCGTCATATATTTGTGAACGGTATGGATCTGGGGTATACGCGATGGGTACTGCATGGTGAGCCGTATGAAGGGTCAGCAGATGTATTGGTCGATCATCACAATTATTTACGGCACATGGATGATGATTATGAGCATGATGAGATGGAGGAGATGTTGGGTGACATTGGAGCTGGGATGTTTATGGATGAGGTTAACGACAATGCCTCAAGTGGTGGATCAGGGACTGATTGTGAAAATTTTCCTTCACTGTGGGAAGATGCAAAGCGCGAGCTTTACCCAGGTTGTACAAAACATTCCAAAATGTCGTTTATTGTGCGGTTGCTTCACATAAAATCATTGTGTGGGATGTCGACGAAAGCAATAAACATGGTATTGGACTTATTTAACGAGGTGCTTCCCGAAGGGTCTGCATTGCCTAAGAACTTTTATGAAGCGAAACAGTTGAGAAAGGGATTAGGATTTGAGTACAAGTCCATACATGCATGCAAGAATGATTGTGTATTGTTCTGGAAGGAGAACGAGGAGAAACAAGCATGTCCTGTATGTGGAGAGTCGAGGTGGAAAGGTAAGAAAAACGTGCCGGTTAAGGTGTTGCGGTATTTTCCCTTGAAACCTAGGTTGCAAAGACTATATATGTGTAAGAAAACAGCTCATGATATGAGGTGGCACGAGGAGAAAAGAGTTAAGAATGACGGGTATATGAGGCATCCAGCTGATTCACTTGCGTGGCAGTCTTTCGATAATCAGTATCCAGAGTTCGGGTTAGAAGCTCGGAACGTGCGCCTGGGACTCACAACCGATGGATTCAACCCTTTTGGGAATATGAGTACAAGTTAAATTTTCATAATTTCTTCTAATTAATTTTCTTTGATATAATTAATTATTTTAAAGAATGCCGCCAAAACGACAACGAAGAAATGTGCCTCCGCCAAGTCCAAGTCCTGAATCCATTGAGGACTCCCCACTCGAGGAATCCGTTCCTGAAGATCAAGCTAACACAGAAGAGAACAACAGCCAGTCGACACCTACCAGTAAGGAAATATTGTCGTTGATAATTATATATATAGTTAATAATTTTTTCTCAATAACTATATAATTATAATTATAGTATATCTATTATTATCATATAGTTGATGCATCTGCACGTCGCGGTCGTGGCTATACACGTGGAATCTCTCTTGAAAAAAATAGAAGGCACGGTAAACTGAAGGTCACAATTCCTGATAATTCCACTGGAGGAGTGGATGATAGTGCAGCAGCGCTTTCCTCCTATATTGGCACAGTAGTTCGAGCTTATGCTCCATTTTATGTGCGCTCATGGCGAGATGTTCCAAATGAGATTAAGGAGCACATTCGAAGTCGTGTGCAAGTTAGTTTACTTTTCAGTACATTTTTTTCACTTAGATTAATATATTATATTTTTTACCTGATTCCCTTGTTAGGATGAATTCGACCTCGACTTTAGCCGTAGCGAGGATTTGAGAACCGTGAATGAGTTGATGGCTACACTATTCCGACGTCACAAAGGACGATGTCATGACCACTTCAAGAAGTTTGAGACGTTGGAAGAGGCTGCGCAGTCTCCTTTTCAGCAGATGAAGTTAGATGATTGGAGAAAGTGTTGTGATCTTTTCGCATCTCCAGATTATCAGGTATTTTACATTTATATCTTTTAATTATTTACATTCATATTCGTTTTATACATTATATGTATACATATTACAATTAACATTTTTAATATATTTTGTAGCACTTGAGTTCTACAAATGCACAGAATAGATCCGTTCTGACTGTCCACCATCGTGCCGGTTCAAGGTCATTCCACCGTCTTGCTGAAAAAATGGTAATTAAAAAATTATAGAATTCATTTATTTTCCTGATATTCTTTCTGATAAGTACTAACATTATCTTTTTAAAATTGCTAATATTGTCGCTTTGTTAGAAACGTGATGATCCTGAAAACTTTTCCCTCATTCATGTCTATGCTGCTGCTCACACTAATGAGCATAGTGAGTGGATGGATCCTGTCGCTGCAGATAATTATGTAAGCAGTGTTAATTTTGTTAAATAAATTTTTTATAGAACATTTTAATAGTTTATTTCTTATTTCTATTTCTTTTAATACGTTACTAATTATTTACGATCATTACCTTTTAAATTGCAGAACAAAATGTTGGAGATGCAGTCGACTTCTGCGGAATCCTCTCCTAGTGACATAGACATATTCACCCAAGTGCTCGGGCCGCAGTCTAGTATGGCAAGAGGTTTGGGACGATCTATCAAGCATAAATGTTCATCCTCCTCAACCTCATCGGCTTCACAAATTAATAATCTTACAGCAGATTTAGAAGCTGCACGGCGTGAGAATGAGTATATGAGGTCGAGACAGCAAGAGTTAGAGTCTCTCTTAGAACGACAGTCTCATTTAGAGACGCGTTTGCAGGACCAACAGAGAGACCAGGAGGAAAGAATACGCAGTGAAGTGCAAGAGCAAGTGCAACGAGAGATGATGGTGCAAATGGAGCGTGTTATGTCGTTGCAACAGAATCCCCGTGGGCGAGGGAAAAAGAAGAAATAAATTTTATCAATATTTTTGACTAGTTTTAATATCTAATTTTGTACTTTTATAAGACATTGTTACTTGTTAATTGGGTATGTAATATGATACCATTGGTATTTTGTTTTTAAATTTTATGAAATTAGTATTTCTGATCTGTACGTTCGAATGTAAATAAAAATCGTTCGAACGTTGGTTCACACTGTACCAAACGTTCGAACGTAAATACAATTGAATCGTTCGAACGTTAAACCGACTAACGTTCGAACAAAGAACTTGCATTCGGACGCTCCTTCGTTTACATTCGAAATAACGTCCGAACATTAAATGCGCTACGTTTGAACATTTACGTTTACGTTCGAACAAATATTCGAACGTTTATTGTAATTAACGTTCGGACGCATTAACATGCGAACGTAAATATGATACGTTCGAACGATATACAACAAACGTCAACTTCTCTCATTCGAACCCCAATCGGGTCGGGTATAACGTCCGAACGTTTAATTTTACGTCCGAACGTGATTTTCTGTGACAGTTCATAACCGTCACAAAAAAAGGAACGTTCGAACGTTGTACCGAACGGAACACTTCCAACCGTCACTAAAAATATTTTTTGTGACGGTTCAACAGTAAACCGTCACCAAATGTTTTCTGTGACGCACTTTACGTGACGGTCATGTTGACGGTTTCAAACCGTCACCAAATATGTTTAGTGACGGTTTGCCATTTTTTTGTGACAGTTTCCTCTGTCACAAAATACACATTCTGTTGTAGTGTTATATGTTGTATCTGGTTTTTGTCTAGCTAGCTTGTCTAGCTTGCCTATCCGGTCTTCTTCTGGCGGAAAGGTATCATGCATCCCTGACATCATTCTCTCAATTACGAGATCCAGGATATCATTTTGTTTTCTTTTCAGGGTGTTTGCCCCTTGGCATCGTAGCTATATTGTTAATGTCGATGACTAGCTAGACCGGTTTGCTTCAATCATGATCTCCGAAGTTCAAATGTTGGGCTCGCTCTAATATTAATTAATTCCCATGCATACACCCATTTACGAGATCTCTTATATAATATTCCGTCCATTCAATCTACTCTTGTATACGATCAATCATCTACTGAATTTCGGAAGTGGGCGATTCGATAAGGCCCAAGCTGATAGCTAGAGTAGCAGGCATTAATTCTGCAGACAATTTTAATGTTTTAACCATTACGGTACGTCTTCATGATCAATATCCCACATTTTACAGTACTTGGATTTGACCAAATTGTAGCCCTAGATGATCTGGATGATCATTTGTCCGATAACGTATATATATTTAAAAGTGCTGTCCATATATAGTTTATATTAATATACATAACGCATTGATCATGAGCATATCATGCCAACTTGTATGATCTAGTCAATTTTCGGAAATAGCATGAAAAAAAAAAATACATGATCATTTTTTGTTCTTAACATGATAATCATGTAGCTTAAATTAAAGTTCTTTGAAAATAATAGTAACTAATATTATATATGATGATGAATCTTCAGTACAGAAACAACTTTAAAGACATATATATATATATATAATACATACATACAAACATACATACTCATTCCGAGGTATCATTCACCTAAGAAAATTATTTTCACGAGTTTATAGCATATATAACGATCAAAATATGTCATATATAGACTCATGAACAATATCCTAGCTAGCTAGCTATATGCAAAGGTGAATGCATGTCATACGCAATAGGAAATTTCTCTTCTTTTTTTTAAAAAAAAAATATGTTCGATAAATTTCTTACATCAAAATTATTTTAATTATTCTATATATATAGCTACAGTAAATATATAAGTGGCGATAGGGGTGAACAGTGGAATTTCCATTCTCCTTGCATCCCATCCGTTTTTATAGTGTTTTGTCTTTTCTATATTTTTATGTTTTTCTTGTGTCTGTTTACATAGGGATGATTTGGTCTTTTTACTATAGTGGTGTTAGAACAGCTGCAGGTTTTGCTTTTTTTTTTTCTTCTTCCTTTTTATTTACCTTCCATCTTCTCTCTCTTTCTTTTATCTTCTCCTCTTCACCTCTTCACCTTTTCTCCATCTCTCTGTTTCTTTTTTTTTTCTTCCGCTTTCTTTTGGTTTCGCTGTTGGCCGTTTCTCTTCGTCTTCTCTCTTCTCTTTGTGTTTTAACTTATGTTGGTGTATCTTTAGGTTTGTTCTCTGCAAGGTTGGGATTTTTTTTTTCGTTTACATTTTCTGGTTTGTTCTGTGTTTTCTTCCGAGTTGTTCTGTGGGTTTTTTTTCCTCCTGATGTTGGTTCGCATGATCTAAGTTTGTATATTGTTGTATGGGTTTGTATGATCTGAGTTTGTATATTGTTGGTTGTTCATAGTTTTTTTTGTATTTTTCATCAATCTTTTGTTTTTTTGCATGGTCTTGTTGGTTTTTTCTCTTCGGATCTAAAGATATGTTGTTCCTTTGTATGTTTTGAGTTTGTATGCTATGGGTTGTTTGTATTTTTGCTGAAAAAATATATTTTTTTGTGGGTTTGTATGTTCTTCGTTTTTTTATATTTGCTATGGGTTTTTTGTATTTTTTATGAAAAGTAATTTTTGTACATGATTTTGTTCGCTTTCTGTCTTTGGATTTGTGTATTTTTTTTGGATTTTTTTTTAGAATGTGTCTTTTTTTCATGGGTTTTTTGTGTTTAATGGGTTTGCATGTTGTGGATTTTTTGTATTTTTTCTGAAAAATTGTATCTCTCTCACAGATTTTAGCTTTTTAGCATTGAGTTTTTTTCTCATGCTGTTTTGTTCGCTTTCTGTCTTCGGATTTGTGTATTTTTATTTTATTTTTTTTGAGAATGTGTATTCTTTCATGGGTTTCCATGAGGTTTTTGTGTTTTATGGGTTTGCATGTTATTTGGTTTTTGTATTTTTTGTAAAAAATTATATCTTTCTCACGGGTTTTAGCTTTTTCGCTTTGGATTCTTTTCTCATGCAATTAGACATTTGTTCGTGTGTTCTGGTATGTTTTGAGTTTCCGAGTCCTCGACTTTTTGTACTTTTTTGTTATGGGTTGAAGTCTTCTCGATTTTCTGTACTCTATGTGTGAAAAGATACATTTTTTGTGTTATATCTGGGTTTTTCAACTGGGTTATGGCTTTTTTTGCGTGTGTGATTTATATGTTGGTGAGAAAACATAATCTTCTTTTTTTTTTTTTTTTTTTTTATGCAGTGTTGTAAAGTTTGTATTTGCTTGTATCATTATCAATGATCTATACATTTATGAGACAATATCAACTTTTTTATAATCCAGTGTTGTATCTTTGTTTGTGATGTAATGTTGGTTTTTCTATTTTTTTTTTGTATTTTTTGGTATTTTTGATAAAATCCGGTGTTGGGTTTTTTTCTCATGCAGTTAAATATATTTGTTTTTATGTTGTGGGTTTGGATACTCTCGATTTTTGAACAATATTTTGCGCTAAATAAAAAGAGCTTATTCGTGTTTTTTTTATGCTATTAAATGTTTGTTGGTCTTCGGGTTTTTGTAGTTTTTTGGTTTTGGGTTTACCTTTTCTTGATTTTCTGTATTTTTTGATTGAAAAGATAGATTTTTTGTGTCCTTTGTTGTTTTTTAAACTTAGTTATGGCTTTTTTCGCATGTGTGATTTAAATGTTGGTGACAAAATATAATCTTTTTTATTAACTGTGTTTTGGCTTTTCTGTTATTGTTAGAAGCATTTCATTAATAAATAATGCCCTTTTATGTTTTGAGATGAAGGACACATTCATTGGAATTTCGATAGTTGCATCCTTCAGCTGTAACGCCCCAATGGAAGACCCAAACCACATGGCCTATACTCCAAAAGGACTAGTCAATGATACAATTAGAGCCCCATTGGAACCTTATAAAGAGCAAGAACTTCTCCTTCCCAAGCAATGTGGGATCCCATACACCACCTACCCTTATCCATATCATATGGGGTATCACAATCTACCCCCCTTAAATTTCCGACGTCCTCGTCGGGCCTGTCCATTGTAGGTGGCACGGCTCAAGTCCCACATTTCTGGTTGGGATTGGCTCTGATACCATTTGTAACGCCCCAATGGAAGACCCAAACCACATGGCCTATACTCCAAAAGGACTAGTCAATGATACAATTAGAGTCCCATTGGAACCTTATAAAGAGCAAGAACTTCTCCTTCCCAAGCAATGTGGGATCCCATACACCACTTACCCTTATCCATATCATATGGGGTATCACATCAGCCATACTCAAATATCAGAAGGGAACACCGCATTATTCTTTCAGTAATTCCTAATGGAATTTGCTGTCGGAATTGCGAGGAATGTGCCCTTTGTCAAGGATAACTACGTACGGTTGGGTTGACATGAATTTTCAGTGAATTTGAGCTGTGATCTGATTCCTTTGGTTTGGTGTCTCAGACCAAAAGAATGGGGTCAAAGCCCAAACTTGTTGAAAATAGTATATTTGGCAGTTTAAAATTTATAGTTTGAACTGTAGTGTATAGAAAGTTGTTGAAATTCTGATTTTATGTTATTGCTCGATTCTATTATGGCATAACATTTAGAGAATGGAGCCACTATTCAAATTTGCTAAAAAACTATGTTTGACAGTTTCAAGTTTATAGTTTTGATAGTGCTATATATAAATTTGTCGAATCTTTGATCTGATGTTACTGCTTTGTTATGTTATAGTGCAAGATTTTTTTTCTTTCGGGATTTTTCCTTTCAGGTTGGTATTTTTGATCTTGCTCAATGTGTATGAGTATGTAGTTGCATAGATGTTGAAATTCTGTTTTTATGTTATTGCTCGATTCTGTTATGGTATAACATTTAAAGAATGGAGACACTGTTCAAATTAGCTGAAAAAAGTATGTTTGACAGTTTCAAGTTTATAGTTTTGACAAAGCTATATATAAATTTGTTGAATGTCTGCTGATGTTACTGCTTTAATTTGTTCTGTTATAGTGCAAGATTTTTTTCTTTCGGGCTTTTTCCTTTCAGGTTGGTATTTTTGAACTTGCTCAATGTGTATGAGTATGTAGTTGCATAGATTGTTTTATATTTGTGTTTTGTAATTTATTTGCATTATTTTATTATTCTTAGTTGTGATAGCTTTGGTTTTCTTTTTGTACCAAATTTGGTTTCAAGGTTTTCTTCTTCCTTCTAGCTTTCCATTGTTCTGTTTGAACTTTTTATTTATTAACTTCATGGGTTTATTTATTAACTTCATGGGTTTGAACTTTTTATTGTTCTGTTTATATGGATGATGTGCTTCATTTTTGTGAAAAGAAGTATATGGATTTTTGTTTGGTTGTGCCATGTTTGTGGACTTAATTTTTTTGGGGAAGTTTTGATGAAAGATATGATTTTTTGTTTTTGCATTTAAAGGTTCCCGTTTTTTGACAATTAACAGATAGTATTTGTTTGTTTGTGGAAGAAATATATGGGTTTTTTTCCTTTGCTATGCCGTGAAAGATGATTCCACTTGGTTTTGTTTTAAACTTTAAAACTGACTTTTTTTTTAGGTGATGATGTGGTGATGCATGATTAGAGATCTTTTTTCTTTTTGGCGAGTTTAAGTGGGTGTTTTGATACTGCAGATCTGTTTTTTTTAAAGCCGATTTAAGAGAGTGTTTTGATACACCTCACTTGTTGCAGTTAGCTTTGATGAGAGCGTCATGTCTGAGACACGGAAACTTTTTTGCATTTCATTGCTCATTATTATTATATTGGTTACATAATGTGATTTGTTTTTGTTTGTATATTTTTTTGTATGTTTCAATATTTGATATGTAATATATATATTGAACAAATGTAAAATAAAAGAATTTTATAATATATTTTGTTTATTTTTGTTTTAGTATAGAAGTTAAAACTTGTAAATTTTTGTGTTATTGTCTTCTTTTGATGTTATGATGACTAAGTGGTTTTCGTTTCAGGTTGATATCTCTTAATTTTCTCAATTTGGGCTTGATTTGGTCTTTCCAGCAAATTTATGCTCAATATTTAATATTTATGATCAATATTCATTGAGCATAAATATGTAATATTTGTTTGTTCAATATATGATTTTGTACTCATTTCTTATATTGTTGTGTTTTATAATTATGCTTACCATGATATTCGATTTAGTTGCAACTACTTTGAGTATTTGCGAAGATTTCTTTTTATGTTTTTATGTTATTTGTTGGCTTTGTATATTTTGTTTGTTGGTTTCAGGTTGGTATTTCTGAACTTGCTCAATGTGTATGAATATGTAGTTGCATAGATTGTTTTATATTTGTATTTTGTAATTTATTTGGATTATTTTATTATTTTTAATTGTGAATATATTCATTGTGAATATATTTGTTTTTATTTTTTTGCAGGAGGTTTCTAACAATAGCATTCACATTGGAGTTTTACTTTAAGGTTTGTCTTTCTCAAGTTTTTCATTTCATAGTTACCACTAATATTTTTTAATTTCATTATAACATGTCATTATTAATTTATTTATGGTTTGAGGAGTGATCAAGAGCTTCAATTTGTGAATAAATTCATTTTTTCCTAGCCCTTTTTTTCCTGTGGAGTTGATTTTTCATGGTATAGATATAATTTTTTTAAATCTGTTCTATAAAGTTTGAGTTGTGTTAACATTTTTTTTTAGTATGATGTAGTGTTCTATTTTTTTTTTATAATGCAGTGCTGGTTTTTTTTTTTATTCTGTGATTCTTTGCCGTCTTTCTTCTTGTAAAGGTTTATTTTTTGTAGCTGTTTCTCTTTTTTTGCTTTCTTATACTGCAGTGTTTTTTTTTAGTATAGTGTGGCTTCCTTCATTGATTTTATTTTCAGGCAAAGTTTGGACTGTGATCCCACTTCTTTGGTTTTGAACTGTATTGTATATAAATTTGTTGAATTTTAGATTTTATGATATTGCTTCGTTCTCTTATGGCACAAGATTAAAGAAAGCAATCAAAGTCCAAATTTGCTGAAAAAAGTACTATATGAATTTGAAGTTGGATGGTGTGCAGTGTGTTCTTCGGTTTGCATGTTATGATTGTTGTGTGATATAATCTTACAATGAAATAAAAATAACATTTGCCATTCTGTTTGTTCAAAAAGAAGAATTTAGATGATGAGAGTTTTCATAAGATGCTGAAATTTTTTAGTATAATTGTTTGCAATAATAATCTTTAAATGAGAGAAGAAATTGTTATGGTCTTATTCCATCATCTGATGAAAGTCCTTCTAATTTATGTTTTTTTTATTGGGATTAACAGTGTGATGAGTTGGAATTGCTAGCTTGTGCTTCTTGGGGGAGTGCATTTGTTGCCATCGTGATCTATCGCCTGCTACTTGGAAATTTGGAATTAGACTTTGACGGCTGATTGGCCTGGCCAATTAACCTTCTATACTAGTTTGATTTTTTGAGAAATATTAGTATGTCGTTTGAGTTTATTCATTCACTTTAACTATTTATGTATTTTTTTATTTGTTTAATGATTGAGAAAGTAACTTTTAGTATATTGGTGCATTTTTTTATTTTTTAAGAATATTTAAATATGTTAAAAAATTATGAAAAGAAAAAGAGGAAAAAATAAAAACACTACTTGGTGCTAGTGGGCACGTCCAGCTGTCAATGCCGCTGGGCGGCACGCTAACACGGCTCTTGATCTTTTAAGTTTTGTTTATATAGTGAGATGATCTCAAATATTTTATGAACAGTAATAAAAAAACGTAATGATAAAATATTAAATATTAAATAATAATAATAAAATAATAATTAATATTTAAATATTTAAAAAAATATTCTACTACTCAAACTAGCCATTAAAGCACGAGCTATAAGAATTTTCGTCCGACAATGATACAACACCAACAAATCTATAATTTATTTACAATTTCATGCAAAAAAATTATTTCTTTTTACTTTAATTTAAAATGATTGTCCTAGCAACAATTTAAAGTGCATGAAAAAATAATTATTTAATCCTCAATTGTAAATAAATTATTATATAGTTACTATTATATCATTTCTCATTTTCCTCTTACACTAGATTTTTAAAAAACTGTGAGGTGCTATCAAATAGAAAGTAAAATTTTTTTTAATTAAAGAATATATTGCTAGCTAGTTTTTAACTTAGACTAAAAAAAAAAGATTTGTTACTTATCATTCCACACACCACATATTAATTTTATTCTTTTTAAACTAATTGAGTTCTTCTACTCATCATTTTTATACCACATATTTGATTAGAGAGCACTTAAAAATTAAAAAATCATATGTAGTGTGTAATATGAAAATGATGAGTAGAATTTTTCAAAATCTGTCACGATATCCGGAATATAAAAGTACCATAAACATACTGCTAGAGCCACCGCTGGTGGCTCCCACTGGAGCTACCGCTGGCTCTAACATGTGTTTTTTAATATATTTTTTTCGATTATTTTTTATAAAAAAATATTTAATACTTTTAAATATTTTTAAAAAATAAAATAAATTTGGAATATTATTAAAAAACACTTCCTTAATTATAAAGTAAAAAAAAATCATAAAAAATACTTCCTTAATCACGAAGTAAAATAAAAAAATATTTTTTTTATTTTACTTTGTGATTAAGGAAGTATTTTTTAATGATATTGTAGTTTTTTTTCTTTTTTAAAATATTTAAATTATTAAAAACATCTATATAAAAAAAAATTAAAAAAAAAACACATAATAGAGCCAACGGTAGCTCGAGCGGAAGTTACCAGCGGTGGCTCTATCATTACTCTAAACATTATCCCTAATTAAGAAATAAACAATCAATATCAAATTTAATAATTTGAAATATGAGTGGTACTAACTAAAATTAGTTTGTCACGACGGCAAATAGTTCAATGATTGATCAAAAGTGACATTTGAGGATTAGGAGGTGCAATTACAACCCAAAAAATATAAAAAAATGAGGGGGTTTGGCACATGAGTCACTAACTTCAATAAACTTTAAATTTTTGTGAGAGATGTAATTGAAGTTTATTGAGGTTCTGTTTGGATTGAGAAGTAATTTTAACTCATCTAATTTTATCTTATTATTATAATTTTTTAAAATTTTTACATAAAATAAAATAAACAATTTAACTTTTTTCAAATTTTAAAACAATTATAATATTAAAAAATAGTATTATAACAATATTTTATTTAACTCATATAAAATAATCTAATCTTCTCTCATTTCTCAATCCAAACAGACCTTAATGAACTTCAAATTCATCTAAAATTAAGTAATATTTTATTCAACTCATATAAAACAATCTCATCCCTACGGAAACCTAAGAGCACTACCAATGGATTTTTCATCTTATCATTTAAAGTACGTCACGAAAATCTATTTTTTCTGTTTTACATATTTATTTTTTCAATATACCATATATCAACTTATCTATTTTTTCTTCATATCATTTAAATATTATACTTTTTAATATTTTTTTCTTCATTTCAAATATTTTCTCTAACTATCAATAATATCCTAAAATCTTTTGATATTTGCAATATCTCTCCATATACAATGTCATATAATTATCTTCTATTTTAAATTAATCCAAATTTATAAACTAAACCAAAATATAAAATAATTCAAAAAATAAAAAGAATATGTGGCGCCCCCGAACCTCACGTACGAAAACTCAGGAATCGAGACGCCAGGATGATGACAACACGATGCATCCCAGCGATAAGTGCCAAGTGCGTCTACATGCAACAGTGTACAACAAAAATAAAGCAGCGGATAATTCAAATAAGTCGACTAAGTACCAGAATTGTTTAATACAAATCCACTAACAACAAAGCGTTTAAAGAGCAAGTCTCTTCTCCTCGTATCTGCATAACTCTTCTCATGACTTTGCGCTTCCGCCATTTTATTCCTTATAACCCGAACTTGATCTTTCATTTCTTGAATTATCTCAGGCCTAATCAATTTACTCTCTCCAACTTCATCCCAACACAAAAGTGATATGCACTTCCTCCCATACAAAGTTTCATACGGGGCCATCTAAATTGAGGCATGAAAACTGTTATTATAAGCAAACTCTATTAGCGGCAGATGATTTCCCCAACTCCCTTGAAATTCCATGACACAAGCCCGCAACATATCCTTGAGAGTTTGAATAGTGCGCACTGATTGACTGACAGTTTGAGGGTGGTAAGCCATACTAAACTTCGACTTAGTGCCTAAAGCTGCCTGCAAACTCTTCCAAAAATGGGACATGATCTACGGGTCTCAGTCCGACACAATACTCTTGGATACTCCGTGCAAACGCACTATCTCTTTGACATACAACTGAGTCAGCTTTTCCGAAGAGTCGATATTATTGATAGGCAAGAAATTGGCACTGTAACGCCCCGTTCCCGGAGGTCCGGAGAGCTAAATCTTAATACCTCAAATCAACTTAAATAGTACAACTATAAAATCAGAAAATCCAATAAAATATTAATCAATTTAATCAATCCAAATATCTACGTTCCTCTATGGGGACAATAAAGAAAATCTCAATAACATAAAATAAAAACTCTCCAAAACTCGAAATTATCATTAACTCATCAAATCAAAATACCCGAAAAATAAAATCAGTTTACTAACTACGACTCTCAAATAAGCACTAGTACCCTCGGGTATTTATTTCACTCTGATCATCACACGTGCTAAAACTTCCTACTCTTGTTCTCCAGCTGAACTATCAAAATTATCTGAAAAATATATGGAGATAAGGGGTGAGTTATCAACAACTCAGTAAGCAGAGAACATATACTAGTGTGTAAACATGATCATTTACAGAAATCAGAATGCAGAACAAAATATTTTCATTTTCAGAGTGAAGAAGCAAAACATGTTATTAAAATATCAGAGCGAAGATTTAGAAATAATTTCATTCATAAATATTATTTGGCATAGCATAAATGATCATCATCATCATCAAAACATCATATCAGAACAGAGGCCATGTATAACCCCCGTGGTTGGGTTGTGCATCTGTGGATAGCCAAGCAGAAAATAAATCACTCTGTCACGAAGGTGTGCACTCAAAACAGAGACCACTACTATAACCCCTGGCAGGTCCGTATCTACTATTATTACCCGTGGTTGGGCCGTATCCATTATTATTACTCGTGGTTGGGCCGTATCCACTATTGTAATCAGTGGTTGGGCCGTATGCCACTATTATCACCCGTGGCAGGGCCGTAACTGAACAGAGTAGAAACAGAATCAAATTCAGAATCAGAGAGTCATGCCAAAGGTTTTCAGAAATTACGTCTTATCCAAACAGACTACTAAACAAAATTTTCGGAACAGAACAAAATCATATCACAACATAATTTATGCACAAATTCCATATTCGCTCTTTTTTTTAAAGTTCAGAAACAGAATGTCTAAAATAACTCATGTCTACACCAGTTATGATAGAAAATACTTTCTTCTTAAATAGAAATCTCATCAGTAATGCAGAACAAATAATTGAGGTAGTTCAAATTTCATTTCAAAATCAAATATGTATATTTTCCAAAAATAACCTCAGCTTATTTTATTTTAATGCAAAGTCTAGCATGGGAACCCCGCCTACCTGGACTTTTTAGCTTTTCAGAATTTTCCTCAAAATGTCGAACAATTACCAATCGTCACCTATAAAATAATCAAGTAATTCCCGTAAATTTCCAATCAACCACTTATTTTGATATTTAATCCTAAACTGTTAAAATAACCTATTTAATTCCTCTAAACCTAAAATTCTCATAATTCCCAAAATACCCTCATTTTCCAAAAAAACCATCAATATCCACTTAAATGAATTCGTACCGAATAAGAATTTAATCAAGCAAGTATTAAAATAAATATAAAACTCAATAAAAATTTATATTCAAAATATTTAAAATACCAGCAACATTTTATAAATAAAAAGAATACATTGGTTACGAAAATTTCCATAAAATAAGTCATGAAAAACTCCTCTCTTAAAAAAAAAATAGGTTTACTTCCTTTTATTAAAAATATTATTAAAATAAAAATATAATATTTATTGAAACTTAAAGCAAAACTCATTTAAACATAAACTTCAAAAATAAAACTTCTCACCCGAAAACATTAGGTTAAACCTACCTTCCATAAATATATATATATATATATATATATTAGGTCAAAACTAGTAAGTACCCAACCCAGGTTAAAACTTTCCATATATATAATCTATATATAAAGTACGTATATATAACTTATAAGCATAAACCAAACAAACAAACGCACGAGATTAACACACGTGGCGGCAGGAAGTTACCCAAGGGAAATCGAGGCACGCGTATAGGGTGAGGCGCGACGAGGCTGGCTGGAGGGACTATGGTGGCACTGCAGAAGAGCAGGAGTGCGACAGAGCTTCTATCGAGCAGCGCTGGGCATGAGAGAAAGAGAGGGAGAGGTGAGCGAGAGAGGGCGGAGAGAAAGGAGGGAGTAATCGAGGGAGGTACTCACCGTGAGGGGGTGCTACGGCTAGGGTGGCCTGATGGTGTTCAATGCCTTTATCTGCGCAGGTGGCGACGACTTGGAGTGGCTGGTGTGGTGCGGTGCAGTGCAGTGGTCCAGTGGGTAGACCTCTATTTCAGGTGGCTAAAAAAGGGAAATAAACGGCTGGGTTTTCCATGAGAGGGGTGGCTTGCGGTAGAGTCAACCGTGGTGGTTTTCGTAAGGTGGGGTCACAACGTGGTGGGGCTCTTGGTGGAGGGTATTGCAGCAGTTTAAGGTAGGAGGAAGAGATCCTCCATTTCGGGAGTGAGGAACAGAGGTTTTTGTGGGATGGCTAATGGTGGATTTCGACGTGCGTGGGTGAGTCTCTCGTTGTGTGAAACTTGGGCTCGGCGTCTCACTTGGTTCAACCTGTGGTGATGATCTTCCTCTGCTGGTCGTGGGCGATGCACTGCATAAGAGCATGATTGGGGCTGAGTATCCTCCGTGGAGCGACTTTCGGTACGCGGTGTAGGTTGCGGCTTACGGTTTCTACAAGGTGGTGGTCCCGTTATATGGCAAACGGACAGAGGACTCATGCAAGTCTGGGCAAGGAGGTTGCTAGTGGCAAATCCTTGGTGGTCCTATGGTTGACACAAAGAGATGCGGCTGCTGGGCTTCACGCAACGTGCAACGCTGGAGGATGCGGGAAGGAGCGACGTGATCGAAACGGACGATGGTTTGTGGATGGAGCTTCTGTGCGTGAGTGGGTGGAGACTGTCGTGGGAGTTTTTGCGGCAGCTAAAGCCTTTGTAAACTAACATGCAGGTGCCTATATATATATATATATTTTATTGGAGATGGAGAAACCCTAGAGAAAAGGGAGTAACGTGCATGCGGATGGAAAAGAGTCGTGCGGGTGAGGAACTGTTCATAAACCGAAAGTTTTTCCAAGGTTAAAATAAACGGCCAAGATCTCCAAATAAAAAGAAAATCACTACTCAAGTCCGTAATATAAAAACCTAAAATATCAAGCTCAAATAAATAAATAAAATCCATAGTCCAACTATACAAATTTTGGGTCCGGGTGTTACAGGCACACTTGGTCAATCTATCAACAATCACCCAAACCGAGTTCTTTCCACTAGGAGTCCTCGGAAAATCCAATAATTAATAGCTCCATTCGATAATTTGTACTAACCTCAGTCGACTCGTACTGTATAACTTCGAAACCTTCGTTTTATACTACACTTTGGTAACCTAAGGGCCACTTCCAAAGTTAACCATCAATAACAAAATTTGCACAACCAAATGATTAATCTCCAATTACAAGTATCTTCTCAAAATTTCAAGTCACCACTAATTCCTCAAAATTGGCACAATTTTGAACTCCTAATTATAACAAAAAATATCATGCTCCTACTACGCACTCTGATAATTCGCCACATGCATAAATTTATGTCCTCATAAAATAACACCCTCGAGTACAAGGTAGCTCCATACGTACTAACCAGAAAACTCTTACCACATTTTGGTAGAAAATACTCTCTTTTCCAAAACCATGAGTTATCACTCATATTCCTCAATTAACTCCTGTTGCCTTAATCAAAATCAATATTCTGCAAAATACATCCATTATCATTGACAGAAAACCAGTATCACTCAATCTCAGCATCCCAAATTGAAAATAAGTAACATCACTTCAAAATACACCCGTCTCATCTAAGATAAGGATCATACCCTAAAAGGCTCGAATCCAACCTAGCCAACCAATAAAAGTGCCTACAAACTTCTACCCAACAAACTAAACCCAAAAGCCCATCACCTAAATTCTGAATATCATCTAATCTAGCAGTGACTAAACTCACTACAAACCACCATTGACTTCCCCAAAACGTTATCGAAACCTTTTTGGTAACTCGCCCACCTACTTCTACTCCTACAAGCTAGTATTAGCACAACTAGTTCCTTCAATAGCACATCATTATTAAACCTCAAGGCAAGTCATACTACTCAAATCTTCAATTGACCAAAAACTATTGTACAACACCCATGGATCCTAATGTTGTATTACTCACATATATGATTATGTTAACCACTGTTGATGCCTAAGCTTTAACTTCCAAGCCTTAATCGTACACCCCACATTGGTGACCCAACAATCTCTCCTCAAGACAAATAACAATGTCCATAATTCTCTCAATTGGATGGTTAATCTCCGAAGGCAAGTATAGCCTCACAATTTAAATTCCTATGTGACCTCAAGTCACAATTAATTCCTGAAGGTAATCACAACAATTATTGCTAACCATCATTCCATTGAGTAATCCACTTCGACTGCACACTCCAATCGACTTCACAAAAACTCCAAGTCAAAATCTCTTGAATTTAATACTATCGTGTAGACTCCTCTTCAACACCTACCAAGGCCACTTCTTCCAAACCAAAAAAATGAGACTAGGACCCGTACTCTCCGAAATCTACACACACTCACAATTATTACGCGTCGATCTCATGCATCCTGAGCAAAAACCAATACTCCTCCAACGTGCAAGTGATCCATCACTACCATTTCCATCATCTGGACTTATATCCTCGAAATCAACAAGAATCATTTCCTAAATCTGCACCATCTATTATCCTTAAAATTGATATGGATCAAATCCTAAACCTGCCACTATAACCTCGAGCTAAAAACAATCATTTTACGAACTAGATCAACATCTTCAATCCTCAGAAAATACACAAACTAGATCATTACCTTCCATCTCCAAAGAAATTCTGTAACTCAACTCTGATCAACCCCATTTTAATGGTTACAGACTAATCAACCACCAGAATAGATCAAGCTAGCATACCAAGTCTATAAAACTAAGAACTCAAATCTTATTATAAATCAGTTCTTCAAATCTGTAATTCTGCAACCTTAAATAATATAAGAATCAATCTCTGAAATTTGCAAGATCGATGACCTTAAATCTAAAACAATCGCCTAAAAAAAAACTTGTAGATTCTAAAGCCCCAAATGATACCAAATTGCTTATACGAGTCAGCAAAATCTAAAACTTCTAATTTAATTAATCCCTCAAATGCTTGTTGAACCTACCACCTTAAATCCCATAAACTTAGTTCCTAAAACTATAGGCCTCAAACCTTAGATCAACTTCTCGTAAATCTATCATTGAAATTCGTTGAACTTGCAACCTCCTACTCCATAGACTCATTACATAAATTTGGAGAACCTAAGACCTCAATTATCCTACTCCCCAAAGAGATAACCCAAACCATGTCGTTCCCTTCAAGCCTCAAGATTATAAAAGCAACCGAAGTCAAAAAGAGTTCAAACATACTTCACCAAATATTGATACCTATCAGTGACATCCCCGGTCGTACCATCTTCCTGCCATAGCGTAACCCTTAACCCCACTCTTACTAAAAACAAATTAAAATATAATTATAGTAAAATAAATTAAAATACAACAAAATAACATGAAATAAAATAGAATAAAACCAACAAAATATAATAACATACAATAAATTAAAACAAATAAATTAAAATAAACACACAATAAAATAAATAAAACAAATAAAGTAGTGTACAATAAAATAAATAAAACAATTAAAATAACATACTTCAAGCAAAATAAATTTCAAATCACAACTTCAAAACTTTCTGGTACTCCACCTACGGGACATGTGGTTTTACCCAGAGCTAAACTGCTCTGATACCACATGTGGGGCCCCCAACCCCCACGTACGGAAACTGCCTAGATGATGACAATACGGTCATGCATCCCAGTGATAATTGTCAAGTGTGTGTATATGCAACAGTGTACAACAAAAATAAAGCAGCAGATAATTCAAATAAGTCGACTAAGTACCATAATTGTTTAATACAAATCCACTTAAAACAAAGCGGTTAAAGAGTAATACAATTATCCCATAAAACATAATAATTCCAAAAAAAAAAACATAATCCTACAAACGGGAAACAAATCCCAAAACCGGACGAGTGATCCCAAATCACTTCTTCGGCAGAGCCAAATCCTTAGGCTCACCATCAGCATCATCTGATCTGCATCTGCGATACCATAAAACGGTATCGCAGGTAAGTAATAATCCAAACAATCCACAAGATAAAAATGCATTAATGCAACCAACCATTATGCATGCATATGATGAAATATGCATTAGGCCCAAAACAACATTTTCCCAGAAAATAAATATTTTCCAATGCATGGCAAAATCCCATTTTGGCCCAAAACATCCCATTAAAACATTTCCTGCCATTTTCCCTAAAAATGGCCTAAAACAATAATCTATCATTTTCCCAGAAAATGGTTTACATAAAATCATTTTATCCAAAAGACGTCATTTTCCCAGAAAACAGCCCACATAAAAATCCACAATTTTCCTAGAAAATGGTCTACATATCCATTTATCAAAAATCGCCATTTTCTGAGAAAATAGCCCATTAATCCATTTTTTATCGTATGCACCATGATCTCCCATTGGGACCATCCGCACACCCTGGCTCCCTTCGTCACACCACGAGTAATGACTATGCGAGTGACTTCGTAACGAGATATGCCCAGTTCCGCCCCCAGCGCATTCATAGCCAAGCATCCTCTAGCCCCTGCCAGCAAGAAGGACTATGGAGTCGGCATAAGAGCGTTACCATCCCGTTGTCGCCCAGCGACAACCCAGGGGACGTCACTTAGTATAGTCCCCTCTTGAGTGACCAGAGGAGCTCCACTGAGATAATACCCCGTCTTGGCTTGGGGGCGTGATACACACGCATTCAAAAACTATTTCTCCCATGAAAGCCAAGTTTTCAAATATACACATGAACATGAATGCAATTATGCGAAAACCCAGTTTTCATTTACAAATATGAACATGCGTGCAAATATGCAATGCACATGACACAACACAAATATCCAACAACAAATTCCCGCATAACCCAATCACACAACAACTCCATCCTCCAATCCAACCGATCCCCTTACTCCTCGGACTCAGTCCGGCACAACCAATCAGTTCATACTAAATATGAGTTAGTGTAAAAATACATTTAAATCTCAAAAGTTCTTTGGAAAAATACTTACAATGCTATATTATAATTTTTGAATGATCACGGAGGTGCTAGAATTGGCAACACAACAATGAAACAGTGTATTTTGGACTATGGCCGTGGGTCTCAAAAATTCAACTTTTGAATGGGGACAAACAAGGACTTGAGATTACTAGGGAAGGGCTTAGGGGTATTAGTGAAACTACTGGTAGTGGTCATTGGCCGTGGGTGGCAGAGTGGACAGCGGTTGGAAGCCAAAATACCCAAATTGGAAGAAGAGCTAGAGGGGCTTCAAAGGTGGTGGATCGGGGCTGAGCTTGGGTGGGTTAGGTAGCTGGGAGGCCGCCGGTGTTGTGAAAATATGGTGGCCGATGGTGGCGCGAAGGCGGTGCTAGAGCACAATGGGTGTCGCGGCTTGAGGTCGTCCGTGGGGGCTGACGGCGGCGAAGGAGGAGCTGAAAAGGCATGGGTGAGGTCGCTGGCCGGAGGGGAAGAGAATGGGAAGGGTGGTGACGACCACGGCAGCGCTCGGTGGCGCGCTGGGAGGGAAGAAAAAAATGAACGGGGAAGGGGAAGGAAGACGTCGTGCGCGGAGGGAGAAGCAGAGGAAAAGAAGAAGAAAAGAAAAGAAGGAAAAGGAAAAGAGGGAAAAGAAAAAATGAAAAAGAAAAGGTGAGGGAAAGAAATGAAGTCCAATTCTTACATCTTATGTTATAATATTGATCTAACGAAAAGAATTTCAAAACAATAAGTTGAATAAAATAATTTAAATGCAGTGAATAGCTTAAATAAAATAATAATAAAAATCCAACAACAATAATTCTAAAGTCCACAAACAAACTAATTTAAATTAAAGAGCAATTTAAATGCAAAACAATAATTAATATTAAGAAAGCATATCAAAATAAATTTCACAACTTAAAAATTATAAAACTAAACTAATGAGAAATTCAATAATTTTAAAACAAGAAAATTAATATTTAAAATAATTAAAATAATCATTCAATTAAAATATATTAAAATACGGAATATCACACTGACGGCAAGAGACGGTACATTAATGGCACATACCAAAAAAAATATGACAAGACGTGCAAGAAAATTTGCTGCAGGTGTCATCTTTAAAACCATTCCTATCCGGTTTTATTTTTAGCTTCCTATATTATATTTTTGAAAAAATAAATTTTGAAAATAGAAATCATGGATAAAATCATTTTGCATCCGTCTCTTTATTGCTATCAAAAGAGATGGAAATTAAGGTTTTGTTTCGATTTAGAGATGAGATGAAATGAGTTGAAATAATTTATGAATAATAATTATGAATAATGGTGAATAGTAGTGAATATCTCTCAATCCAAACCGGCTCTAAATGTTTTATTCACTTATTTTAATATGAAAGTTATTAAAAAATTAGATATAGGAAAAAAGGTAGGGATCCCGCTGGAAGCTACCGCTCTCATTTTTTTTTTTTGTGTAGTGATTAAGAAAGTGTTGTTTACACTACAACACAATTGCTTTTTAGTGACGGTTGGAAAATTCTGACAGTCCCCAAACCGTCACTAAAAAGCCTTTTCTGTGACGGTTTTTGGAAACCGTCACTAAAGACAGATAAGATTTTTTTAACAATCCGACCTATGGAAAATCCATGTTCAAACGTCATATATACGTTTGAACATTGTGACTACTTACGTGTGAATGTTAAATATTTTTACGCCAACGTTCGAATGTTAGTAATTAATGTTCGAATGTGAAATGTTTTGTGCCAACGTTCGAACGTTAACTACTAACTTTCGAACGTTAATTGTTAATTTAAATTAAGTATGACTCTAATTTAAAAATTATGTGATTTTTATAGTGCATAATTTGTGAACAAGTCTAAAACTTGACTTGTATATATTTATATATATACACAATTTGTAATATATAAAAATATTTTTATGCTTATATATATTTGAAATGCAGTGATTTAGTATTAAAGTTAAAAAATATAATATTAAAGAAGATTGAGAATTGAAATTAAAAAATCATATAATATTTCTATGCTTTTATGATCGAATATGATCGAATTTCGTAAACAAAACTTAGATGATAGCGTTGTTTGCAAAATTTGAACTCCGTACCTCCTTAGTGAAGGTATCAACCTTGTCCTTGAGGATACCTACACGATGGGCTATCTCAGTGACAAACGCCTCTATAGTTGCGATCGATCGATCGATCTTATGATCGATATGCGCAGTCAGATGTAGTCGACGGCAGCTGACTACTACTCCCCACATGACTTGGCTCAGGCTACGTCGGAGGAATTAGATCCTCTACAGGGGGTGGCTGACGTCCCCTCGCCTGTCGAATGTTACATCGATGTGTGGTCATGTCGAGGGAGTTCATCTGATCTTTGACTCGCTCTTTTGGCTGGGTTGGCACTCCCCGTGCAAGTAATAGTCAACTGATCAGGACACCGTATGAGAGATTATCTGTGGAGATGATGCTAGCCTCGTAATGGATCCTCTCAAAGATGTGTAGTGGCAAATCTATAGGATCTCCACGTGCCACTTGTATAAAAAAACTATGCTCGAAACCGACTAAATGTGGTTTTATGTGCCACAGGATCCACGTTTGTTGTAACCATAAGGTGCAACATATGGATGAATGGTAGCAGATGGTTCTGGTTGTAGGCATTCTTCCTCTCGATCTGCATGCGGTCTCTCCTGGTGAGGATGTAGAAATTGTCGTCTCGGTCATCATCCCAAGCCTCAAGGTCAGTATCCTCGGCCTCTGACCGATCTGCTGCATCTCTAGCTGATGCTGGCTCAAATGGGTTGCCATTAGATGATGCAGAAGTGCCTACGTCCTCACGGGGGGTATGAGCCCCGATACGAGCAGTGTCCTGAATGGCTCATTCCCTCCCCCGTTTCCTATTATGCAGAGGATGAGCCATATCCTAAAAATAGAAAAGGAAAAAAATTTATTTATATTGATGGATTTTTTGTGTTAATTTGTGAGTGTTGCTCTGCATTAACATTCGAACATATTAAAAGAAACGTTCGAACATTCAAATAAAACATTCGGACGTGTAACATTTACGTTTGCACATAAAACACATACGTGCGAACGTATAGCATACACATTCATACGTAAGCAGTAAATAAATTTAAGTGATGTACGTTCGGATGTTTATGTTATACGTTTGAACGTATGGGTTTTATGTGCGAATGTAAAGGATGCACGTCTGAACGTTGAAGCATAAATAAATTTAAAAAGTAGTTAGTACGTTCGGACGTACTAATTAAACGTTCGGACGTACTAATTAAACGTTTGGACGTAAATTTGACAAAAAATAATGTCTGAATGTAAAACAATACACGTTTGAACGTAGAAGGCTTAACAGCTATGTAATTGAAACGTCGTATGTTCGAACATCTTGATGAAACGTTCGAACGTTACGACATAGAATGGCTGAGTCGACTCAGCCATTATTGAAATCTCGAAAATCAATCTACAAGCTTCTAAATGCCAAAATGCTACCGTAGAAATTAAGTATACACTTCAAGGAACTTTTCTACAGTGATTATTTGGCCAATGGCAAGCCGTGGTGGTCAAAAAATAGAGTTGAAAATCCGGCCACCACTTGGTCCGTTTTAAACAAAACCGAACTCAAATCTCAAATAAAATACATGTTAGAGGTTAAAAGATGGATGCCTACTTTTTAGTGACAGTTGTGGCTGAGTTTGATGGTGACGGCAATGGAGGAGTAGCGGCGTGCAAACAAGAATGAGTATAAAACGGTGAAAATGACATTTTGCCGTTCTGTTTTGGGCTTATATACACGAAACGTTCAAACGTAATTCTTAGTAAGTTCGAATGATTTCAATTGATTTTCTAAAATATTGACTATAATATATTATATTATTAATAAGTGTAATATATTATAACGTATACTATAACATATAGCATACTATATATAATATTATATTATAATATATATAGTATATTATATTATATATATACTGGACCTTTAGACTTGAATTAGCATATTATGATCCTCAGAACATGTGACTCCAAAATATTATTACTTTCTCAATTAGTAAGCATGACAGATGGAAGTTGTTAGGAATATTATCTCCCCAGAAGATTATTATTCATGACATATTATTGTCCAACAAAACAACAAATATTTTTGTACATACAAGTTTACGTGTCCTGTACTGCGTTTGTTTTTAGCATCGGCTGATATTGTTCTTGTTTTTAGTGTCGGATGGTACTGTTAATGTATTATTAGACTTACTGTTTGAGTGTCTATATAAAGGGGTTTACGAGGAAAGAAGAGCATTCAGGATTCTGGATTTGGACTTTACTTTAGATTTTGAAGATGACATGATTTTCCCTGTAAGAATTCTCGGGATAGAAAATCAAGAAGAAAATTAGATTCTCATTTAATATGTTCAATATCAAAATAAAAAATATTTAATATGGCCTGCCATCTAGCAAATATTTGCTTAGCAGCCAGGTTTTTAACATCTTTAATCAAAACTTCCTTGGCTGATTTACAATCTATTTGAAGTAAAAACTTTTGATTCAACAAATCATCTTGAAATTTGGAAATACATAATACGATAGCTAGAATTATTTTTTTAATAGTACTAGAATTCTTTTGGATAGGATTCCAACATCCTGAATGGAATTGGACAATCTGTTACAAATCAATTGATAATTTTATTTTAGAAGAGTAGAAGTGGTGAACAATGGTTTAATGCTGGTGGATTGTCATTTTGAGAAATAAAATTTCAGAGACTTGATGATAATAGGATATAAAGAAGGTTGAGATAATAATGGAGGATTTTGAAAACATCTTTAATACATGATCATAATTGTATTTTTTCCACAATTGTTGTTGTCTCTTAAGATCTTTTATGTTATTCATCAAGATTTCAAAATCAAGTCTCAAATTATATTCTGTACATTTTAACTCATGGTACTATTGATTTTCATAATCTCACATATGGTGATATAATAAGTTAAATTAATATGACTGCATTAATTATGTGCAACGATTTAAGATTAAAAAAGTAAATAGAGAAAGAAAGAAATTTGCTAGAAAAGAATTAGGTACCTTTTGTGAACAATTTGGCTATACTCCATTATTAGCCCCTTCAAGAAGAGATAAAAAATGAAAAAGAGTTTACAAGAATTATTCTATTAAAAAATGAAAATACAAAAAATCATATACTGTACTATATATACAGTATAGTATATATCTAATATTATATTATATTATATATTATAATCTAATATATAATATACAAGAAAATTATATTGTTGTTGTTGTGATATGGATTTGAAATATTGTGATTGTTGTTTTTGAATTTTTATTAAATATGTTTAACAAGAAAATTATAAGTTTAAGATCTTAATTTAAGTAAAGATTAAAAACATTTAATATACATCTAATATGAGAATTAATAGTTAACGTGGAGTAAGTATATATATTATATTCAAATAAATTTAGTTAGAATATGATTATTATTCAAATTATAAGTACAGTATAAAACTTCATCTTCAAAAGAAGAAAAAAAAGTATATACCTTAACTATATATAAAGTATAATACTTTTTTCATAAAGAGGGAGATCAAAGACGGGGCTGGCCATTGTATCAGTAAATAGCAAGACAGTTTTAGTGGGAGTATTGATCCCTTTTGTTTTCAAAATAATGTTCAAACATCCTCCATGATTGTGTTACAAGTAATAAATATATAGAGGACTGACTAGCTAGCTAGCTTGGTGATCACGTTGTAGTTACGTACCTTCATTTGTTGTGTTTGTGGCTATGAAGTGGGCCGTACGTATATTCAGACATCAATATAGGTGTCCATTAAGTGAGTCTCAGCCATACGGACATCTACTGATAGTCGTGGTTACATTAAGTGTCCATATCGAGGGTGTAAAAATATGTGTACGATAGGGTTAAATAAAGTTAAAAGTCATATATTTATGAATGGTATGGATCTGGGTTGGATGACGTTGAAAGTCATACAAATTATGAACTTCAAATGATGTGATTCCAGAAAATCATTACTATATAGTATGTATATAGTGCATTATATATATAATGTATTATATACTATATTATATATAGACTATATATATTCACAAGTAGTTGGAGATGATGTCCAAGTATATACCCTGAATAAAGAAGAATTTAAAATTAACAAATTATATCTCGAACAAGATTATATGTAGTGATTAAGAAAGTGTTGTTTAATAATATTGTGATTTTTTTTTATTTTTTATTAAATATTTAAAAGTATTAAAAAATGATATGAAAAAAAAAAACTTGAAATGCCTAGCTGGAGCTCCACGAAGCCTAATGTCATCTTCTTCTCTTTTACCTATACAGAGAACCACGAAGCTCATCTTCTTCTTCTCATTTTCTGTTTTTTTTTTTTTTATTATTATTATTTTTTTGCATCTTTTTCTCATCTGAAACGATGCAGCACTCCCTTTCGTATACCCACAAAACATATTCAGACGAAACACGGACAGGGGCTTCTCATCTACTAGTTCGCATCTTCTTCGCATGATGTTCTGAAATCTTCTTCGTCTTCGCTATTACATAAAATTTTAATTTAGATCTTTCCTAGACTGATCAATCAGATCTATCATACACTACGTAGATCCAAAATTTCTCAAAATATTAGACATTTGTTTTTTGGGCAAAACTTGAAGCTTTGTTGCTTTTGTGAGCTTTTTTAGTAATTGTATTTTCTCGATAAAACTAGAAATATGTTGTCAAATGGGATGGAAACTTCAAGGAGTAATATAGTGGAGAAGAAAGGCTATGAGTGGGGAATATTGGAGGATGATGCAGTGCATGATCCTGGGTCGAAGAAGCCAAAGTTGCCGGCTTTGGTGATGCTTGTTATCTATAATTGTTTTCATTGAATGAGTTACTCTTTTGGGAGTCCATTTCTTAACAATCAACTTTATGTGCAGTGTAATTTTAGAAGCTATGAAGGTGGATAGTTTGCAGAGACTTTGCTCATCTTTGGAGCCTCTGACTCTAGTTGCAATTAGCTTAAAGAAGCACATTCATTTCTCTGACTCTAGTTTTGAAATACCATAAGTCCAAACAACATTGAGTGAACAAACATATTCCACACAGAATGCACAACGAGAAAAATAGAGACAACGCAATGGCTTATTTCTTCGATGGCACCCAATGCTAGTAGATGCAGAATATGAGGAATATCAGGAATGGTCAACAATCTTTTGCGATGGGGGTTCGACGGCACATAATGCCTTTCTTCTTCTGCGATGGGGGATCGACTTTGGCGCTGCGTTTGATTTCTACTTTTGAAATCGATTTTTTTTTTTAATAATAATATCGGCTGATGTGGCATTGGCCATCTCAGCCGATTCCCCAAAAGGTGCCCAATGGTGGGTACCTGTCGCAGGATTGATAAAAACAAGACCTATTAATTGTAAATTGTGATATTTCATTGGCACAATAGAATAAAAATAAAATTATGATTTTAGAAACAAGGGAGATAATCAAAACTTCTTAATGCATTTTTGTTTGGTACTGAACTGAATGGTACAATTTGAGATTTTATTAAGGGATTAGATAATCGTTTGTAGTCCGTGAATCATTTTGGAGATGTTTGTTATCATAGTAACTGGTTAATACTGGTGATAATAATAATAATAAAAAAAAGAGTTTTACGTTCTTTTTTTTTTAATATAACATGGCTATGTCACATGGCATTGCATGTTAAGCCTTCAAACGGAGCGGTAAATTAAAATGGTTAAGTAGTAGTTTCCATATAATTCATCATAAAAAATGGAGTTTTAAAAGACAATCATTTATTTAAATGTGAAATTATCACTTGTCCCAATTGCTTAAACTGAAGGGAAGATGCAAATTTTATTATTTAATTTATATCTTCATTCTCTCGTATGGGCTAAACTATCTTTCAATGAGTAAGACCAACACATGAAATATTTAATTAAATGAGATATAGAGTATAGAGTCAGGTTTGAACTCATGACTCCTGCTCTGATACTATGTGAAATCATTACGTCTCAAAAGGTTAAACTAATGGGAAGAGATATATTCTACTATTTAATTTATATATGCACAACTCATTATTCTTTTATCAAGATATAAAATTTAAAAATTTTCTTAGCAAGGAAAAAGCAACAAAAAATACTATCATTGAACCACAAGTAAATCTGAATAAAATATTAGATAATTGAAAAGAAAACAATTAACCTTTCAGGAATTACAACAAGAAATAAGTAAAATTAAGAAAGAAATAATGCAATTAAAAAATAAAAATAAAAATTTACAACAAGAAATAACAATCCTA
Source organism: Juglans regia (assembly GCF_001411555.2). Taxonomy (NCBI): domain Eukaryota; kingdom Viridiplantae; phylum Streptophyta; class Magnoliopsida; order Fagales; family Juglandaceae; genus Juglans; species Juglans regia. The sequence goes on from NC_049913.1 coordinate 32,590,426, forward strand.
AAAATTAATCAAGAATTTTATGATAAAAAATAAGAAGTCTTCCAGCAAGATAAAAATGATATTCCCCAAATAGAATCTATCTCTCGTACTGATCAGGAGGAGGAAAGTTTTCTATTAATGGTCACAATAATGAATTATCAGAAATGCATGGCATGTTAAAGTAAAAATAGTTATTAATACAGAATTTGAATTCGAAATAATTACTTTAATAGACTCAGAAGCAGACCTAAAATGTATCCAGGAAATAATAGTCTGCTTTGACTAATTGCCCCACCTATGAGTCTGCTTTGACTTCTTCAGCAAACATAAGTTTAAGGCCATCCACACAGGAAAACCCATATCAGGTTGTGGACTTTGAAAGTCAACCAAATACTCAGATGATGCCTTATGTCCCAAAAAATCAGTCGGTATACATTCTTAAGCAGTATATAAGTAACCTGTTTAGAATAGAACCTGATCCAAGTCACATAAAAGATCCCAGAGACCTGGCCAAAGATTGTTATCCTCCAAAATGGTATTTTGCCCCCATTGCACCCAACTAAGTCAATCAAGTATTACAAGTCAATCTTTGAACTAACTATGTTAGTCATTTTCAACTCCATCATGGATAAGTTCGACCCCCCATTGGTCGAAAAATAACATTTCACAAGTTACACATTTTGAGTATAATTTCCAAAAGAAACTGTGGAACCCACCCATCCGTCCTCAAGAAACTACAGGATCATAAACAACCATTTAGTTTTTATGACTATATGGAAGCATGGTTCAAAGTCCTCTACCACAATTAGACCTAAACTCATTCTTGGTTTGTGAATTTCAACAACTCCTTCAAAAGTAAAATTCTAGGTTGGTTTTTAAGGTGGTGGACTACCTATGGCCCCGTCTTGGAAATCTACCTAGAAGAATTACTTGAAGTCATAGACAGTTTTCTACCGTCATTCAAGTTGATAAACACGATTCTCAACTTCCTGTTTCCCTCCTTTTCACAAGCAAGTATAATGTCCCATAAATAGTAAAATGAAAATTTTCCAAAGAACAAGATACTTGTAGGAAAATACTCTATGTAAAATGGTTGGATCAGTCCAAATTAGAAAGAATTCCCATCATGCATTGACGAGTCCAAGTTCGTGGCAAAAAAAATAGGAATCCAAACAGTCATGGCTTAAAGCCATGACATAAGTCAAGACAAAGGAAGACCTTGCAAATCTCCTAAAAGAAGCCCAATTACAAATTGAAAGGGCACAAAAAGACACATATGTAGTCTCCTCAACATCATCATCAGTAAGTCCAGAACCAGAAAATGAGTCATTAATAAAGCTTTAGCCAGAGCCACACTCCTAAAACTAAGTTGGATTCACGACTCATTGAAGTTTTTCAAGAAGCTCAAGATCAAAGCAAAATAATTTGACAGAAGAAAAAAAGAAAAGTGACCACTGCAAGAATCTTCAAAGCACTACCATGTTGAAGTAAAAAAGAAAATAATTTGAAAGAAGAAAAGAAAGACCACAGCTGGAGAAATCCAACAAGTATTCTCAGCCCCCAACCCTATAAAAGCAAGAAGAAAAGAAAGACCACAGCTGGAGAAAACCCAGTCTGGTCGCCACGTCAGGGTTTTCATCTTCTGCTCGAGAAACCCATTACCCTCCCTCTCTCAATTCCCTTCCAGCCTCCTAACCCTCTCTCCCTCTCTCTCTCGTCCTCCTAACACACGAATCCTCTCAGTCTCACTTCCCTTCCCGTCCTCCTAACACTCGAATACTCTCCGTCTTTTCTCACTTCTCCTCCCGTCCTCTTGACCCTTGAATCCTCTCTCTCGTGATCCTCTCTCTCTCTCACAAATTGTAACGACCCGTTCCTATATTTTTATGGATAAATTACGGATAATTTTTTAAGCTCAATAAATGAGTTAAAGCCCAATAGAGAATTTATCAGATAGATTATTTTTTTATTTTTTATTTTTAAGTTAAGTCTCCATCATTGTGATTATTATCATTATTATTATTATTATTATTTTTCTCCAAGCTCACTAGTACTTTTCATAATAAAACTCCTCCCTACCATATTTTCTTCTATGAATTTCAAACAATTCACTCATGCATATTCACGTCTCTTTTTATCTAGGATTTTCTTTTAGGTTTTCAATCATATATATATATATATATATATATATATGTTAATACACTCACCAAAACTGCACGCCGCGAGTCCTCCACTGTGAATCTTCCTCTCATGCATGAAACCTATGCATGCACGGCTTCATCCGTTTCCTCCGCATTCATGTTTCTCATCTCTAGGGTTTTCCTTTTGGCTCTCAACTGGCTAGGTTTATAAATAGGTTTAGCCCTCCTTTGCATGAAAAGCTTAGTCACTGCTGCCCAACGTCTAAATACACTCATGCACACAGAGCACCTTTCACAAACCTCCTCCCTTCAGTTTGTCCACACACTGGCCAGTTGCACCCAAGACCTCCTCCGTGACGACCACCGAAAACCACAACCACAGCCCCACGTTTAGTCCCGCAGCACGGCTACCCCAGTTCACCACCTAACGTTCACCCTCCAACACCCCAAGCTCACGTCTCCTCCCTCAGCCAACGTGTAACCAAGAACCACCAACTTTCCCACATGCAGCAACCATAGCTCTTCCCTCTACCACCGTCGGCCAGCCATTGAGAAACCACACCAACAAAATACTCTTTTTTACTGCACCGAAATAGAGGAAATATCCTCGCCCAAACTGAGAGTCACGTTCTACTGCTGTTGGGCCACGACGCCACCGTCAGCAACAATAGATGACACCGGAGATCTAGCCTCCACCACCCAGTGACGCCCAGCGCCACCGCCCGAAGCCCCATTGTTAGGGACCCCGGTCAAGTCCCTAAACACTACGACCTCCTTGCTTAGAATCTCCTTGTGATGACCGAGAATACCTTCCTCTCTTGCTTGGTTCAAGTGCAATGGTTGCCAAAGTGGCAATGGTAGTTGGGTGAGGTTAGGTGTTTAGGCTTGATTAGGCGAGTGAAGGTTGCTATGGATGATGGAGGCGCACAACAATCGATGCATGTAGGGTTGGCGCCACTTAGGGTTTAGGGTTAGGGTTGGATGAAAGAAGATGGAGCTAGGGTAAAGAGATGGGCGGCTAGGGTGGACGGCACAATGATGGCTTGATTGGTTGATGGAGAGATTTTAGGAATGATTCCTAAAATCTTGGAACTCCAATAAGGGAAGAGGTGGCCGGTTAGGGATGATGGGATGATCACTAGGGTTCCTAACTTGTAGGAATCCCAATATGGAAAGGAAGGTGGGCGGCTAGGGCAATCCCAAGTAAGGCAAGTGTTGGCCGAACAAGGGAAGTTGGCTAGGGTTTGATAAGGGGGGCGGCAAGGCTATTTATGGAAGTTAGACTAGGGCAAACACTATAGTGGACGGCACTAAGTGTTTGGATGGATCAAATGAGGCAATTGTGATGGTTTCGGCAATGAACAATGGATGAACACAATGTATTCTCAATAAAAATTCAAGAACACTCCAAGAAAATATTAAGATCAATGTAGAAAAAATAGATAACAAGGAAATAAATGAATAATACTCATAAAATTGATAAACCGAATCACACTTATTTATGAATTGCAAAGTGTGATTCTCTCCTTAGGGATTCACGAATTAGGCCCCAAAGAGCCCAAGTGCTAAGCACCGAACAAGTGATCTCAAGAACAAAGTTGTCCCAAAAGGAAATTGTCAAAAGATGTAAAAGAAAAGACTAAGGGTCCTATTTATAAGAGTTATAACTTGGAAACCCCCATTAGGTCCCTTGTAAATAAATAATAATGAAATAAATGAAAACAATTGGATAGTGGCATGGACCACTCTTGGCCGTGACATGCATGGTGGTCTTCAGGCTAGGTGGTGCGGTATGGCTTGCTGATGGTGGGCCATGTGGGTGCACTGCATGGCCTAGGCTGGTGGCCTAGGCGCTGGCTGCAAGGCATGGGCTAGAGCCATGCACTGGATGGGCATTGGCCTGCTCTGCAAGGCACGGGCTGGAGCCGTGCACTGGATGACATGCTTGGTGGGCATGCCACTGGCCTACTCTGCAAGGCACGGGCTGGAGCCGTGCGCTGGATGGCATGCCGCGAGGCATGCCACTAACCTCGCTGATGTGCGGCGTGGGATGCACACTAGGGCATGAGCAGGCTGGTGCGCGCGCATGGATGTGAGCCTAGGCAGGCGCAAGAGCCGAGCGCTCATGGGGGTGCGCAAGGGCCGCGCACGCATGGTCGTGGGCATGGGCCGCGTGCGCATGGTCGGGTGCAAGGCCCTTGTGCGTATGGTCGTGCGTCTGGGCTGTGCGCGCATGGGCGTGCGTGCCCAAAGGCCGCGCCCGCAAGGGTGTGCGCAAGCGCGCGCGCAGGGGCGTGCGCCCCTTAACCTCACTGGCCCGCATGTTGGTCGCCTCGTGCTTGTCAGCGCGCGAGCCAAGGCATGCATGCATGCTGGGCGCCCCGAGCGTGACACGGCACGGGCCAAGGCATGCATATAGGCTTGCCGAGGTGTTGTCATTGCCTTCCAAGGTCAATGTTGAAGCTTGTCACGAGGCCACTTTCCTAGGGGTTCTAACACCCATGCACACTGTGTGGTGCGTAAACCTTCTCCTCGTAATCTCTCTCTCTAAGATTTAGTTTCTCTCTCTCTCTCTCTCTCATAACTCTCTCTCACTCTCAGTTGCATAGCTGCCACTCGTTGGAGTTGATGCCGTGCCCAGCCACCTGACCCACCGTCGCAATTGCCTTTTTCCTCTCACAGTGAGCATCGCACCACCCTCCACTCCCGTAAACTATTTTTTTTCTTCCATTTCTATAAGCTGCCTTTCCCATTTTATGTGTTTAATTTTCAGACTTTCCCAAAATGCCCATGCCCATTATGTTGTTTTTTTCAAAAATTCCCATGTCTGTTTAGGATTAAAAGATGAGAATATTTGAGTGCTAGGAAGAATCTAGGTTTAGGAGATATAGACTATTTTAGTAGTTTAAGTTTTTAATAAAGTCACAGGTTTAATTAGAAATTTATGAAAATTGCTTGTTTATTTTTATAGGTGACCAACTACGTGCTGAAAATAGTGGATTAGCGCTGCAAGGTAAGTAGCATGATCATATCCTTACACGTATGTATGGTAAATTGCTTGTCTTTTTATAAAAGATATTATGCATGTATGCCCTTTATTGGAAGCCCCTTTTTACGTACTAAATGCATGATTCTATGTGAGAGTTATTTCATAAAATTATTTATAAAATGCATGATTTTATGTGAGAGTTATGCATAAAATTATTTATGAAAAATCATGAATTTATGGGAGGGAACATGTATCATGATATTTATGAAAGAATGCGATTTCATTTGAAATCTATGATATGATATGACAAGTATGTATGTGGTACCCCGTATTTTAGAGTATTTTAACTAAATGATTATTTTAATTAATTTAAATATTGGTTCTCTTGTTTTAAAATTTATTGGGTTTCTTGTTGGTTTATTTCATGATTTTTAAGTTGTAAAATCTATTTTGGTGTGCTTTCTTAATATTAAATATTGTTTCTCATTAAATTGTTCTTTAATTGAAATTAGTTGTTTGTGTGTTTTAAAATTATTGTGTTGTTGGATTTAATTATTTTATTTTCATTTAAGCACTACGTTTAAATTATTTTAATTGACTTGCTGTTTTGAAATCTTTTTCGTTGGATCATTTTTGTAACCCAAGATATGAGGATTAGACCTCATTTATTTCCCTCCATTTTTTCTTTTTCCTCTTTTTCTTTTCTTCTTCTGTTTTCTTTTTCCTTCATTTTCTTTTTTCTCCTCTCTCTCTCTCTCTCTCTCTCTCTCTCTCTCTCTCTCTCTCTCTCCCGCGCGCGATGTCTTCTTCCTTCTCTCCCCACATCCGTGCGTCGTCCTCCAGCCCGCCGCCGTGCGCCTCTGTTCGGCGACACCGCCCCTCCCATTCTCTTCCCCTCCAGCCGGCGACTTCACCCTCCGATTTCTAGCCCCTCTCGCTCCGCCATGAGCTCCCACGAACAGGCACCTGTCCTTAGCCCCGATCCGCCACCGGTGAAGCCCCACCATCAACATTTCTATTTCGAGCATTTTATCCTTCAACCACCCTCTACGCCGCCACCCACGGCCAACCACCACCACCACCATTGACTTCATCGACATCCCTAAGCCCTACCCTATCAATCTTGGGTCTTGGTTTGTCCCCGTTCAAAAATGGGTTTCTGAGACCCACGGCCACAGTGCATTTTACATTATTCCGTTGATGTGCCACCACTTCTTGCACCTCAAGGATCATTTGAAAATTATATTATAGCGCTGTAAGTATTTTCCCAAAGAACTTTCGTGATTTAAATGTATTTTTGTACTAACTCATTTTACTGTGAACTAGTTGGTTATGCCAGACTGAGTCCGAGGAGTACGAGGGTCGGATGGATTGGAGGATGGAGTTGTTTGTGTGATTGGATTGTGTTGTCATTTGTTGGTTGTTGGATATTTGGGTCGTTTGATGTACATTGCATATTTGCACGCATGATCATGTTTGTAAATGAAAACTGGGTTTTCGCATGATTGCATACATGTTCAAGTGTTTATTTGAAAACTGGGTTTTCATGTGAGAAATGATTTTGATTATGTTTGAAACGATTGGATTGACTCGTTTGAGAAAAAGGAAAAGAGACTGTAGAGATGGTGGTAAGCAGGGATGGTGGTATAGTCCCACCTACGGTGCACGCGATAGGGATGGTGGTAAGTAGGAATGGTGGTGTAGTCCCGCCTGGGATTCCCACCTACGGTGCATGCGGTAGGGATGGTGGTAGAGTCCTACATATAGTGCTCGTGCTCTGATAAGTACCTTTTGTGTGAAAAGGAACTGTAGGGATGGTGGTAAGCAGGGATGATGGTAGAGTCCCGCCTGCGATTCCCGCCTACGGTGCACTCAGTAGGGATGGTGCTAAGCAGAGATGGTGGTAGAGTCCCGCATGTGATTCCCGCCTACGGTGCATGCGGTAGGGATGATGGTAAGCAGGAATGGTGGTTGAGTCCTACCTGCGATTCCTGCCTATGGTGTCCGATAAATGATTTTGTTGTCGGTTTATGATTTAACAATTACGAACACCATTTTCTGGGAAAATGGTTGGTTTATTGATTTGTGCCATTTTCTGGGAAAATGGTGGGAAAATATTTTTAAGGAAATATTTTGGGTCAAATGAAGTTTTTGGCGTGTGTTGCATTAATGCGTTTTTATCTCATGGGTTGTTTGGATTATACTTACATGCGGTACCATTGCATGATATTACAGATTTTGATGCAAATGAGGACGACGAGCCTTAGGGCTCCGCAGGAGGAGTGATATGGGATTGCTCTTGTGTATCGAGATTCGTTTTATCACTCGTTTATGTATTTACCCTTTGTAATATTTTGGGATAACTGTATAAATTTTTTAAATGTAATTTATTTTGGATATTTGTATTTAAATTTCTATTACTTAGTTGACTTAGTTAAATTAACCACTGCGATTTTTTTTGTGCACTTTTGCATGTTGCACACACTTGAGCACTTATCGCTGGGATACGTGACCTGTGTTGTCATTATCCCGATGCCACTATTCTCGCATTCCTGTACGTGGGAGTCGGGGCGTCACAATGTATGTGATTTTTTTTTAAATCTATGAAATGACAAGTATGCAAGTAATATTTTTATAAAATATGTAACGGCCTATGTTATGATATGAAGACAATACCTATCTTATGGGCATATTGCATTGCAAGGTTGTGCAGGCTGGTAGTGCACCCAGTATGTCTTCCATATGTATGGATTCCATACTTCGCGGCCACGGACGGAATCAGAATCTATTTAGATTCGCTAACCCTAACTCACAGGGGTCAACAGTGGGTAACGGCCTATGATAAGTGAAAGATAAGTCCATGTTCATGTTCATGTTAATTACATATGTATTTGTGAGTATGCACGATTTTTAAGAGACTTTATGTTTATTATGTTTACTATATGATGTGTTGCTTATTAAGTATTTGACTCATTTTTGTATATTTTTATGTTTTTAAACCACCCAGGTGATGACATTTATAAGGATGAGACTGCAGGATAGGACTTGATCCCGGGAGGCTAGGCAGAGGCCTAGACAGATTACGCTATGATTATTTCTATGGTTTAAAGTTTAAATAAATTATTTTGATAAGTACATGAGACTTCCGTATTTTTTTTAAATAAGTGTTTTCGCAAACTCTATTTTGAATTTTCAGTATTTATTAAAGTTTTTTTTTTATAGAAATTTTTCGCATCTGGCGCTTGTTATAAAGAAAAGCTTTTAAGTTTAAGTTTAGTAGTAGCACAATGACTCCCCAAAAATTCTAAAATGTCTTTTTGGGAAGTGGGGTGTTACATGAAGTCTCATGCTCCTTTATCTCCCTCTATAATCCTCTTTACTCCTCTCTCTCCTCTGCCTTGTAAGACTTGAGTCGACATCAAAGATAGATTGTACCTGCATCCAGATCTGTGTCTTGTTTATCCCCTATGTTGTAGTATGTTTTCGGTCGAACCCTTTTTTTTTGGTTCCCCAATATACTGATATAATGACCGGGTCTGGCTTGATTTTGTTAAACACTGAGTAGAAGAGAGAGATTTCTGGTATACCCTACTGTTGTGTTTATATTTTTGTATGGAGGTTGTTTACTTTTAATTGTTGGTCAAATGTTTGATTTTTTTTTTTTGGTGTCCATCAACCATTTGAAGGAATTATTTAGTCAAATGGACATTGTGTGAGTCCATATTTGTGCCCATCCATGTGGGTTTCATGCATTGTGTGTTCATGTTTGTGCCAATCTTGTTGTGTTCTATCTGGAAACCCTAAGAGTAATTCAAAATACATTCAACACTTTTTACAAGTGTTTATTCCTATGAGACTCGTGGTTGTGTTTTGTTATTAATAGCCATATTAAACAAAAGAAACAATTAGAGAAAACAAGCTGGAATCAATTAGTGTATGGCTCAGAGCAATTGTTCTTACACCCTTTACATTTGGGAACTTTTCCTTGCCAGCTTTGCTCTTTTCTACTTGCTACTTCACATTTGATGTACTCGTACCTGCATGAAAGGGAATGAAAACCGTGTAATATGCCAAACGCATATTGATATACATATTGACCCAACTCGTTGATGCAGACCTTAAACTATGCAATTATTCTAATTTAGATTACCTTTGGTATTGAGTCAATCATCATCTTGTGTAGTTAAAGCATTTCAAATGGAATCGTTAATTTGTTGGTGTGGTTTGAATACACCATTAAAGATCTCCCAAGCTAATAAAAATTTTGGAAGGGAATGTTATGCTTGCCCAAAGTATAACACGGTAAATCAATTTTTTTTAATTGTATAATTTGGTATTGTTTTTGAATTTTTCATATTTCACGTTTAAAAATTTTGAATTATATGCAGGAAGAAAAAAGATATGAATTCCTCATATGAGAAAATATACTTCAATTGGCGGTGGAGAAAATTTTAACTAGAGTCTAGTTTTATTAGTAAAATTTCAACAATATTTCTCTTGAAAATCAAGATTCTCAACCCCCCTCCCCCCGCGCCTCAACAAGTGCATTGAGATTCTTGTTCATTCGAATACTTACTCTGTCATTCAAATGGAGCATATTCTAATTGTATTCATCTAAGCACTTGTGAGATCTAAAAGATCTAGAATTCTGTGGGCTGGCAGCTATATATGATTGTGAGCAATCTCAATAGTTAGGGTTGTGCATAATTGGCCGTAAGCCCGACCCATCCGCCAGAACCGACTTCTCCACCCGTGAAAGATGGGTTCATTGGTCAAATGTGTAATACCGGGTTTTAGTAAAAACAACCTGTCGAAACCGACCCTGAGCTGAAGATGAAAACACTACTGAGCTAAAGACGCTGAAGACAAAAACACTCTCCTCTCCACTGCGGAAACCCTAGTCACTGTCGCCGTTCACCATCGCCGGTTGCAGAGGTGCATTCTCTCTCTCTCTCTCTCGGTAAGATTTAAGTTTTCGAGCTTTGTTTGGTGCTTTGTGTGAGCGTGCGTGTGTTTTTTTGGGTATTAGAGCACTGGCATCAGTCTCTTCAAAACGAATGGATCTTCAAAATTTGATGAGAATTGGGGTTAAAACGCTGGCATTGGATTCGGTAAATCGCAAAGCTTTAACTTTTAGCTACAGTATATTTACTTTTATCTTCATATTTGAAGACCCACTGTTCAAAGTCTATCCTATTATTTTATTACAAAATCCTTCCTCCAACCGCCTTCCCCCTTTTCGCCCGTGATTTCGTTTCTTCTCCCAGACCCTTTCTCTTCTTCTCCCTTTTCTTCCCTCCCAACAGCCCATGAATCCATTTTAACATTTTTCCTTTTTCTTTTATTCTCATTCATTTCCTTCCTCATTTCTATCTCCCATCTCTTCTCGACTTGGAGTGTTGAACATGTAGGCGAAACCCTATCTCCAGCCCAGTTCAAGGTCCATTTTCGTCGAACATGACCCAAGACATAGAGTTGAAGGTGCTCCCAGCTCACTCTAATTCAGCTCTTCCTCTCCTCCGTCAACTCTCCACCGTAAGATCATCATTTACATTCCAATAAAGTATATGATATGTATTTTGGGTCTAAATCTCTGTTCTTCTTGTTAAATTTCTAAATTGGTTAGTTGGGGTTTGATTGTGTTTTTCATACTCGAAATTTGGTGTTGAAGTTTGAATGTCTGATTTGGATTGGGCGAAGTCTGTATTTTATGGCTATGGGTAATGCTTCAAATTTGAAGGAGATTGCGTCTCTCATTGAGACTAGTGCATATGCCCAGAAGGTCCGATAAATTGAGCATATGCCCAGGAAATCTATTATCTTCTGAAGGTAAAATTGGAGGCCTTGTGATTTTGGTTCTTTCTTGAAGTTCCTGTTCTCGATAAAATGGCTACTTTCCTTTTTTTTTTATTTATTAAAAACACTTCAACTATTGAGAATTGGTTACAGGACGATGTACATGGCATGGAACATCCACACTTGCATTATATGGATCCAATGTATGAGTAACTTAGACACTTGCATTAACAGTGACCTTTCATCTTCACTTATTCATTAAAGTTGATGCAAAAAATAAAGCCAGCTTATTTTGGTATAAACGCTGCTAATTTCCCCTGAAGTAAAAGCAAAATATGGATCATATTTTGCTTTGCTTCTATTTGATGGGAAACTGGCAGTTTTCTAAGACTTTGAGATGTTCAGGAACCATAATAGGCAGGTATACGAGATAAACTGTTACAAGAGGTTGATGAGTTGGGGTACTATTAACAAATGAATTAATGGGAGCGTTATATATAGATATCCATAAGCTTCAAAGATTTATATTCAACATAGAATAAAATAGATGCTTGTTGTTGGGTACATTTAGATGCTTGCTATTTATTTTGTGTGATGGCCTAATTTTGTGTGATGATAGCAGCTTAATGTTGAGTTAATTCTTGAGCTTGTTGTGAAAGATCTTGTTGCTGTCATGCAGTTGCTGGCATTTTGGACATTTTCTTTGCTGCTGTTTTTTATTCTATTCAATGCTGGAACTAGAGCAGTCCCTAGAAAGAAGCAAGATCCCCAAACTACATCAACGTAAAACATTCAGACAGAGAGGTCCATGCACATGACTACGGTTTGCCAAAGTTAACTATGTCCATAGAAACACATTGTTGTCTAGGCTCTTTGGTGCTCATCTTTCAAACACCAATGAAGATCAAAGGAGGCTTCAATATCTAATTAGAGCACATCGACCTTAGTTTATGGATAGAATCTCCATGCTTGTTAACTTCACCAACTTTGCTTCTGTATTGGTATCTGTCATATTATTTTCACTACAATTATATGGTAGGATGGCTAAATTATATGGGATATAGAGACAAAGTTCCAATTTTATGCATTGGTCAATGACAGCGAGATAAGAATAATCCTTAAATAATGAACAATAAAAAGGGATTGCAAAACATGAAAGAAAAAATTAAAAATATTATTATTAAAAAGATAATATTATATTATTATTTTGATGAATGTAATGACTAATCCAATGTGGAGTTATAGATAAGAAGATTTTAGATATATGAAAAATATGTACTTTTCATCAAAATTTGAAGATGAATTTGATGGTCCAATGCTAATGCTCTTAGATGTTCATAAATTTTGGGTGAAATTTTTAATTTGCACACCACAGTTTGATGGATTTTTGTATGAAATCCCTACTTTGTGTTGGGCACTTTCTCTGGATTGCAGAGTCTATTGAAATGTTGAACTGGTTTGTGAAAAAAAATCGATATGAGGTATTTGTAGTAGGTATTTGTTGAACTGGTTTGTTGAACAATATATGTAATTGTTCCTCATAAGTTGTGATTCTTGGATTTGGTGATATGGGCACCCAAGTTTGAGCTTGTGCAGATTTAGGCTCTCAGTTCTTCTGGTTTCAGGTAAGGTTTTTGTGATATGAGCATTTTTTGTTACAAACTTCTTGTGCATTAAAGCGTCTACAATCATATTTCCTAACAAATGTGCTAATTAGATTATGGGTAAATTACTCTTTTGTTTATGTTGGATCTGTTACACGCCTTATGAACACGATATTTCAGAAATATGGTGGATGTGCTTATAGTCAGAGTGTTCTGAAAAAAATTATGGACTTGGGAGAGTAAACACAATGCAGGGTGGAGTTTAGAGAACCTTTATGTGTCTGTTGGCATTTGTAGCAAATCACTGTGACACTAATTGATTATTGGGTTTATGGCTTTTTCCCAAATGCGCAATTCTCTCTCTCTCGGATTCTGCACTACATGTTTCAGACATAATATAATTGTGAAACAGATATATAAGCTGATCTTAAGTTTTGTGAAAAGGCTTCAATGATTTAAAGTTGAGAAATGACTAATTGATGGCATTCCTTCCCATTCTCTTTCTTTTCTATTTTCAGTCTCTTGGGTCTTAAATTTGAAGGAATCACTAATGGAGTACTTGAACTTCAAGAGAGAAAGACTACAAAATATATATTTAGGCCTAAATATTGTATAACCATAATTTTGGACTGTTTCATGTGTAGTAATGTATAATTTTGACATGACCTGCCAGCTTTGATTTGCATGCGGATTGTGAGTTAATATGGCCAGGTAAGTTAATTAAAGACACAGGATATTGGAGGTGTTAGGCTAGATTTGGCCTCCACGTAGGTTTCTAATTACCTATATAAAGTACTCATCTTATATACAATTAGTTGCAGAGGTACTGCATTGCCAAAGATGTAATAAATTTGCATAGGTAAGTCAGTGAGTAACTTACCTTTTGTAAGAAGCTTGTATAGACGTAGTATTTCGAAATTGCATCTGCAGCACCAGCACATCATATTTAAACATAAAATATTTAAAAATGAAAATTAGATATACGTGAGTAAGATGGATTGCTTGTTATTTAATCATATATTGCTTGTTATTTAATCATATTAAATATACGTCAGTAATTTTCAGTTCATATCCTAATATCTTGATTTTTATATGTTATATTATATGTCATCTCATATATGGATTGCTTCGAAAGTGACAGTCATACAAATTTAAAAGATAATGAGACTGCTACTCCTTTGAAAAACCGATCACAAATAGTTTCAAATATTAACTTGTCTAGTGACACAAGTCTTCCAGTCCCACCTCGTAAAAGGAGGGCAAATAAGGATCCCTTAGCAGTGTGGGACCATTTCACTAAAATAGATAGATGCCATTTAAATGACCCAAAAGCGAAGTGTAATTATTGTCACAAGATATACTCTTGTCATCCCAAAAGACATGGTACATCAAGTATGTTACAGCATCTTGGAACTTGTAAACAACATCCTCATAGAATCAGACTTACGGATCAATAGACTATGAGTCGTGAGGGGCTCTTGAGGGAATTGGAGATAGTGATGTCAATAACTCGGCAAATGCACATAAGTTTGATTCAGAAAATGTACAAATGGCAATTGCTGAAATAATAATTTGTGATGAGCTTCCATTTAGGACAGTAGAAGCCCAGAGATTTAGGAAAGTATGTAGATCACTTGAACCAAGGTTCTAAGTGGCATCTCGAACTACTGCAGCAAAAGACTGTATTAAACTATTTAAAATGGAGAAGGAGAAGTTAAGAAAAATATTTAAGACGGTTGGGCGGGTTAGTTTAACCACTGACAAATGGACATCGATTCAAAAGTTAAATTATATATCTCTTACTGCACACTTTATCGATTGTGAATGGAAACTACACAATAGAATTCTAAATTTTTGCATGATCCCTAATCACAAAGGATAAACTATTGGAAAGTATGTAGATTCATATCTACAAGATTGAGGTATTGACAAGATCTTTACTGTTACAGTTGACAATGCTTCCTCAAACAATGTTGCCATTGAGTATTTAAGGAAGTTTGTAGGAGATCATTTGTTGTAAGGGAAGTATATTCACATTAGGTGTTGTGCCCCTATTATGAACCTCATTGTGAATGATGGGCTAAAAGATTGTGATGATTCAATCACAAAGGTGCGCAATGCGGTTAGGTATGTTAGATCATCTACTGCAAGAATGGATAAATTCAAAAAGTGTATAGAGAAGGAGAAAATTGGTTGTACAAAATTGGTATGCCTTGATGTTTCCACAAGATGGAATTTGACTTATCTAATGCTAGAAGTTGCAGAAGCATTTAAAAAACCATTTCTGCAATTGGAGAATGATGATTATTCTTTTTTTCGTTATTGTCATAGTGTGAACTTGAGCCCTCCAAACTCTAGTAATTGGGAGAGTTAGAGTATTGATAAAGTTTTTGAAGATTTTTTATGATGCTACTGTGAGACTTTCTGGTTCTTCGTATGTCACATCTAATGCATATTTCCAAGAGCTTTGTGGCATCCAATCACATTTGTAAAAAATGCGTCAAAGTAATGATGCAGTGTTGAAATGTATGGCGGTGAATATGAAGATTAAGTATGATAAATATTGGGGATCAATCAAGAAGACTAACTTGATGATATTTATTGATGTTATTCTTGATCCAAGATGTAAATTTAATCTTTTGCATTTTTGGTTCAAAAAATATATGATGGTAATTTAGTCGAAGAAATGATGGCAAAAATGAAACAATTGATTATTAACATTTATGGAGAATATAGTGTTGTATATGGGAGTTCAAGTGGAGTTTCCTATTATGAGTCTCCTTCCTCAGTTGATCCTAGTATGATTGATTCTGATTCTCAACAGAGTTTTTGGATTGAGTATGAGCAAGAAATAATTGAATCTAATTTGATGAACAAATCAGAGATCGACCAGTACTTGAAACATGGTGGTGAGACACGAGCTCCAAATTTTGATATTTTAGATTGGTGGAAGATCAATGAAGTAAAGTATCCTATTTTGGTAAGAGTTACACGGGATGTGATGGTCATTCCTGTTTCTACTGTTTCTTCTGAGTCAGCCTTCAGTACAGGAGGTCGGGTGCTTGACCCATTTCGTAGTTCACTATCTCCAAGAACAGTCGAGGCACTCGTTTGTACACAAAATTGGTTGAGGGATCCAATATCCATTAATCTTCGTGCCTCCTTGGATAATACTGAAAGCTTTGAGGCGGAATTGGGTAATAAACTTATTTTTTATTTACATATTTATTAAACTTTTTCATAATGTTTATTTTTATGTCATTTAATAATTATCATGTGTTTTTTAGAGTTTGATCCAAAATCAAGTTTTACTTACGTTGATGAGGAGTAACTCAAGGCTTATGGTTTGCATGATGGTATGTTTTTCATTTTCACTCTTTTGTTAGAGAAACTAAACCACTATGTGTTGACTTGGATTATTTGATGTGCTATTATTGATTTGGTGTTAGAATTTTTCATAATGACAGATATAAAGGAAGAGATGGGAAGCTACTGTTATTTGATCGTTGGATGCTCCTCAGTCATTTATTAGTTAATGTTCATATTTTTGTAATTTAGATAGTTTTGTAATAGATGGCTTATGTACATTTTTTTTATTAGTTCTAATGAAGGGGTAGTATGGATAAAGTCCATCCAAGGGCTCCTTGTTTTTGATGTCTTTGCATATGCTTATTTTTAATTCACATCATGCCTTTGCACCTTTACTTCTTTCTTGAAAGAATAAATATTCTAGTTCATTTGGTTTATTTTTTGGAAGAATTAATATTCTAGTTCTTTTGTTTTTGTTTTGTATGCTATATTCCGTCCATTAAGCTGTAACATAACACAGGTCACCAACATTGATATTAAAAAAAAAATGAAGACCGACCCTTACAGTGCCGGGTCGGGTCGGGTCGGGTCGGGTCACACCAGGTTGGCGTGCAAACAGTTCTGGGTCAGGTCGGACCCGGCCTAGACCCGGTTGGAAGGCATCGAGTTGCAGCCCTATCAATAGTGGTCAAAACCCATGCGGGACATACCCCATTCACCAAGTGAGCATTTACCTTTGCCTTACAATCTGTTTTGGCTAGGATGGTACTTTCCGCCACGCACACACCTAATTGTCACATACTTTGTACTCTCATCTGCCTCTTTCTTTGTCCTTTGAGTGATAATACCAAAACTCTGTTGCTTGACATATCGTTCGTAATAGGCCAGAAGCTCTTTATCAATGGCTAACTCCATACCAAATTTTGTCTCCTCAACTCGTTCATCATCATCCGATACTTCATGAGTCCCCTCTGTCTCCTCCTCTTTATTTACGTCTGATGAAATTTCTAAAGATGCAAATGTATGGTTGGGATTAACATTTATATTATATACACTTGGTGTTTAGTGATCGGGTTAAAAGTGTAATACCATTAGTCATATGACAACTTTAATCAGTCGTGCATGATGTACCTCCAACTTTCTTTTCACTTTCAACATTAAATGGCACAGTTGATGATTCACTTGCTAGTTGGAGGGTCTTCCTAGATCTTCTCAACTCCTCTGGATTACTCGACGGATGGTAAGGCATAGTTGGTCCAAAATGTGACATCGAGGGAGGCTACACATAGGCACGGTGTTAGAACGACTCAAACGCACGTCCGAAATTTTTTTAAAAAAGTTTAAAAGGAATCTACCTTGATCGTATCTTGAACTTGTGTTTACTCAATAGAGAGTAGGATATAGTTGGTCTAAAAGGTGGCACTGATTGAGCCTGTAATTAGACACGATGGTCGAACAACTCAAATGCATGTCCGAAAAAAATTTTAAAAGAAATCTACCTAGTTACCCCAAGCGTACATATATGGATTTGGATATGTATTTGGAGGAATCAAGAATAATAGGTAGTATGGATTTCCTAGACCATAATATCCCTACAATACACAAATAAATAACACATTAACTATATGGAAATATCAAACATAATGACATGTCCAAAATGACTAATGTGTATCATACCTTGAGTCGGAAAAATCGATATACAAGGCTTGGGTGGCTTTTTATCTTTCTTTTTGTCTGTCACGCTATTTCAACTAAGACATGTTTGCTAATAAGAAATTTTTAATTTTGTTAATAAAATATACTTTTCTTCAAAAATTATTTATTTTAATTAGTGTGTTTTCATATTTGAGATCACCATCTTCAATAAGTCTACTTAAACCAAATTAAAAATTGAAAAATATTCTAGTCACTAATGGATCATATAAAAATAATCTCATAAACTGATGTGACATGATGTAGTTCATTAGATTGTAAAGTTATTTTTTTTATAAAATAGATCTAACAGACTACATAAAATCACATCAGCTTGTAAAATTACTTTTGTGTAATATTTTTACGGATGTGTGCCAAATCAAAAAAATCTGACACATTTCTCACACTAAATTGCCATCTGACACCAGAAGTAGTTATATTTGATGAATTTGTCACCAAAACATACCTGATCAACAGGTCGGATTTTGTCTGAAACTAGCTCTGGCAAATATGTCCTTTAAACCAGCACTGGTTATGGATCCAGTGTCACTTGATCTAACAATCTGAAAATTAATTAACACTAGTCTAGTGTTAATTAATTAACACTGGTTTTGGATGTGGTTTTAGTATAAAACATGTTTACTAGTCTAGTTTATTTAAAAAAAAATTGATGAAAGGCCTATAGCAAGGTAGCAACACATGGTTAATTGGAAGGTATAGAACTATAATTTAAACCAGGTCTTAACCAAAAAGTAGAGTAATGCTACGTATAGTCGTAAAGTGCGCAAGTACGATGCAGTTGCTTTAAAAAAGTGTAGGGTCTATAATTAAAAAAATAATTTTTTTTTATGTGGATCCCGTGTTTATTTTTTTTTTCAAAATAATTGCACGGCGTTTGCATAGTCACAATTGCAACTATCGTTTCTCCAAAAAGTACTACTCCCTTGGTTGATCTATGGAGTTATCAAGAGCAATATACAATTATCAAAACTTGGGAATGATAATGATAAACAAACCAATGACAAGAGAGAATCATATGCTATCTGCATCTTGGCCTGATTCTATATATATGTGTGTGATGTTAACGTACGTACGAATGCATGCACAATTCTTGAGGATTTCACTTCATTTGCTGATTTAATTTGCTATATATGATATAATATTGCTTTTAAAAAAATAATACATGTGTCCTAGCTAGATCATGTTATTATTGAACGGATCATGTTATTTATATTCTAAAGCCGTAGATATTGGAATATTCAGATCATTCATATATTAACACTGCTCTTGGAATCATGCCATGCATGCATTGGGCATGCTGATAAAATTGTACCACGCGTACTCTGAATAGAATGTAGAAACAATAATTTATCAAGAAAATTACTATAATTTGACATATCACATTAAAACACATTAATTTATAAATTTACTTTTATATAATCTCTATATATTTAAAGTATTTCCCTTTAGCAAACATAACGGCAATTCATAAAGCCATACACGAAAAGATCAGCGTGGCCGACCATATAAATTAGCAAAACAAACGAATTAATAGGCATTATTCATGTATTATTATTATTATTATTATTCTAGATGGCTACAGTCCTAAGCTTTCATTTGATTCTTGGAGACATGCACGTGGGCTCGCAGAGGATTCTTCACCACCATCAAGAACACCTCCTTAACCGAAAGATCAACACCTTCTCTGTCCACTGGTTTCCACTCAAAATTCCACACCAAATTTGAAACAAAATACTCCAGATTAAGCAGGGCTAATCTTTTCCCCGGACAGAGCCTCCTTCCTGAACCAAACGGCATCATCTTGTACGCTGTAACATCAGACACTCGATCTGGTTCTCCATTTTCTCCACGATTCAGCAACCTCTCCGGCCTGAACTCCATTGGATTCTCCCACTCCTTTGGATCCCGCCCCATCAGTGATATCACGAAGTTCACTGTCGTATCTTTCGGGACTCTGTAGCCAAGTAGTTCTGCATCTTCTGAGACTGCATGCGGTACCAAGAAGGTACTTGGAGGGTGAATTCTTAGAGTCTCGAGAATCACTGCTTTCAAATATGTCATCTTCTGCACATCTTCCTCCTTAATCTCTTCGGCTCCTTCTCCCACCACCGCCTTGATTTCAGCAAAAAGCTTGGCTTGAATATGTGGGTGCTTCACTATATTTGCCATGATCCACTGCAGCGTCGTTAGGCTTGTGTCGGCGCCGGCATTGATGAACTCTGAGCACAAAACTCAGTATATCGGCTTCTCAAGCTTGCCAGCTTCCTGATCATGATCATCATTCATTTGCATATCCAGTAAGGTATCTGTGTATGATACCAACTCGGATTGTTTCCTTTCCTCTTGCTTTAACTTCTTTCGAGCTCCGATTAGAGGCAAGATTATTTCAGCCTGACTCTTCAAGATATTCGAGTACCTCTTCCAACGATCTCTGAACTGTAACACCCCGTATTTTAGTGTAATTTTTTTTACTGAAGGATTTTTTATTATTTATTCAAAAATTTATCCTTCTATTTTAAAATTGGTTGGATTTTTTTAGTGAGTTTATTTCTATGATTTTAATTTGTTAAATTGGTGAAAATTATTTTATTGTGTGCTTTCTTGATATTTATTTATTGTTATGCATTTAAATTGCTTTTAATATTTAAATTAATCACTGGGTGATTTAATTATTTCAATTTGACTTTACCATTACGTTTAAATTATTTTATTTAACTTATGGTTTTAAAATCGTTTCCGTTGGATCATTTTCATGACCCAAGTTATGAGGATTGGACTTCATTTCTTTTCCCCTCTTTTTCTTTCATCTCCTTTTCTTTTCCTTTTTTTTTTCTTTTCTCCTTTTTCCTTCGGTTTCTTTCTCTCCCGCGCGAGCCCGACCCTCTCTCTCTCCCCGTGCGACTTCGGCCTCCACCCAGCCCACCGCCGTCGAGCCGCCGTGGTCGACACCGCCCCCTCCTTTTGGTTCCCCTGCCGCCGGCGACCTCACCCTACCAACCTCACTTCCATCCGAGCCACCGTTAGCCTCCACGCACGGCTTGAAGCCGCGGCCTTCACCTCCTTCGCGCGCCGCCGTCGCGCCACCATTGGCCACCATCTTCCTACCACTTCATCCCTGACCTCTTGGCAACCCTTTGGACCCAACCCCAGCTCCGATCCGTCACCGGTGAAGCCCCACCAAGTCCATTTCCGATTTGTACGTTTTTGGCCTTAAACCACCATTTGCGCCGTCATCCACGGCAAACCACCACCAACATTGGCTTCACCGACCTCTCTAGGCCCTACCCTATCATTTTGGGGTCTTTGTTTGTCTCCGTTGAAAAGTGGGTATTTGTGACCCACGGCCACATTGTATTTTACACTGTGGTGTTGCTCAGACGTCGCCTTTTTCAGTTTCATGATCCTTCGGAAATCATTATATAGCAATGTAAGTATTTTTTTCAAAGAATTCTCGTGAATTTAATGTATTTTTGCACTAGCACATTACACTGTATTTTAATTGCTGGTTGGTTTTGCCGGACTGAGTCCGAGGAGTAATGGGGTTGATTGGATTGGGTGATGGAGTTGTTAGTATGATTGGTTTAGACTATGAGATTTGTTGGCTGTTCGGGTTTAAATATTGGTGTTTTGTGTATGACGTGGGTTGTGGTGGATATTGGTGATTTTATGAAGTAATGATATACTTTGGGATTATGAGGATTTTTAAGTTTTGAGAAATTAAGATAGATTATTTTAGAAGCTTAGGCTTAAATATGGAAATCCGTAATTGGTTGAAAACTTACGGAAATTGTGTGATTATTTTTTTATAGGTGACGATTATTAGTCGACTCAACATTTTTTGAAGAAATTTCTGAAAAGCTAAGAAGTCCAGGTAAGCGGGGTTCATATACTAGTTTTGCATAAAAGAAATAAAATGAGGTTGACTTTGAAAATAAACGTGTTTGTTTTTGAAAAGAAATGAGCTGAAAACAACCTCAGATGTTTATTCTGCATATGCATAAATTCAATATAAGAGAAAGTATTTTTCTGTCATGACTGGTGTAGACATGAGCTAGTTTTGTGTACTTTATTTCTGAACTATGTAAAAGAGCGAATATGAAAATCTGGAAGTTTTGTTATGAACAAATGAGGATATTTTGTTTATGTTTATCTCCAACATGTGAAATTATCTGAAGCTTTTCAGTGTTTTGTTTTGATATGATGTGTCATCTGAAAATCTTGGCATGAAGTTCTGATTCTGTATATGATTGTAATCGGATTTTCGATGAAATCCGTTCTGTTTCTGTTAAGGCCCAGCCACGGGTATAATGGTGGTTTATAACCCTACCACGGGGGTGAAACATGGTATACGGCCCAGCCACGGGTATAATGGTGGTTTATAACCCTACCACGGGGGTGAAACATGGAAAATGGCCCAGCCACGGGTATAATGGTGGTTTAGAACCCTACCACGGGAGTGAAACATGGAATATGGCCCAGCCACGGGTATAATGGTGGTTTATAACCCTACCACGGGGGTTAAACATGGTATTGTCCCGATGTGATATTAAATGAAGATAAGATTATAATGTTTCAGTTTAGAAATGTCAACGGAAGTTCTTTTTGGAATAAGTTCATTTTTCTGAAAATTTCGCTCTAATGTTTTTGTACAAGTTTTGTTTCTTCATTCTGAAAGTAAATGTTCTGTTCGGCTTATCAAATGTTATAAATGCTCATGTTTACATGCTAGTATATGCTCTCTGCTTACTGAGTTGTTGATAACTCACCCCGTTAATCTTCATAATATTTCAGATGACATCGATGGCTCAGCTGAAGATCAGTATTAGAGTCTATGGAGAAGATTAGCATTGTTTTGTTGTTGGGTATCTCATGATATTAGTGTTGGTGTTGGAGGTTAATTATTTTTCTTAAGTTTGCTTCAATGGATTTAGACGGTTTATGGATACTTATGTTAATGTTATATTATTTCTAGTTGTTATTTGAGACATGAAGAAGAGTTGATTTTATTTGGGTTGTTGGATTGAATATTGGATAGATGAGTTTATTTGATTTATTTAATTGAAGTATATACGTTCGATTTGAGGTTTGGGAAAATGGATAAATTCTTGAATTTGGAAGTACTCTAGCCTTGTTAGAGTTGATTATCAGGTTTTATGAGTTAACTCTCCGGACCCTCGGGGTCGGGGTGTTACATGAACAGCAACTTCCCCAACCTGGGCCAGCTGCAGAACACAGTGAACTGCTCGTAGTTGAAAATAAGTTCAGCTTGAATGCGTTCAACTTCTCTAATCGTGCTATCTTTGACATCACCAAAAGCCATGAGAATGAACAAGGAAAAAACCGCATGGTGGATATGATCGAACACACGAACGGGCCGATCGCCATGCAAGAAACACTGGTTGAAGCTGTTAACCAATGTTCCCAAGATTCGCTTGCGTTCCAGAGAGTAAGATTTCAGTCTGGCAGGGTGGAGAACTTCAGAGTTGAGATTGCGACGAAGAACACGCCAAGTCTGGCAGTAGGTAGATCCACCAATATCCTTGCGGTTATTACTGAGAACGGAGCTGACAGGGATGATCGAGGGACGGCTCGAGAAGGCGGCACTGTTCCGGACAAGGGCTTCATGGGCGGCCGAGTAGGAGGTGACGAAAACGACGGGTTCAGAGCCGATATGGAGAGTAGTGACGGGCCCATACTTGAGGGAGAGGCTACGGAGGAAAGATCTGAGGTCGACCGTGGTTTTGGGAAGCAAATGAAGGTTTCCGATGAAAGGAAGAGGTGAGGGTCCTGGTGGGAGTTTTGCTGTTTTGGATTGATTTTGTTTTGGTGGAATTGGAGAGGAGATGTAAGAGAAATTTGATGCAAAAACAGAGTGAAAGATGAGGATGACGAACCAGAGCTGTGACATTAATTTGTCAGATAATGAGTTAATTTTCTCAGATGCGACTCTCTACCAACCATTCATATTAATATATATATATATATATATATATTGTAACGCCCCGGCCCCGAAGGTCCGGAGAGTTAACTCATATCACCTAAAAAATCATTTCCAAATAAAACTTTTTAAAATAAACCAGAATCTCCATAACATATTAACCTATTTGTTCAATACAAATATCCATGTTCCTACATAAGGGCACATCAGTGGTGTCTCATTGATATAGATAAACTTTTCCACAAGGCCTAAAAATATCCAATACTCAACATACCGAAATCACATAAAATATCAACGCTACCAAAAGTCTCTCCAAAAGTCATTGTACCCTAGGGCACATAGTCTTCTATGATCCACAAAATTTGCAAATATTTCCTATTCCTGATTTCCAGCTGTTGCATCAAAAATTATCTGAAACATATTGTGGAGATAGGGGTGAGTTATCAACAATTCAGTAAGCAGAGAACATATACTAGTATGCAAACATGAGCATTTACAGATTTCATAATGCGAAACAAAGCACTTTATATTTGCTGAATGCAGAGTCAGAACATGTTATAAAAATATCAGAGTGAAAGTTCAAAAATATTCTTATTCAAATTCTTTTGGCATAGCATAACTGACCACCATCGTACCAGAGTATCATATCGCATCAGAGGCCATGTTTAACCCCCGTGGTAGGGTTGTGCAAACCCCGGTAGCTAACCGAGCAGAAACAGAATGTGAATCTTCCCCTTATTTATTCTCGGAGCCCCGAGTGTGCACACAGAAAAGACCACCAGAAAACCACTTTGTTTCCAAAGTGGGTGCACCAGAAACAGAACAGTTGGTACCAACCCAAACAGAAACCACTATTAGCACCCGTGGTAGGTCAAATAGGTCACCATCCACAAACCACATCCCAATTCAGAATGTCATGCCAAAAGTTTTCAGAAATCACATCATATCAGAATACGGAACACCTTCAGAACAGAACAGAATTTTCAGAAAGCATATCATATCAGAGTACAGACCATCTTCAGAACAAAACAGAGTTTTCAGAAATCACAAAACATTAATTTATGTACAAACTTTCATATTCACTCTGTTTTTCAGAGTTTAGAAGCAAAATGCAAAATAGCTCATGTCTACACCAGTCATGCCAGAAAATACTTTATTCTTAAACAGAATCTCATGAGTAATGCAGAAATAAATAACTGAGGTAGTTCAAATATATTTTCATAACAAAACATGTTTATTTTCAAAAATCAACCTCAGTCCATTTTATTTTTATGCAAATCTAGCATAGGAACCCCGCTTACCTGGAACTCTTTAGTCTTTCAAGATTCCTCAACGAAGCCGAACAAATATTAATCGTCACCTATAAAATTACGTAAATTCTGTAAATTTTCAATCAATCCGTATTTTGATAGTTGAACCTAAGAACCTATTTAAATCCTCAAAACCTAGAATTCTAATAATTTCTATAATACTACCATTTTCTAAAGCCACCAATATCCACTTAATCAAATTCGTACCAATAAGAGATTTAATCGAGCAAGTATTTAGGCATTTGCGGAACTCAATAAAGAGTAATATTCAAAAATATCTATAGTACCAACAATATATTATAAATTAATAGAATACTTAGATTACTTTAAAAGTCTTAAAAAATACGCCATGCAAAACTCCTCTCTTAAAAATAGGTTTACCTCTTTTTGTTAACAATATTGTTAAAATATTTTCTACACAAAATAATGTTTTATGAGACTTAAAACCAAAACTCATTTCAACATCACAACAAAAATACATAAATAAATAAATACCCTTCATCCGGAAACACACTTCTGAATGTAAAGGGATAAATTTGGAAATAACTTCAACTATCAAGTTACCACTATATATATATGTACGTAAATCACTTATAAAGGAAAACAAAAACTGCTGCATACACAAAACACGGAAATCACCCAGTGATTGGCGGCAGCAGCACTTACCGAGAGATGGAGCCGCGATGGCGGCAAGCTGGGCGGATGCAGGAACTATGGTGGTGCTGCTGGGCGCCGAGGAGAGCATGCAGTGGCGAGGCCACCTACGCTGGGCGGCCAAAGCGCACGAGAGAGGTAGAGAGAGTTCGGAGAGTGCGAGATGAGAGAGAGAGAGCAACCGAGAGGAAACGCATATGGCGGAGGGTCTGGGCTCATCGATCTACGCAGGGTGACGGGGATGTCACGACTGGCGGTTTCCGTTGATTTTATGGTGTTTTTCGATGCAATCAGGTGCTGGTTATGCAGTGGTTTACGGTAGTTCAGTAAATGCCCTGTTTTTGGTGCAGGAAACAGAGACTTCTCCGTGAGGTGGGGTGGTTCTCGGTTTCGTGTGGCGGAGAAGCGGCTAAGCAGAGGTGTTATGGCACAAAGCTGGGCGTGGAAGAGCTGTGGCAGGTGGCACCGAGGAGTTGGGGTGGCTGTAGGCATGGCTCTGTTTCGGTTGTCTAAGGCAGATGGTTTCCATGGCTTGCAACAGATGCTATGCAGGCATTGGGTGGCGGCTGAGGTTCCGCGTGGACTGGGTTCGGGGAAGAACGACGTGGAGGAAGCAAATGCTTTGGTTTGAGCTGTAAGAACAAGGTGGTTTCGGTCGTTTGTCTCTTGGTTGGGGTGGTAGCCGCGGTTCACAGTGGAGGGTGGATGCTAGGAGTTTGGATGGCTGAGGGTGATGAAGAGGGGCAGCGGCACTTATTCTAGGGTTGAGAAATGCTTAATATATATAAGAACTATAAGAGGGAAACAGATGAAACCTAAAGATGGAGAAGGGAGATACGTGCATGAAAAAGGAAATTGGATGCAAACCGTGCGATGGAGTCTGGACCCGCGCGATCTCACGGCTGGGCTCTGAACGAGATTAAGGCATTGCTTTAATCTAAAGTTTTGGGTCTCTAATCAACTAAAAATAAATAAAATATATATATATATAGATATAATTATCCCATAAATTTTGATGAATAACCACTTGATCCATTAAGCTTTAAAAACTAAATATCAAACTTACTATAAAAAAAATTATACACCGCCAAAAATATCTTAGGCTCAGACTCTCTTATTTTACTCGTAATCCCAAATGATTTTAACTAAAACTCAAAAATAATTTTTGTAAAGTCGCTTGGCTGGCCCGGGTGTTACATATATAATTTCTGTACCTGCATGGAAAATTAAAACAACTTTTACAAAATTTATCAAAAAAAAAATCTCATAAAATTAAAAAGCCTTCATCCCCAAATATTTTCAATGTGTGCAATTTATACATTTTCAAGCTCCAATAAAAATGTCTTAAAAACTTTCTAAATCTAAAGAAATTATATATGCATGCTTTTCGTTTTGTAGAATAATTATTTTCATGATTTCATGTTTTTTTCTTTTCACATTTTTATATTTTGTATTTTACTTTTTTGAGCTTTTGGATTTTGAGATTTGTTTATCAAGGGTACGCGCGTTCGTATTTATCTCAAGTTCTATATGGAGGCGGTAAATTCTAATGTTTTTTGGACGTCTGAGGGCATAATTATCAAAATTAATAATACTGGGAATGATTCATATAAGGTGATAGTTTGAAGGGAGATTCCATGTAATACTACAAGAAAAATGAATATTTATGAGTTATTTGCACAAATACTCTAAAAAGAATTAAAGATTTGTGATAAATTATTTACGATAAAAATGATTATTTATTACGAGAATATACTCATTTTGATAGAAAATAATCAATTTAACAAGAAATAACTGACAACAAATGAGTAATTTATTATAGTGAAGACTAAGATCTAGTGACTATTTATGATGAAAATAAATTCATTTTGTCTAGAAATAATTAGTCATAAATAAACAGTTTTTTTATAATATAATCTTCAATATAAATAATATACTCTCCTATATATTATCTTCATATAGACATTAACATATCAACGATAAAAAAATAAAAATAAAGAAAAAAAATCCAAAATAATTATCTTTGATTGATGATTTTTTTTTTGTCTTTTTAAAACATCGAAATTTCATTCACATAACACTATGGCCTTCAGCCATTACATTGACAAGGTCAGGAGCTGACACTCCATTACTAGAACTTAGAGCATTGTCATCAAAATGTACAAGATTAGAAATAGACTCTGCATAACAAAAGTTTAAAACATTGACATTAGACTGTGCTACATCTATCACACTTGTACCAAAACCTGCTCTTTGTTTCTCATCCATAACCAAATCACTAATATTAGGGTTGAGACAATCAACATCAATAATCTCACAACTCTGATGAAGTGCTTTCTGTGCTAGCAAGTGAGCCACCTAATTTGCATCCCTTTTAACATGAGATATCTTCCAAGTAATACCCTCCAAGGTCACATGCACATCATTCCCAAGACATTGTAGCAAACCATTGTTTTGAGCCTTCTGCTTCACTGCATTTACAACCTGCAATGAATCACCATCAAAACTTACTTTTTGCAAACTCAGCTCATTACACAACTTGGCTGCTGAAATTAAACCTCTAGCTTTTGCTATATCAGCTTGTTTGCAGAAATGTAGTGGTTGCATGCATGAAGCCAATATATGTCCGTTCGAGTCTCTAAATGCAATCCCAACTCCAAGTCTATGCCTTCTCTCTCTAACTGCAACATCCCAATTTATTTTTATCCAATCTCTCTCTGGCGGTTGCCAATGTACAAAATCTGTTTGGGCCACTCTACCATGATTTCTGGAGTTGATTTATTGATCGTGCAGTTGCTGAAAATCATTGTACTCATGTGTTGCTCTCATAATCAGAAAGAATGGAAGGGGTTGTAAAACCATCTTCAAAAATCATCTTGTTTCTTCTTATCCACAACATTCTGACAATTTCTGCAAACAAAGAAATTTCTGATTTTCCTAATCTCTGAAGCATATGCATAAAAATCTCTCCAAACTCTTGATGAGTAAAAGCAGCTTTCTGAAATTTATTGCTTCCTAACATCCACAAATCCTGTGCAGAAGGTTAATCCCACAGAACATGAGATGGAGTTTCTTCTACCTGTTGACATATTGGACAAAAATGTTCATTTATCACTTTCCTCTTGCACACATTTTGCTTAGTAGGTAGTGCATCATTACAAGCATGCCAAATAAACACCTTAACAACATTTCTAGTATTCGTTTGCCAGATTTGCTTCCATAATTCTTTGTTCACTCCTTGTGATGAAGTTTCCCCTTTTTTTTGATCTTGCCTCTGCTTACAAAGATGATAGGCACTTCTAACTATAAAACAATCATTTCTTGTATGCTTCCACACCATATTGTCTCTTGAATTGATGGTCTGTACTACAGGTATCCTTACAATCTATTGCATATCCTCTTCCTAGAAAATATTATTAAGCAGTTGTATATTCCACCACCTTGTAATTGGATCAATAAGCTCAAACACTTTTGCCTTTATTGACGGAGTGTTCACTAGAGACCTTATAGTACCAGATTCATTAGTTGGAATCCACTGGTCTTGCCATATCATTACATCTTTTCCATTAGCAATTCTCCAAATCATGCCATCTTTAACAATATTAATTGTTGAACTGAGGCTTCTCCATGTATAAGAAGATCTAAACCCAACTTTTGCCTCCAGAATAGATTTGTGTGGAAAATAGACAGCCTTGAGAATTCTAGCTGCTAAAGTTGTGGGATTATTGAGAATTCTCCAGACCTATTTGGCCAATAAAGCTAAATTGAAAGCCACCAAAACTCTAAAACCAATTCCCCCACCTGCTTTATTTTTGCTCAAACAATCTCATCCTTTCGGATGAATCTTTGCAACTTTGTCCTGAGTGCCCCATCAGAAGTTGGAGATCAATGAGTTCAACTCAGTACACAAAGTTTTTGGAAGAAGAAACACATTAATACTATATGTAGGTATAGCCTGCACAACAACCTTAGTATTTTTACCAGCTTGTGAGAGGAACTTAACCTTCCAATTCTCCATTTTTTTACTCACTTTTTCAATTATTCCTTGAAATGCTACTGATTTTGATCTTCCAATGACTGATGGCAACTCCACATATTTCTCCATGTTTGATGAGGCTCTCAAACCAGCAACTTGCAACATATGATTCTTTGTCTCTTGGTTAGTGTTGCTGCTGAAATATAATGAAGTCTTATCTCTATTGAGCCTTTGTCCTAAGGCCTGCTCATAGCTATATAAAATCTTATTCAAATTAACCCATTCTTGTATACTAGCTCGACAGAATAGCATACTATCATCAGCAAAAAACAAGTGAGTCATCTTGATTTGTCCTCTAGCAATAGAAACCCCAGTAATATACTATATAATATATTATATATATAATACACAGTATATATATAATATAATATACTATATATATTATAGTATAATATTATATATAGTATGCTATATATAACATTATAATATATAACATATATTAATAATATAATATATTATAGTCAATATTTTGGAAAATAAATCGAAAAACATTCGAACGTACTAATAATTACGTTCGAACGTTTCGTCTATATAAGGCCAAAACAGAACGACGAAACATCATTTTCACCGTTATCTGAGGTCATTTTGTTGCACGCCGCCACTCCATCAAATTCCGCTACAACCATCACTAAAAGGTAGGCATTCATCTTTTAATCAAAAAACATGTATTTTATTTGAGATTTGGATTGAGTTTTGTTTAAAACGGGTCAACTGGTGGTCGGATTTTCAACTCTATTCTCCGGCCACCACGGCTTGCCATTAGCTAAATAGTCACCGTAGAAATGTTTCTTGAAGTGTATACTTCATTTCTATGGTGGCATTTAGGCATTTAGAACCTTGTAGATTAATTTTCTAGATTTCAATAATAGCTGAGTCGACTCAGCCATTCTATGTCGTAACGTTTGATTGTTTCACCAAGACTTTCGAACATACGACGTTTCAATTACATAACCGTTAAGGCTTCTACGTTCAAACGTTCATCGTTTTACACTCGGACGTTATTTTTCATAAATTTTACGTTCAAACGTTTAATGAATACGTCCGAACGTACTACTTTTTAACTTTATTTATGCTTCAACGTTTGGACGTTCATCCTTTACGTTCACACGTAAAACACATATGGCCTAACGTATAACATACACGTTCGAACATATGACGTTGTGCATTACATAGCCACTAAGACTTATATGTCCGAACGTGTATTGTTTTACATTCGGACGTTATTTTTCATAAATTTTACATCCTAACATTTAATGAATACGTACGAGTGTACAAATTTTTAACTTTATTTATGCTTCAATGTTCGGACGTTCATCCTTTACGTTCGCACGTAAAACACAATACGGTCAAACCTATAACATACACGGTCAAACGTAGGTCATTTAAATTTATTTTCTGTTTAAGTCCAAACTTCATATTTCACCAAGACGTTCGAACATACGACGTTTCAATTACATAGCCGTTAAGGCTTATACGTTGGAACGTGTATTGTTTACATTCGAATGTTATTTACGTAAAATTTACGTCCAAATGTTTAATTATAATGTCTGAACGTACTACTTTTTTACTTTATTTATGCTTCAACGTTCAGACGTTCATCTACGTTCGCACGTAAAACACATACGTTCGAACGTATATTATAAACGTCCAAACGTACATTAGTCAAAATTTATTTACTGCTTCTGTTTGAACGTGTATGTTATACGTTCGCACTTATGTGTTTTACTTGCGAACGTAAAGGATACACGTCCGAACGTTTCTTTTACTATGTTCAAACGTTAATGCAGAGCAGCTTAAAATTAACACAAAAAATGCATCAATGTAAATACTTTTTTTTCTTTTTTTATTTTCAGGATATGACTCATCCTCTGCATACTAGGAAACGAGGGAGGGAAAGAGCTACTCAGGACACTGCTCATATCGAGGCACGTACTGTTATGGTAGAGCGAGAGATCCTGATTAATGAGTTTGACAAACTCATATGGGAGCATGTAACGCCCCGTCACCGAGGGTTCGGAGAGTTAACTCATATAACCTGATAATCAACTCTAACAAGGCTAGAGTACTTCCAAATTCAAGAATATATTTTTTCTCAAACCTCAAATCAAATGTAAATACTTCAATTAAATAAACCATATAAACTCATCTATCCAATTTTCAATCGAACAACCCAAATAAAAATTCAACTATTCTTCATGTCTCAAATAACAAACTAGAAATAATGAAACATTAACATAGGTCTCCATAAACTGTCTAAATCCATTGAAGCAAACTTAAAAAATATAAATAACTTCCAACATCAACACTAATACCACGAGATACCCAACAACCATTCACTGCTAATCTTCTCCATAAACTCTAATACTGATCCTCAGCTGAACCATCAATGTCATCTGAAATATTATGAAGATTAAATGGGTGAGTTATCAACAACTCAGTAAGCAGAGAGCATATACTAGCATGTAAACATGAGCATTTATAACATTTGATAAGTAGAACAAAACATTTACTTTCGGAATGCAGAAACAAAACTTTGTACAAAAACATTAGAGCGAAACTTCCAGAAAATAAACTTATTCCCAAAAAGAAAATCCGTTGGCATTTCCAAACTGAAACATTATAATTAAATCATCTCTTAGCATCACATCGGGACAATACCTGTTTAACCCCCGTGGTAGGGTTATAAACCACCATTATACCCGTGGCTGGGCCATATTCCATGTTTCACCCCCGTGGTAGGGTTATAAGCCACCATTATACCCATGGCTGGGCCATAGTCTATGTTCCACCCCTGTGGTAGGGTTATAAACCACCATTATACCCGTGGCTGGGCCGTATACCATGTTTCACCCCCGTGGTAGGGTTATAAACCACCATTATACCCGTGGCTGGGCCGTATACCATGTTCCACCCCCGTGGTAGGGTTATAAACCACCATTATACCCGTGGCTGGGCCTTAACAGAAACAGAACAGATTTCATCGAAAATTCGACTACAATCATATACAGAATCAGAACTTCATGCCAAGGTTTTCAGATGACTCATCATATCAAAACAAAATACTTATTTGTTTTAGATCGCTTCACATGTTCGACTAAACAGAATCAAAATATTTTCATTGGCTCATAACAAAACTTTTAGAATTCCTTATTTGCTCTTTTGCATAGTTCAGAAATAAAGTACACAAAACTAGCTCATATCTACACCAGTCATGATAGAAAAACACTTTCTCTTATATTGAATTTATGCATATGCAAAACAAACATCTGAGGTCATTTTTAGATTTCTTTTCAAAAATAAGCATGAATATTTTCAAAGTCAACCTCATTTCATTTCTTTTATGCAAAACTAATATATGAACTCCGCTTACTTGACTTCATCGTATTATCAACACCTTGAGCCGGAACTCTAATAGTAACACCACCTAAACAAAAAACATATATCCAACATTTAATAACCAATCTAATAGGCTGCTATTTATTGAGTAATAAATCAAAACAGTCCCTTCACAGCTCCATAACTATCCTAACAATTAAACCCGAACAATTCTCTCTTCAAACCATTCGCATTTAAAACCCAAAACAGCCACCACATTCTATTAACACCAACCCAACTATAATTATTTCCAAAACCAACAACAGCAACTCCAATAATTAAAACATAACCCAACCCAAACTTCACTTCCAACCTTTGAATAAAATAATTTCAGTGCAAGCATCTATACTCTAGTCATTCAACAATTCAAAACTTGCATGAAAGTTCAATACAACTAGTTCCAAAACACCCATCATTTTACACCAAAAAGTCTCAAATAATAATTCAAAAACAGTCTCACAAATCATCCAAAATTATACTCCTCAACATCCATAATTCCAACACACTCCACCGCTCCAACAAATAATACATCAACCCAATAATAAAAGTCACAAAATCTTTTACTGAAAAGAAACTAGTGGTCTGCGCAAAGAGGAATTAATGTCTAAGTGTAATGCACTGCCAACTAGAGCAGCGTGTGTGTGTGCGATTGACAAACCGAAGGAAAGAAATAAAAGGAATTAACGATTTAGTGGGTGGAGCGGGAGTTACCGAAAATAAATTCAAGAACTCAGAGAAGGAATCCCAACCACGGCACACAGACTTTCGGTACCCAAAATTATGCTGCAAAGTGACCAAGCCCAAAGAAAAAAAAACTCACGAACTACTGGTGAAGACAGGAAAAAATAAACAGAGAACGAGAGAGGGGACGATGGCTCACCTTCGAAGAACCAAAATGTCAAGACCCACGGAACCAGAAGCACCAGCCAAGGTGAGCCAAAAGTCTGCGCAAGAGAGAGGGTCTGAGTAGATCGAAATTGTGGTGAAGGAAGCACTTCAAGTGCGGAACCGAAATAAAATCGTGGAGACGTGTGGGGAGCAGTTACCCGGAAATGAAAGATTCTCGGAAAGCAGAGCAGGGGAACTCAGCGGAGAAGAGAAACAGTGCAGGAGCAAAAAGGGAAAATTAATCCCTCCCAAAACAACGCCATCCATCTCACAATAGGTGCTTGTGGGCTGGCTCCATGCATCCAGGCTGACTTCAAAAGGGTTGGGCCTAGAGCCCGGTTATTACAGAGCAGACGAACCTGAGAGATGTTTTCTTCAGTAGAGGCTGGGGAAATATCTGCACATTGAGGGGGAATGTATACCCCTCAATGGTTTAGGAGTTCTATATGGGGATGTGTGACATGCCTCAGAACGCATCCTTTCACACCGTGACTGTACACGGTGTTTCCATTGAGATATCACCAGGTGTCATCGGCCAGCACCTCGAGATTCGTTGAGGAGTTGAGACATCTACACATGCTACACCCGGTGAGGATGTAGGCACTTTTACATAATTTACTAGCCGCCCATTTGAGCCAGCATCAGTCAGAGATGCAGACCGGTCAGAGGCCGAGGATACTGGCCTTGAGGCTCGGGATGTGACCGAGACTAGGATTTCTACATCCTCACCGGGAGGGACCGCATGCAGATCGAGAGGAAGAATGCATTCAACCAGAACCATCTGCTGCCTTTCTTCTGCATGTTGCATCTTATTGTTGCAACAAACCTGGATCCTGTGGCACATAAAACCACATTTAGTCGGCTTCGGGCACAGTTTTTTATATGAGTGGCACGTGGAGATCCCATAGATTTACCATTGCACATCTTTGAGATGATCCGTTACGAGGCGAGCATCGTCTCCACAGATAATCTCCATTTTGTATTTTGCTTTTAATATATGTAAAGAAAAATCTTATTTAATATTTCTATAGTTTTTTAATTTCAATTCTCAATCTTCTTTAATGTTATATTTTCTAACTTTAATATTAAATCACTGCACTACAAATATATATAAACATAAATATATATTTATATATTACAAATTGTGTATATATAAATATATACAAGTCAATTTTTAGACTTGTTCACAAATTATGCACTATAAAAACTACATAATTTTTAAATTAGAGTCATATTTAATTTAAATTTAAAATTTACGTTCGGACGTAAATTTTCCATACATTGGAATGTTAAAAAATCTCATCTGTCTTTAATGACGGTTTTTAAAAACTGTCATAGAAAATACTTTTTAATGGCGGTTTGGAGATTGTTATAATTTTTCAACCGTCACTAAATATCAATTGTGTTGTAGTGTTCCTTCGATTCGACTCACTGAGTCCGACATTCTGTACTTGGAGAAGACAGAGCTGTGGCATTAATTTGTCGGCTTTTCATAAAGGATGAGGAAAAACTACTTTCACCGACAGTTCGGTCTGATAATTTTTTTTAAATTAATAATTAAAAAAATATTTTTTTAATGATGTTATAAATTATTTAAAAAAAAAAAAAACATATAAAACTACATGGTGTAGCACTGCTGAAGGAGTAGATTAGTCCACCAAGATTATTGGTGTACGTGTTGTTGTTTGTAAACTTCAACTTTCCATCCGTTTCTTGTGATAAGTATGCAGTTTCGGCTGTAAATGTAAAATAGACATGCATTGTCAAAACGGGTTGAATATTTAATAATTTTTAATCAAACTAGATGATTCAATTCGAAGTTTTTACAATATTTAATATTCTATTTATATCTTTATGAACTAAATTTGATACACTTAATTGAATGATCAAGCAAAGGATGAGACATCAATTTGTTCAATAATTATTAAAAATGTGACATGATTTCATACGATTCGTTAGATTTACTTTTACAATAAAAGTAGTTTTATAATATAATTACTACCATATCAAGCCACGTCAGCTTATAAGTTTATTTTTTGTGAGATCTATAACTTCTTTATGACTAATGTATTTCTCTTCCCTTTTTTTTTTTGGTACTAGGAGGACAGAACCTTCATATTGTATTAATAAGCCTCACTTATGTCGGAGGAAAATCTTGTACATCAAAAAACACTTTTCAACAACATACAAACCAGAAACTTAACACACTAAGTATATAACCTCCATTCTAGACAACAAACAGAAACCACCAGAAAACATTTCCTTAAACAAGCCTAACATAGGGCAAATCAAGCTTGTCCATTCTTAATTTCCCTTTGAGTATGGAAGGAATATCTTGAGGGAGCCATTTGGTTGGTGCATCCTCTCGCTCCTAGTCTGGCTAAAAAGTCCGCCAAAGCATTCACTTCCCTATATATATGCATAACTTTAGGATCTAATCCTTTTAAGAGGTCTATTATTTCATCCCAGTAATCTTCTAAACACCACACTGCACAGCTTAAAGTATTCAACCATCTGACCACCAACCTTGAATCTAATTCTAGATCAATATGAAACACTCCCATCTTTTTAACTAATCGCAAACCATGTAAATGACTCAACAATTTAGCATAGTTATTAGTAACTTTTTCGAGGTGTACCGAGAAGGCCATGAGCAAGTCACCATGTGCATCTCTAATCACACCACAAGCCCCTGCATCACCAGGATTTCCAGTTGAGCTTCCATCACATTCAGCTTATGTCGTCCCAATTCCGGCTTTGTCCATCGAATCAGTTTTGGAGTTGATCTTTTCAGCATTTTAATAGAGATATTGAGCTTCATAAGAATTACTTCGTCTTGTCTCGACAATAATTTCTCTACTTTGGATTTTTCTCCCACTTTTACGATCCATATCTTAATCTTGAACCATATCGTTTCAGTTGACTCTTTTACTCCTTCCATCCGTGCACTACACATTCTCAACCAAAGACACCAAGTCACAATAGATGTAATAATACCGAATAATTGCCCCATTTGAGAAGACGTTTTTGCTTTGGAGAACCAGCCCTTTACTAACTGATTCCAAGAGCAGCCTGCCACTCTACCTAGTCCCACTTGCGCATATGCTCATCTCCAAATTTCTTGCGCTATATCACCAAGTACTAGCACGTGGATTATATCTTCATATCCACCGTTAAGGCAGCCGTCGCATTTTGAAACTATGGGGATGCCCAGCTTTCTCAGTTTGTCATCCACACTTAGAACATTATGGAAAACATTCCACATAATAATGGAAATATTTTTTGGTAGGCAAGAATGCCATATCCAATCTGACCATCTTACCTTTGGGGCTCTTACTTGAATACAGTTCCATGCACTCTTTGTAGAAAATTTTCCGTCAATATTAGTAGTCCATACCAGTAAATCTGATCCAGACTTGCTTTTACTAAGAACCTCCAACACTTTTTCAGCCATTTCTCCCCCCAACATCCGATGTAACATATCTATATCCCATCCATTTTCTATTTTGCAATCTTTAATTTTAAGACTTGTGGAGGCACCCATGGTAACCGTATTAAGGGGGGCATCATCTAGCCATTTATCAAACCAGAAAGATACATTTTCATCCCTTATCTTCCATTTGGATAGGTTTAAAACTTCCGGAATACACGAGGATACCCTCCTCCAAAATCTGGTGCCTTTCCCTTGATCCACAAGAGAAATATGATTGTTTCTTACATACTTAGCTTTGAAAAATTTTGTCCCTTTGAAAAATTTTGTCCACAAAGAGTCTTCCACCATGAGCTTCCAGGCAAATTTCATGAAGAGTGACTTTTGAACATCTTTAAAATTTCTAAACCCCATTCCACCTTCTTCCGTTGGTAAGCATAGTTTTTCCCATGCCTTCCAATGCTTTTTTGGCTTTCCTTCTTGTACACCCTAGAAACAGTTGCTCAAACTTCTATTTATACTTTCAGCACTGGCGCAGGTACATATACAATAGAGAGCAAGTATGTGGGAAGACTCATTAGAATATGCTTTAACTGAAGCACACGGGCCCCATTTGCTAGTAATTTATTTTTCCACCCTTCGATTCTCGCCTTAAGTTTTCCAACCATTTGCTTTCATTCTCCTAGAGATTATTGGCACTCCCAAATATTGTAAAGGCATTTCACCTTCCACAATTCCAGTGCTTCTTAGAATAGATCTCCGTCTAGCATTCGTGACATGTTTACAAAAAGTTATAAAAGATTTTTCCTTACTCACCTTTTGGCCAGACCATTCCTCATAGATAGTCAAAATATCCACTATGGCTCACACGGATGCTTTGCTCCCATTAGCAAAAACAACTATATCATCGGCATATAGCATGTGCGATATCAAAGGAGTTCCTCTAGGTTGCGTGATGATTCCAATTTTGTTTTCTTCAATTTTTGCCTTAAGCAATCTTGAGAGGATCTCCTCAACAATTATAAACATGTAAAGTGATATAGGATCTCCTTGTCTTAGTCCTCGACAACTTTTAAAGAAACCTAGAGGGACCCTATTCATGACGACAGAAAACCAAGGACTGGAAATGCACTGCCTAATCAAACCACAGACTTGGCTGGAAAAATCGAATTGAGCCATCACATGTAGCAGAAATTCCCAATCAACACTATCAAATGCTTTTGCCATATCAAGCTTAAGGATGATATTACCCCCCTGAGCAAGTTTATTGATACTATGGACCAACTCTTGTGTGAGGCTTATATTATCTAGAATACTTCGGCCTTCAATAAAAGCTCCTTGTTCCGGAGATATGATACTTGAGAGTAATGGAGCCAGCCGATTAACCAAGATTTTAGAACAAATTTTATAAAAAACCAAGCAAAGGCTAATTGGTCCAAACTTTTTGAAACTTGTTGGCGCCTCCACCTTAGGAATAAGAGTCAAGTAAGATGCTGCAAAATTCAATGGGAGAGTAGCCCCTAAGAAAACTGTAACGTCCCAGTCCCGCTGGGATCGAAGAGTTACTCCCTATAACTTAAAACTCTCAATTCATCAATGTATTTATAGACTCCAAAATATAAAGTCATCAGAATAATACAAAATCTCTCAATAAAATCCGCCACTTCTCAAAAATCTTCTATGAGTAAACCACTATGCTTAAATAATCATCTCACCGATGTTCCATAATCCTGATCCTTAGTTGGACTATTCAAAATCATCTAAAAAATATATGGAGATAAGGGGTGAGTTATCAACAACTCAGTAAGCAGAAAACATATACCAGTGTATAAACATGAGCATTTACAGAAATTAGAATGCAGAACAAAACATTTTCATTTTCAGAGTGCGGAAGCAGAACATGTTATCAAAATATCAGAGCAAAGATTTAGAAATAATTTCATTCAAAATATTCTTTGGCAAAGCATAAATGATCATCATCATCATCAGAACATCATATCAGAACAGAGGCCATGTATAACCCCCGTGGTAGGGTTGTGCATCTGCGGATAGCCAAGCAGAATATAAAACACTCTGTCACCAAGGTGTGCACTCAAAACAGAGACCACTACTCTAACCCATGGCAAGGCCGTATCCACTATTATTACCCGTGGTTGGGCCGTATCCACTATTATAACCCGTAGTTGGGCCGTATCCACTATTATCAGGGCCGTAACTGAACAGAGCGGAAACATAATCAAATTCAGAATCAGAGAGTCATGCTAAAGGTTTTCAGAAATCACGTCTTATCCAAACAAAATACTGAACAAAATCTTCAAAACAGAACAAAATCATATCACAATATAATTTATGCACAAATTTCATATTTGCTCTTTTTTTCAAAGTTCAGAAACAGAATGTCAAAAATAAGCTCATGTCTACACCAGTCAGGACAGAAAATACTTTCTTCTTAAACAAAATCTCATGAGTAATGCAGAACAAAAAACTAAGGTAGTTCAAATTTCTTTTCATAACAAAACATACATATTTTCCAAAAATAACCTTAGCTCATTTTATTTTAATGCAAAGTCTAGCATAGGAACCCCGCTTACCTGAAATTCTTAGCTTTTCAGAATTTTCCTCAAAATGTCGAACAATTAACAATCGTCACCTATCAAATAATCAAGTAATTCTCGTAAACTTCCAATCAACCACTTATTTCGATATTTAATCCTAAACTTCTAAAATAACATACTTAATTCCTCAAAACCTAAAATTTCATAACCTTAAAATATATCATCTTTTTCTAAAATCGTCAATGTCCATTTGATAACTTTGACTAAAAAAATTTAAAAATCTAACTTATTTATTAATGAAAACAGCTTATGAAGTTTAATACTGGATAATATAATTATCCCAAAATATTTTAAAATAAACCATAACTATTTTTAAATAGACTAAATCATATCTAAAATGTAAAAATAACATTACACCAATATTGTTTACTTTTAAAATAAAACTTTACTTAATAACTTGTTAAAATAATTTTCTGTAATCATAATTAAATAACAGTGTACTAATACAGAATAAAAGTATAAAAGCCCATTAATATAACATGTAGTAAAGGGGTATTACGGTAATTTAAATTAATCTCTTATTTGTATATTCAAAATAGTATGTAAAACCAAGTTTACATAAATTCTTTGAGAAAACACTTAATGAGTTTACGGTGCAACAGTCGGCGACTCACCGAGAAGAGAACGAGCGACGCAACGGCAATGCTGGGCGGAGGTCGAAGGTGGTCCATGCGGCGGCAGAGCATTGAGATTGAGAGAGAGAGTAACACGGTGAGGTAGATGGAGAGTGAGGGAGAGACGGAGAAAGAGAGAACGAAGGCTCACCGTGATGCAGCAAGACGTGCGACGGTCTGGAGCTGGGTGTCGACCAGGGCAGCGTCCAATCACGGGTGGTTGGGGCGTCGGCGTCGTTTGTAGCTGCGGCAACAGGTGGGGTGGTGGCTTACGGGCGGTGAGTTGGTTGAGCCATGACTGCTCTGTTTCGGTTGTCTAACACAGGGGAATTCCATGGTTTGCAACGGAGACTG
The DNA here is from genome assembly GCF_001411555.2 of Juglans regia. Lineage (NCBI taxonomy): Eukaryota > Viridiplantae > Streptophyta > Magnoliopsida > Fagales > Juglandaceae > Juglans > Juglans regia. The sequence goes on from NC_049913.1 coordinate 32,631,171, forward strand.
CGGGAGGCGTTGGGCGGAGGCTTCGTGTGGCTGGGCACGGTCGCTTATGGTTCCACAAGGGGCTGGGCAGAGGCCCGAGGCTTCTGTCATGTTAGGGGAAACTCGCACGGGGTGGTTTCCGTTCGGTTGAGCGCATACGAGAGTGGGCTTTTGTGATGGTGAGGTCGTATAACAAGCTGCAAACGAGGTCTAACGCCAAGGGTGTGGAGGTGAAGAGACAGCGACAGTACTGCCTGGAGGTTGTGGAGGGTGGCAGCTTGTGGTGGATGATGGTTTGCGGATGGAGCTGCTTCTGTGCGTGCGTGGGTGGAGATTGTCGTGGTAGTTTAACGACTATTCTTGGTAAACTAACAAGCAGGTACGTATCTATATATATATTGGCAATAAAAAAAAAAAAAACCTCTAGAGAAGTGAGTGAGACGTGTGTGGGAGTGAAAGCAGAGTCGTGTGTGTGCATGCATGGAGTGGACGGAAAGTGTAACGCCCCGTTCCCAGAGGTCCAGAGAGTTATCTCTTAATACTTAAAATTAACTTAAATAACACAACTATAAACTCCAGAAAAATCCCATAAAATATTAATACACTTAATCAAACCAAAAATCTAAGTTCCTCCATGGCGACAATAAAGAAATCCCCAATAACTTAAATTAGAAATTCTCCAAAAACCCGAACACATCCTCAACTCATCAAATCAAATACCCGAAAAATAAATCAGCTTACTAACTACGACTCTCAAATAAGCATTTGTACCCTCAGGCACTTATTCCACTACAATCATCACACGTTGCTAAACTTTCTACTCTTGCTCCCCAGCTGAACCATCAAAATTATCTGAAAAATATATGGGGATAAGGGGTGAGTTATCAACAACTCAGTAAGCAGAGAACATATACCAGTGTATAAACATGAGCATTTACAGAAATTAGAATGCAGAACAAAACATTTTCATTTTCAGAGTGCGGAAGCAGAACATGTTATCAAAATATCAGAGCGAAGATTTAGAAATAATTTCATTCAAAATATTCTTTGGCATAGCATAAATGATCATCGTCATCATTAGAACATCATATCAGAACAGAGGCCATGTATAACCCCCGTGGTAGGGTTGTGCATCTGCGGATAGCCAAGCAAAACATAAAACACTCTGTCACCAAGGTGTGCACTCAAACAGAGACCACTACTCTAACCCGTGGCAGGGCCGTATCCACTATTATTACCCGTGGTTGGGCCGTATCCACTATTATAACCCGTGGTTGGGCCGTATCCACTATTATTACCCGTGGCTGGGCCGTAACTGAACAGAACGGAAACAGAATCAAACAGAGTATTGAACAAAAATCTTCGGAACAGAGCAAAATCATATCACAACATAATTAATGCACAAATTTCATATTCGCTCTCATTTTCAAAGTTCAGAAACAAAATGTCAAAAATAAGCTCATGTCTACACCAGTCATGACAGAAAATACTTTCTTCTTAAACAGAATCTCATGAGTAATGCAGAACAATTATCTGAGGTTGTTTCCAGATTTCTTTTCATAACCAAAACATGCACATTTTTCAAAACGGACCTCAGTTAATTTTATTTTAATGCAAAGTCTAGTATAGGAACCCCGCTTACTTGGACTTCTTAGCTTTTCAGAATTTTTCCTCAAAATGTCGAACAATTAACAATCGTCACCTATCAAATAATCAAGTAATTCCCGTAAATTTCCAATCAACCACTTATTTCGTTATTTAATCCTAAATTTCTAAAATAACCTACTTAATTCCTCAAAACCTAAAATTTCATTACCTTAAAATTTATCATCTTTTTCGAAAATCGCCACTGTCCAATTGATAACTTTGACTAAAAACATTTAAAAAAATCTAACTTATTTATTAATGAAAACACTTATAAAGTTCAAAACTAGATAATATAATTATCCCACAATATTTTAAAATAAACCATAACTATTTTTAAATAGACTAAAACATATCTAAAATATAAAAGTAACATCACACCAATAATATTTACTCTTAAAATAAATCTTTATTAATATCATTATGAAAATCATGTATTTTCTTAAATAAAAATAAACCGAGACCATTTACTAAAAAAAATAATCCATTTAAACATAACCCCAAAAATAAACCTCTCACCCGAAAACAAAACTCTAGGAATTTTCCATATATATATATATATATATATATATATATATATATATAAGGTTAAAACTGTTCATAAATATCATATATACTTAGTACGTATAATAACTAGGCAAACACATACAGGATTAACACCCAGTATGCGGCGGCAGCAACTTACCCAAGGCAAACCGAGGCACACGCGGAAGGGTGAGGAGCGACGGGGCTGGCTGGAGGGATTGAGGTGGCGCGACAGAAGAATGGGAGTGCGGCGGTGACTCTATCTAGCTGGGCTGTGCACGAGTGAACGAGAGGGAGAGGTGAGCGAGAGAGAAAGACGGAGAGAGATGAGGGAGTAACTGAGGGAGGTACTCACCGCGAGGGACAGGGCGGGACTGAGGCGGCTCGAGGCTGACGGAAAAGTGAGAACCGGCAGATTTTGCGGCTGATCGGATAGTTTCCCCGACGTACGGTGGTGACTAACCGTATAAATGGTGCTGCTCTGTTTTTGAGAGGAGAAACAGAGGATTTTAATTCGGTAAAAGCATGGGTTGCTGTTTCCCGTGGCTGTCGAAAGTGTTTTCCGAGGGTTGTTCTGGCGTCGGTTCTACGTGGAGATGGAGGTTCGGGGAGGACGAACCGGGCAGCAGTGGTGATGAACGCGTTTGGGCTTCCGTGAGGGTGTTGGACGGCAACGGGGATGGCTGAAAGGTGCAGAGATCGGGTTGCCGTTTGCGTGGGGAGGAGTTTCTAGTGGCGGCAGTGTTGGGTAAAATCTCAGTGCTTGGGAAAAACATAATCATCTATATATATGTGAGGTGAAACCCTAGAGAGTCGAGAGAGACGTGTGTGTGCATGCATGCCGTGAATGAATGCATGTGTGCATGCATGCTGTGCGACGGAAAAATAAAATATAAGCCATGCGAAAAATAATATAAACGGAAAGAGAAGGAAACGAAAAAATAAAAAAATAAAACAAGCGGGGAGAATAAAAAAAAATAATAAAATAAATAAATAAACGGCATAGATCTCTAAATAAATTAAAAAAAAAATCACAGTCCAACTATACAAATTTTGGGTCTGGGTGTTACAGAAAGGATAAAACGTGCGGAAAGAAAAAAAAATAACGTGCGAAGAAACTAAAATAAAATAAAATGAACTAAAAATAAACAAATAAAAATAAAATAAAATTTGAACAAGATTGGGTCAGGGTGTTACAAAAACTTCTTGCACTGCACCCATCACATCTGTACAAACCATGTGCCAATAGACTTGGAAAAAGAGAAACTCGAACCCATCTGGCCCTGGACTACCATCAACTAGAATGGAAAAAACTACATCTTTAGCTTTTTGTCACTAAATAACCGGTTAGTGGACGGGGAGACGGAGAAGTTATCTGTGCAGACTATGGTAAACGGACAGGTTTTGCTGGATGTGCAAAAAAATATGTAGCAGATTGTGCTGCAAAACGAGGTGTCAAAGGATGTGTCTGAGGAATCGAGCAAGGGTGTGATGGTGCAAGTTATGGAGCAGAATGGAGTTTTGAATGAGGAAGCAGTGGTTAATGTTCAGTGCAATGAGACGGAGGGTGAGGATTTTAGGTGCAATGGTGTTCGATGCAGTCTGTTGTTGCATGAAATGATGGTTAGTCCTGTTGTGTTGGGTAGTCCTGTTCTGACGTCCAATTTGGTGAGTCCACAGAGCACGTCTAGACATGCAAAAGTTGTTGGTTTGCTGCAGGATGAGGAAGATCAGGGGGTTGTGCTTGTGCAAGACTCAGTTTCTGACGGAGAGGAGGGAGAGATTTCGTTGGTATTGGGGACTAAGGGCTATGAGTCAGACGTGGAATTGAATCAAAATTCTGGAACACCAAAGGCGCTAAGAGGTTTCAGAATATGTGGTGCTCTCATGAGGGTTTTTTGGCTTGTGTTGATGAGGCATGGAATAGAAAGGATTCGGCTACAGGTCTTTTGAAATTGGCCCTACGTCTCAAGAGAACCAAGTTGGCCTTACGAGCTTGGAATAAAAATACTTTTGGTAAGGTGGAGAGTATTAAGACCTGGAGGCGAGATTAGAAATTCTTGAACGTCAACTCCAACTTGGGTATTCTCAGGACGTTGAAGCTGAATATTTAGTGACAAAAATTGAGTTGCAATGTTGGGAGCAAAGAGAGGCTATACGACTTAGTCAAATTGCCAAGAAGACTTGGTTATCTCAGGGTGATAAGAATACTCGATTCTTTCATTCAGTTATAAACCAGAGGTGCAAGCAAGGATTTATTTCCCATATGGTGCTCTCGGATGGGAGTGTCTTAGAGACGGCTGAGGCTGTACACCAAAGTGCTGCTAATTTTTTTCATGATTTTCTTACAGGAGGCACGAGGGTGGAGGTTGCAGATTTGTCTCCATTAATTAGTGCACAGATTTCGGAGGTGGATAATGAGATGCTATGTATGATGCTATCTGAGGAGGAAGTTAAAGATGCTATTAATTCCATTCCTAAGTATAGCAGTCCTGGCCCTGATGGGTTTGGTTCGGCATTCTATATTGAGTGCTGCGATATTATCAAAAAAGATGTGATAGAGGCGGTGACTAAATTTTTTAGTGGGATACCATTGCCCAGGTTTTTCTCCTCCTCCTTTATTGTTCTTATTCCAAAAGTTCAGGTTCCTACGACTTTTGATAAATTTCGCCTAAGTCTCTGCTCGGTGGCTTATAAGATTTTTTCTAAAATCCTTGTTAAAAGAATGACACGGATTATTCACAAGTTTATTTCTTCCGAACAAGGTGCTTTTGTGCCTGGTAGAAGTATTTTTGAAAATAATATGCTCGCACGGGAAATGGTTCATTCCTTGAATAGGAAAGTTCTGGGTGGCAACGTGATGGTTAAAATTGATATGGCCAAGGCCTATGATCGTGTTGATTGGGGTTTCTTAATAGAGGTTTTAAAAGCTTTTGGTTTCTCTTCCCATTTTTGTCGGTTAGTTGGGGAATGTATAAAATCGCCGTGGTTTTCAGTAATGATGAATGGTACTTTCAAAGGTTTTTTCCAACCTAATTGTGGCTTACGGCAAGGAGATCCTTTATCTCCTTACTTATTCATTGTGATGGAAGAAGTTTTGACACGGTTGCTTAAAAAGAATTTTGAAGAAGGTAAAATTGGCAGGTTTCACCATCCGATAGGTGCTCCTTTGATCTCCCACTTATTATATGCAGATGATCTATTGATTTTTGTGAATGGTGGTAAACGGTCCATGAAGAGACTTGTCGAAATACTTAGTGTTTATGAAGGTTGGTCGGGGCAGTTAATTAACAAAGAGAAATATGCTATGTTCCCGTCCAAGCACATCTCTTCTTCTCGGATTCGGGCTTTATTGAGGATTACTAGTTTTCGAGAAGGAAAATTCCCGGTCACCTATTTAGGGGCTCTGATTGTGTCAGGAAGACTAACTACTAGAATCATTGAATCTTTTGTGGAGAAAGTACGGAAGAAGATAGCAGGTTGGAAATTCAAGCTACTTTCTCAAGGTGGCAGATTGATCCTTCTAAGACATGTGCTTTCCAGCAAGCCTGTTCATATTCTCTCAGTGATTAATGTGCCGTTGACTTCCATTGCGCGTATTAATTCCATGTTATCGAGCTTTTTCTGGGGGCAAGTCAATGGAATTAATAAGATGAAGTGGAGAGCTTGGCTGAAACTGTGTTTGCCTACGGGGGAGGGTGGTTTGGGTCTGAAAATTTTCAAGGAGGTTCAACTTGCACTTCACATGAAGTTTGCTTTTAGATTGATGGCCACTGATTCCCTGTGGACGGAATTTTTCCATGCAAAGTACTTTAAGGACAGACATTTTTCCTTAGTTGCTGGGCATCCTCGCGGGTCTCGTTTATGGAGGTCCATATTAGCAGTCTTGCCAGAGGTTTATAATAATGTCAAAGTTATTGTACAAGGAGGCAACACTTCTTTTTGGTATGACAAATGGTTAGCTTCGGGGCCACTTGCTGTGCAGGTAGAGGACATTGTTAACTCTACTCTTCGGATAAATGATTGTTGGCGGAATGACGTCTGGGACGTGGATCGTTTGCTTGAGCTTGTTGGGGAAAATTCAACTCGAGAAATCCTACAAAACGCATGTGCCGGTAATTCAGGTTCTAATATTTTTGTGTGGATGCCGTCCAAAGATGGTAGTTTCTCTACTGCCAGCGCTTGGGATGTGGTTCGAAAGAAAGGTGGCCAACTGCACAGAGAGGAATGGATTTGGCATCGCTTGTTACCTAAACGTGTTTCCATTTGCGTTTGGAAAGCCTATTACAATTGTCTGGCAGTTGATGAACGGGTGTAGGCTAGAGGGGTGGCGCTTGCGTCGGCTTGCGACTGCTGTGTTCGGAAAGCTGGTGAGAGCATTGATCATATTTTGTGCAGTGGTGAAGTAGCGACGCGGGTCTGGGAGTTTGCGAGCACTTTGTTGGGAGTTCCTTGTATGTGTCAGATGCATTGGAAAGCTAGAATCCTGGTGTGGTTTCGTTGTGCGAAGAAGGCTTCTACTAAAGGCGTCCTTACTGGTTTATTACCATGCTTGATATTTTGGCAACTCTGGGGGAGAAGGTGTAAAGCTAGAATGGAAGGGGTTAATGACAGTGCTACTCGAGTATGGTGGTCAGTTAAATACTGGCTTCACTGTCTTGCTGGGGATCTTAGTGTGTCTAACGCTCTCTCTATGCAGGACAAGAAGATTTTGCAGGAACTTCAATTAGAACTCCCAGTTCAGCGGAGCCGTCGGCATCAATTGGTGGCCTGGCAAAGACCTCCTGTGGGCTGGTTCAAACTTAATGCTGATGGGAGTTGCCATGGCAATCCTAGGAGTTCAAGCGGAGGGGGAGTGATTAGAGATGAAGTTGGTACGATACGGGGAATTTATTCTGCTCATTTTGGCCAAGGTACCAACAATGGGGCTGAGTTAAGGGCTATTATAGAGGGTATTCAGCTATGTAAACGGCTTAATTTGTTTAATGTCATTATTGAAAGTGATTCTAAGGTGGTTGTGGATTGGCTTCGTGCGGGTAAGTGTCCGTTATGGTATTTATGGGATTATTGGGAAGATTTACTTTCAGCTCTTGATGGAATGAATTTTATGGTTGTGCATCAATTCCGAGAAGCCAATCAAGCATCAGATTTTCTAGCACGACAAGGCGAGTTGGGTTGGAATTTGACTTATGAAGGTTATCAGAATTTGCCACGGTCGTTGAGTGGTATCCTTCGTCTTGATAAATTGGGTTTACCATGTCTACGGATTTAAGTTTTAAGTTTAAGTTTTTTGTTTGTTTAGGCTTGTTTAGTTTGCGTTTCTGGTTTTTTTATAGGTGGTTGTATTGTTTCTTTGATTATTTTATTCTGATAGATTGACGTTTTCATGTTGCCATGGTTTTCCTCCGCCACAAGCGAGGGCTCTTAATAAAATTGGGAGGGGGTCACTCATGGACAGGTGGCCCTCGTCCCTAAAGAAAAAAACCTCTCATTCTCTTCATATGTAATAACTTGGTGTGTACCAATTTTGGTAGATCTGGAAGAGTCCCCACCTATTTATGAGCCAAAAGGTGGTTGAAGTGTTGCACTGCACCATCATGAATTTCTTCCTCTGTCTTCAGCCATCTACCATCTTGGAACTTCATTTCCTAAACCTGCATCTTGGCCCTAGTATTAAGAGCTCGGAAAAATTTTGCATTGTCTTCTCCTTTTTCAAGCCAAGATTGTTTGACTTGTTGCCGCAATCAAATTTCTTCTCGAACCAGCCAAGTATCCTATAAACTTTTAGTTATTAGATATTCATGCTCTTTTTTGTCATTAAACCCAACTTGTATTTTCTCCTCGAGCTTTAGAATTTTTTTCCTCCAACTGTGTAATATGTAGTTCCGTAAACCCGAAAACCTCTCTATTCCAAACACGCAAAATGCTTTTTAATTTCTTCAACTTTTTGGCGAGACATGCCATCCCACTCTCTTGAACCCCCTCCTCCCAAACACCCACCACACATGGCATAAAAGATTCGTGAGTGAACCACGTTTGCTGAAAGTTAAAAGGCAGATAACCATATGGTGCAGATGCCTTTTTTATATAGATTACCAGTGGAGCATGGTCATATGTACTTCTGGACAAGTATGTCAAATGCGCCTCTAGAAAGATTATAAGCACCTCAGAGCTAATTTGCATCCTGTCTAGGCACGCCCAACTCCAGGCCGTCCCTTTATGCCCATTACACCATGATAATCGATTACCAAAATATCTTATGTCCGATAAGCCAGTCGAATCAATACATGTATTAAATTCCTCCATTGCCGATAAGTGTCTAGGTCTACCACCCCTTTGTTCTAGATCATTTCTAATGATGTTAAAGTCTTCCAAAACAAACCACGGGGTAGATCCCCTTACCCATTTGCTATGGAAAGCCATAAATGCCTACGCTCCACCAGTGTGCATTTTGCGTATATGAAGGATATACAAACTTTCTTATTATACATCTCAGTATTCACAGTTATTAATTGGTTTGTCATCTCCACCAAATCAACCTCAACCCCTTGGGCCCATAGGATCCACAATTTCCCCCCTTTCACTTCATTTGATAATCCACCTTCAAACTGCATTTTATTTTTTAAACTCTCCATGTGTCTTTGTGATAAAAATGGCTCAGCCAAAGCAATAGTCCCGGGTTTATGTTTTCTCACCAATTTGTTAAGCCTATTCTTAGAAGTCCCCATCCCCCGTATGGTCCAGAAAAATAAAGGCTTCATTATAAGTTTAGTCTCAATGGCTTACTGATCTTAGCCCTTTTGGAACTCCTTTGACTATTTCCTCCTTACTGTATCTCAAAACTTTCAGAATCAGATAGATTTTCCTTGCCTTTGCCAACATTCTTGACTGCTTCCGCCATCTCCAAATCTGAGAAAAACATTGCATCCTCCTCACACACGTCCTCTTCAGAATCTTTAGCTTCCTCTACAATTACCGTCGCTCTTCCAAATTGAGTCTCTCCCACTACTTCTAAGGAGCCAAATAGTTCTGAAGTCGTTTGTGGCACGGATGGATTCTCAGTTACATCTTTTTCTCTAGAGCCAACAATTTTTTTCTGTCATTGCCTCCTTTCCTCCAGATTCCTCTTCACCAATTTCCTCTTGTTCTTTAATAATACCATGTTGTTGTACTAGCTGTTCATCGCATACCCGAATTTTATCCTTTTCTCTACAACTGACTTCCTTTGTGCATACTTCTTCTATGTTACCCTCCATATCTTCCTCTTGTAAACCCGAGATTTTATGAACGTATTCTTCCTCTGTTTTCTCTCCTTTTTCCTCCACAATAACTTCATTTTTTCCCAAAGAGTCTTCCTCTAGCTCAATAATCTCAAGTCTTTTGCTCGACTCTGCCTTGTCTTGCTCCCTATGCCCTCTCGATTTCCCTATCTCTTCCTTCTTCTCCTTGCGGTTGAATCTTCAACCCTCCATCCCATTTACATGTCATGCTATTATGTCCTTGCGGCAACGACAACATTATGCTGGGAGATTTTCGTATACCACTTCCTATAATCTGCTAGCGGCTTGATGGGGCATACCTATCCAGAATGATTCCAGCGGGATCTTAGAGGCATCCATTTTTATACATACCCGAGCTCCATCCGTTCGAGTAGCACATCTTGTGCTATTGTCCCTTCGAATGAACTGACCCTAAAGCATCGTAATATTCCGTAAGAAGCTTTCATGATAATAATTAGGTGGAAGTCCTGGTAACGTAATCCGAATTGGTACTAGAGAGGGTTTGGTTTCTTCTTCAAAATCTGGATACCATTGGAATAATCGGTACGGAACTCCTTCGACTTCACAGTTTTCTCTCGAAAAGGCTTTAATAAAATCAGATTCAGTTGAAAATAGAACAAAAACATACCTGGCCTTAAGCATGGCAGATACTACTGGCTGTAAATTCACTCCCCATCATGTGCGAATGAAAGCTCGCGCGGATTGTATCTAGTGATGGTCTCTGTCTCAGGGATTTCATCACCAAGGAAAACTGTTATGGACGGAAGACGTGCTGGAGTGGAAGAATGACAGTTTGGTTATGGGCATTGTGGCAAGGTGCAGACGAAGGAAGGCTGGCCTGAGATGCATAAGAACTGAAATAGAAGGTCGTTAAGAGCAGTTAGTTGATCCTGAGCAATTACACACGGCGTCGTATGATGTATAATTCGTTTCAGTCTTAAATAGAACGTTGCCGTTTAATGTCTTTCTTCTTATTAATTGTAAACACAGTCGTTTCATTTACAAGAATTGTAATAAGTGTTGTCTAAACACTGTCGTTTTGTTCAAACAAATACTATAAATAGAAGAAACGGAGGGAAAACAGAGGAGAACAATTTCATACAATTGCAGACTTCTTCCTTCTTCTTCATCTTCATTCTTCTTCTCTTCTCTTCGTACATTCTGGAGAGTGACTTCTCGAACAAGTCAAGCGTGGGTCCATTACAGTTGGTATCAGCCATGGCAGAAGGGACGCGTTCGTATGCTCAAATAGTAGATTCAATGAATCATTTACGTCAACAACAAGAACGTCAGCAAAAGCAGATCGAAGATGCGATTTGTTTATTGTTGCAGCAGCAAGAAGCGGCAAGATTGGAAAGAGAAACACAGGACAAGAAAATTCAAGAGGTTTTACAACAGGTCTCTAAGATTTCTTGTCACAATTCTGAAGATCCTGGTAATATACGTCAAGATAATCACGATCAACAATTCAGGCACAGACATGAAGATATGGAGAATGACACAGGGGACGTGAACCAAAGAGAGATTGTAAACAGAGGCTTTGCCAGGGGTATTAAATTGGATTTTCCTAGATTTCGTGGTGGTAATCCATCACCATGGATCTATCGTGCGAACCAGTACTTCCTGTATCACCAGGTTCCTCCTGGTCAACGTATTTTCATTGCTTCTTTCCACATGGATGATGAAGCCTTGATCTGGTTCCAGGATGCTAGTGAGGCTGGAACGTTTCTGTCTTGGGAGGACTTCATCAAGGCTGTTCAGATCCGTTTTGGATCTACTCCATATGATGATCCTATGGAGTCACTTACTCGACTCAAACAGGTTAGTACAGTTAATGATTACAAATCTGAGTTTGAGATTCTTTCCAATCGTATTAGAGGCTTGTCTGAGAAAAACAAGTTGAGCTGTTTTTTGAGTGGCCTGCGAGATGAGATCAGATTACCTGTTAGGATGTTGAATCCTTTATCCTTGAATGATGCTTTTGGTTTAGCTAAAATTCAAGAACAGTATGTGGTGAGTATAAGGAAACCTTGGAGAAATTCACTTACTGATTCGAGTAAGTTTAGTCCAGAGTCGAATTTGTTAAAATCTGGACAGACTCCTTCACTGTTAGGAGCTCCACGAGTTTCTCCTTTACCTAGGCTTCCTTACCATAAGGTATCTGAGTCTCAAATGTTGGAAAGGCGTAAAAAAGGCCTTTGCTATTTCTGTGATGATAAGTGGCAACCAGGTCATAAATGTGCAAGACCAAAGTTATTTCTACTAGAAGGTATGGAATTTGGTGACTCAAGTGGTGAAGAAAGAGTTGAGGCTAATGATGAGCTGGTTGTTGAACCTGTGGAAGTGGAGGCCGAGATGGCTTCCATCTCATTACAGTCTATGGTAGGTGGAGGAGGACCTAAAACCATGAGACTTATGGCTTGTATTGGCAAGAAGAAGTTGATAGTTTTAATTGACACTGGTAGCACACATAATTTTGTGGACACTGTGGCTGCTGCTCGATGTAAATTACATGTACAACTTGGCCAGGCTATTAGTGTTAAAGTGGCTAATGGTCAGCTCATTGAGAGCACGGGTAAATGTGTGGCTGTGCCTTTGACAGTTCAGAGCATACCTTTCACAGTTGATTTCTTCACACTGCCCTTGGGAGGATGTGATGCAGTTCTTGGAATTCAGTGGTTATCTACCTTGAGTCGATGTCCTCCTTTGTGAAAAACACATACGGAACACCATCGAGAACCTTCAGAGGTTGTAATGATATCTCCACTTCTGGAATTGGTTGAGGGATTTGATTTACCATTTTTGCAAAAGTTCTTTGTCGCCCAGTTGACGCCGAGGCACCATTGAGGCCCCCGACGGCTACCATACTCGTTCGAAAAAAAATCTCTAACCTCACGATTCTTCTCTTTGTTATTATAAAAGAAGAGCATTGGCCAATTGAGCAACTACAAATTAACAGATATAGGAAAGATTATATATACTACTTGAACCAATTAGAGAGATCAGACATTTTCCTTTGTGAACTTATAACAAGTAGAATAAAACCCACTAGACTTTTGCTTTTAACAAATCACTTATGATTTTCTATCATAAAAAATATAGCATGTAATATATAGTAGCAAAATTATTCAAAAAAACCTTAATTTTTTTCGGTCATTTGGCTCTTAACACCTCATGATATGAACATCTGATCCGGGAAATTTAAGACCGAGTTCTCTATATATGAACTATATCATCAGTTTTGTTAACCCGGCCCTAACTATAAAAAACCAGCAATATTTAAACCCTTCTGATGGGGAAAATATATATAAACATATATATATTTATATATATACATATATATTTATATATATATGAAATTAAGAAAAAAAGAAAGAAACTAAGAACAATAATACTTACTTAAAAAAGTCGATATACAATCCACACACATGTACATGATCATATCATTCAAAGTTTTCGTTTCGCCTGAGTTTTATTTATTCATCGAATACATCGCTAGTATATTTTAATAAAAACTGAAAAACAGTGGTTCTATCCAATATAACACCTAGAGGGGGGTGAATAGGTGCATTTCGATTTATCTGGTCTAATAAAATATATTGACAAGTAAGTACTTAAAAGATGAAACAAATCACACAAATAATCAACACAGAGATTTGTTCACGAAGTGGAAACTCATTTGAAGAACGTCTTCTAAAACCACTCCGGGTGTAAGACACCACCTAAAATCCATTATAGAAAATGTTTGTTACAACCAATATAGAGACACTCACAAAACCTTTGTAGTTCCTAAACTTGGCTTGCAACACCCCAAGTGACCCACTCGATCTCTACAAGTATGCAGTGCCGGAACTCCGACATTTCTATAGCTTCCCACGAGAACCTCTCGATTTCTACGTCAATAGCAGCTCCGGACTCTTCCAGCCAATCCACACGTCCACTTCAATGGACTTTGAATAAGATTTGATCTTGAGTGTGGTGTGGTGGAGATGTGTTTGTCCAAGAGAGATTCACAAGGTGAGGAAAACTTTTTCTCTATGGCTCTTGAAGCAACTAGGGTTTTTGCTTTATTTTTCCACACCAAAAAACATAAATAAGTTGTTCTATATATAGTCCCAACAGATCACGGTGCTCAAAACTCTGAATTTTAAGTTGTGTTGAACATTGACTCGAGCGAGGTGTCGAGCGCACATTGTCTTTCAAAAACAGCTCAAGTGACATGTCGAGCGCACATTGAGCAAACCTCTCTGGATGGTTCCGTTCGAGTGCTCCGTCGAGCGCACATCGAGCGAACCTTTCTGGAAGTTTCTGCTGTGGCGCCATTTGAGCTGTGTTGAGCCTTTTCATGTTACACTGCTTCAACACTTGTTACAACACAATTTATACAGGTTTTCATAAGAATATTCCAACCAACTAATTTTTCTCTCAACAATCTTCCCCTTTGGCATTCCTGTGACAAAACCTCTAACCTATACATAGGATCTAATCCTGACACACCCCAAACAGTAGGGGTGTGCATCCGGATCTGAATCCGGATATCCGGCCCCAATCGGATCCGGATCCAGATCCGGATTTTAAAAACCGGGCGGTTATCTACCCAGATTAATCCGGGCAGATAACCGGGTTAAATCCGGATATCCGGTTATAACTAGATATCCGGGTTAAATCTGGAAATCCGGATAATAACTGGATTTAATCCGGTTTTTTTTTTTAAAGACAAATTTATAGCAGGTTTTTTTAAAACAAATTCTAATACCATGCTTAAATTGTCCATAATTTTTTTAAAAAAATAATTTAAACACTTTCTAAAGTTAATTTATATAAAAAAAAAATAACAAAATAAATAAAAATACAAAATAAATAATATTGTTGTTACACAATAAATATTGTATGGGATGTTATGACTAGAAATGGAAATGGTATCCTCTGAATGGGACAATCTAATACACTTCTTGTCTTCTTAAGCAAACTTCCTCAGGTGGTTTACTTCTTCCCTTCACACTTCCAGTAATTCCCCATTTCCGCTGCAGAGTCGGGTAGTTTTTAAAGGCTGTCTCCTTCATGAAAAAAGGGATGACGCTGTCTCCTTCAGTTACTTCATCTACGCCCTCCCCTACACTTTCTACAATCCTATCACATGTAAAAATTGGTGGGAACAAATATCAGTTCTCATCACCTTAGTGCCTGAACTCTAAATAAGTCTGATAAAGTGATGGACCAATGCCATCTAATGCATGTGAATTGATAATTGATGCTAAAATATAGTATATCGCATTGGCTTAAATGTAAGGCCTGTTTAGGATCCTAAGATCAAGGAATGTTTATCTGAAACAGAAGTGAGTGGATGAGAAGAAAAGGCTACAAGTGAATTTATTACACACCTCTAAAAGATGAACTTCTCTCAATTTCCTTCCCTTTCAAGAAGATGTTTGTTTGTGGAAGTGGGTTTGCACCAGCACCCAGTTTGAGGGATACACTTCAAGAGTCGAGAATGGAGAAGTTATACCTAAACAAATCAATATGTGGGAGTTTCAGCTTACAGGCTAACATGCATTCATCCACGGGTATTGATAAGGATAACACCAGAAAGAGAAGAAAGAGATTGAGTCTCTTCATTCCAGACATAAATAATGTTGTAGATGTTAATATTTTACATGAGTTGAAAACTTAAAATACAGCAAACACCCTGTCAGATTGCTGGCATAAACTAATACTAATAAATTTAGAGAGAGAGAGAGAGAGAGAGAGAGATCTCTTCGTTCTAACCTTGGAAATCAAAGGACCAATAATATCCGGCCTTGTAGAAAGGGATTGACCAACTGCATCAGCAAGCAAAGGCATGTAACTAGTATATTGGTAATCTTGTGACTGCAGAAGAAAAATAAAGGGTCCAGTATATAATTTAAAAAAAATTGGAAGCAGAAAGAGTGATTGATAAAAACAAACAAATACACAGGAAAGCAACCCTTCACATTGAAACGAAAACTTCAAGTAGACAATATTTTTTCTTACCTTTGATAAAGGCAGGACCCAGGTTTAGCATTGTCTCTTTTAACACCATTCCAAAATGGTATTGTGACATGTCCTCGTCCATAACCTTATACGAACTCAGTCTTAAGAACTTTCTGATCCCAGAAGTTCTAATTTGGACTGTAGCAAATGCAAAGGAGAAAAATAACTTCCATCAAAAGCGTATAAGAGATAAGGGTCTATTCCCCAAATATCCTAGAAAATAAATTTTTAAGGATTATAGCATTGTTTGTGGAGTCTTCCAATCACTGGAAATAAGAAAGATCAAAACCGTGCATCTACCTGATCTCCTATATATATATATATATATATATAGTCACGTACAGTAGTTGTTGATTTTTCACAAACAGAAGTAGCCATGTTCTAAAAAACTGTCTCTCTCATTCTGAAACCCTTTTTTGCCAACTATTGGTACACTATATGCTAAAATAAATTTTTCATAGCCCTTAAAAGGTGAATTAAAGACCCAGCACAACGATACATGGGACAAAACAGAGCATGCTAAAATTGAGATACTCTTTGTCCTGGCATATTATTTCCTCTACTTTCCTCCAAAAATATATGAAACAGAGCACACTAAATTCAGTTCAACTATGTCAAGAAGGCACTGAAAAAAAACTACCTTGAGAAGTCGAAAGGCTACTATATGACGTGTAACACCCGGACCCAAAATTGGTATAGTTGGACTATGGATTTTATTTATTTATTTATTTGAGCTTGATATTTTAAGTTTTTATATTACGGACTAGAGTAGTGATTTTTTTTTATTTCATTTTCTGCACACGTTTATTTATTTATTTGTTTATTTTTTCCCGCATGTTTCTTTTTTGTTTCTTTTTCTCTTTCGGTCTTTATTTCTTTACTCCCGTAGTTGTCCTCTCGCCCACTCCTTGCGCACACACGGCACATCCACGCGCACGTCTCTCTCTCGGCTCTCTAGGGTTTCTTTATTTATTTTGGTCATCCTTTCATCTATTTATTTTCCCGTTCTTCATCCTCAATAAAAACCTAGAGTGTCGCTTCTTCTTTTCACGCCTCTGCCTCCTTCACCGTGAGCCCTTCCCCATAGCGCAGCTGTGCAGCACCTGAACCACTACCCCAAACGAGCCAAGCCCGTATCGCAACACGGTTTAACCCGTGGCGCCACTGCACAGATCACCACTGCACCGTAGTGCAACGCGAAGACAACTGCGCTGCATCCCAGCCACTGCCACAACCGAGCCCAGCCTGAAACACTCGAATCACATCCCGCACGATGGAAACCACCATGTTTGACGCTGCTCTACCCTGCATCTCCGCACCAAGCCGCTGATACATTGGGACGTGAAGGACTCTGTTTTTGCATGCCGAAACAGGGGAAGCATCCCCACCGTGAGCCACGTCGTCAGCCCCCTCAACTTCGACGCCACTGCCATCAAAAGACGCCGGAGGACATGCCTCCACCTTCGGACACTACCAGGTCGACGCCCAGTCCCCAAACCGTCGCAAGCCTGGCTGCCCCACGGTGAGTTTTCGTCCTCTTTCACGCTGAGCCATCTCTCCGTCCCTTTCTCTTTCTGCGTGAGGTCTCTCACTCATCTCTCTCTCTCTCTCTGTCTCTCTCAGTGCCTCACCACCGTGACCTTCTTCACCGCGTCGCGCGCAGCTCCTCCCTTGGCGGTGAGTACCTCGCGCCCCTGTTCTTACAGTTTTTGCACCGAGACTGCCTGAATGCATTTGCAGTCTACGTAACTTATATTTTGCATAGTTTTTGAATAGGGAATTACAGTTTTACCCTTAGTTTTAGAATGTGTTAAAGTTGATATTTTTTTTAGGTCTGTTTTTACTTGGTTTATACGGGTGGTATAAGAAAAGTTTACAGACAATAAATAGGATTTTCAAATTGTACTTTGGTAGCAAATTATTTTAGTAATTGTGAAATTTTATTTTAAACTTTTAAATTACGATTAAAGCTTTTTGTTTATTATTATTTAACGAAATTTTTTTACTTGTACTTACCTTGAATCGCATAAATATTTTAACATGTTATTAAGTAAAGGTTTATTTTTAAGAGTAAACAATATTGGTGTAATGTTATTTCTACATTTTAGATATATTTTAGTCTTTTTAATAATAGTTATGGTTTATTTTAAAATATTTTGGGATAATTATATTACTTAGTATTAAGATTCTTAAGTTGTTTTCATTAGTAAATAGGTCTGACTTTTAAATGTTTTAGTCATAGTATTAAATTAGCATTGACGATTTTAGAAACTGATGATTGGTAATTTTAGGTTTTGAGAAATTAAATAGATTATTTTATAAGCTTAGGATTAAATATCGAAATACGTGATTATTTTATAGGTGATGATTAATTATTGTCTGACGTTTTTGAGGAATTTCGAAAAAGTTAAGAAGTTCAGGTAAGCGGGGTTCCTATGCTAGATTTTGTATTTAAAATAAAATAAGCTGAGGTTATTTTTGGAAAATATATATATTTGATGTTGAAAAGAAATTTGAACTGCCTCAGTTATTTGTTCTGCATTACTCATGAGATTCTGTTTAAGAATAAATTATTTTCTGTCATGACTGGTTTAGACATGAGCTTATTTTTGACATTCTGTTTCTGAACTTTGAAAAAGAGAGCGAATATGAAATTTTGTGCATAAATTATGTTGTGCTATGATTTTGTTCAGTTCTGAAGATTTTATGTACTCTGATATGATCTGATGTGATTTCTGAAAACCTCTGGCATAACATTCCGTTTCTGTTTCTGTTCCTTTCTGACCTTACCACGGGTGTAAAACTGTGGCTTCTGTTCGGGTTGGTACCAACTTTTTTGTTTCTGGTGCACCCACTTTGGAAACGAAGTGGTTTTCTGCGTGATATTTCCTATGTGCACACTCGGGGCTCCGAGAATGATAAGGGGAAGATTCACATTCTGTTTCTGCTCGGTTAGCTATCGGGGTTTGCACAACCCTACCACGGGGGTTAAACATGGTATTTGTTCTGATTTGATAAGATAAGATATGATGTTTCAGTTTATGCTATACCAAAGGGATTTTGATTATGAATATTTTTAAACTTTCGCTCTGATATTTTTGATAATATGTTGTGACGCTGCATTTTGAAAACATTATTCTGATTCTGTATTCTAAAAGAAAATATTTTTGTCCTGCATTATGAACTCTGTAAATGCTCATGTTTACATACTAGTATATGTCCTCTGCTTACTGAGTCGTTGATAACTCACCCCTTATCTCCATATATTTTTTAGATAATTTTGATGGTTCAGCCGGAGAACAAGAGTAGAAAGTTTTAGCAGGTGTGATGATCAGAGTGGAATAAGTGTCCGAGGGTACAAGTGCTTAATTGAGAGTCGTAGTTAGTAAACTGAATTTATGTTTTGAATATTTTGATTTGATGAGTTAAGGATAATTTCGAGTTTTAGAGAGTTTTTAATTTATGTTATTGAGATTTTCTTTGTTTTCCCCATGGAGGAACTTAGATATTTAGATTGATTAAATTGATTAATGTTTTATTGGATCTTTCGGATTTTTTAGTTGTACTATTTAAGTTGATTTGAGGTATTAAGAGTTAACTCTCCAGACCTCCGGGAACGGGGCGTTACATGACGTATGCGACTGAAATAGTCAGCAATACCCAGCATACGCCTCCAAGGCTTTGAGATCCGCCAACAATAAATCCACACCAGACAATTCTGCGAACAAATCAATATGTGGGAGTACCATTACATTCAACTCAAGCTCAACAAATCCAACATCACAAACTCACACTAGAGTGGGCACCATTAAAAGTTCACTACCTCACCTCTTTGTAATAGTCATCCTTCTCTGACTTCCAACATCACAAGCATATTAAGCTGAAGTTTGAGTTGCTTAAGTTGCTGAAGTTGAAGGAAGAGGGTTACCTTAAGCAGAAAAAAATGTAAAGGTTAAGTTAAATGGATAAATTAATAATAAAAAATCAAACTTAACAAATCAAAGTGTTTACCCTCGATGTCAACGCGTTCAACATGCTCATCGACCTCCCAAAAACTAAGTGGTTCACAAGTCAACCAATTTTGCGTGCAAATTAGTGCTTGGACAGTCTCCGGAGCTAATGAGCTTCGGTATGGATCTATTACACGTCCACCGGTGCTGAATGTAGACTCCGATGCGACGATGGAAATAGGGATGCCCAATACATCACGTGCGATCTCCGCAAGGATGGGATATCTAAATGAGTTCTTCTTCCACCAATCCAAAATATCAAACTCGGGTATTTTTGGTTCAATCACATCCGGCAAATACCTATCCATGTCCGAGCTAAGTACTGAACTGTTTTGCTTCTCAAGATATTGCTCTAGAGCTGTATCAAAATCTTCACAGTCCAGGTCATCAACAATAATACTTGAGGAACTTCTATGGGCCATATTTGATCTTCCACTACCTAGCCCATAAAACTCATGGTATTGCTCAATCAAACGATTCATAAGCAATCTTACTTTGGCCTCAATTCTATCTCCGCATTCATACCCTTTGCACCTTCTTAACCAATATGACAAGGTTGTAATCTTATATCGAGGGTCAAGGACAAAAGCTACTTAAACAATCATGTTCATCCTATCTGTTTCCCCCCAATATTTATCAAACTTAAGTTTCATAGTAGAAGCCATCTTCATCAACATATCATCCTCACTCTGACCCATGTTGTTCAAAGTGTTCTCAATTGTACAAATTTGTTGAAATAACATATTAGAGGTCACATACAATGAGCCAAATATTTTAAAAGTGGCATCATAAAAAACTTTTAGAAACTTAATAAAATTACGAGCTGTAACGCCTCATCCCAAAGGGTCCGGAGAGTTAACTCATATCACCTAAAAATCATTTCCAAATAATACTTTTAAAATAAACCAAAGTCTCCATAACATATTAACCTATTCGTTCAACACAAATATCCATGTTCCTACATAAGGGCACATCAGTGGTGTCTCGTTGATATACATAAACTTTTCCACAAAAACTAGAAATATTCATTACTCAACATACCAAAGTCACATAAAATATCAACGCTACCAAAAGACTCTCCAAAAGTCATTGTACCCTAAGGCACTTAGTCTTCTATGATCCACAAAACTTGCAAGTACTCCCTATTCCTGATTCTCAGTTGTTGCATCAAAATTATCTGAAACACATTATGGAGATAAGGGGTGAGTTATCAACAACTCAGTAAGCAGAGAACATATACTAGTATGTAAACATGAGCCTTTTCAGAAAGTTCAGTATGCAGAAACAAAAACATTTTATTTTTTATATGCAGATCTCAGAAAAACGTGTTATCAGAAAATCAGAGCGAGTTTTCAATCTTTTCATACTCAAAATCAACAATTCATTTTTAAGGATCCATTTCATATTCAAAAACGCTTTGGCATAACATAACTGAACATCTTCATCTTATCATATCATATCATATACCATGTTTAACCCCCATGGTAGGGTTATGCCATCCCCGGTGGCCAAACCAAGCAGTATCATGTGGTGAACTTCCATTTTTTCAATCTCGGAGCCCCGAGTGTGCACACAGTAAAGAACACGTAAAAAGACCACTTGTTTTCAAAGTGGGTGCACTCATATCATATCATGGTGGTACCAACCATATCACGTGAACCAGTATCATCATATCAGAACCATATTCAGAACAGATAAGTATGCCAAAGTTTTATCATATCCATATCATATCAAAACACGTGCGAAACATATTCATATCATTTCCATTTGATCAAAAACAGATCCAATCATTTCATATAACATGCATAAAAATCTCAATGATATCATATTCGCTATTTTGCATATTTTAGAAACATGTCAAATATTGCTCATGTCTACACAATACATGTCAGAAAATATTTTCTCTTTTTCGTACAAATTTCATGAGTGATGCAAATAAACGACCGAAGTTGATTTTTCTCAAGTTTTCATTTCATCACAAAATATGCAGAGTTTTTAGAAAGTCAACCTCAATCTCAATAATCCGTATAAAAACCTAGCATAGGAACCCCGCTTACCTAGACAACTTAGCTTTTCAGAATTTTCCTCAAAAATGTCAAGTCGAATATAAATCGTCGCCTATAAAAATAATCACATAATTTACGTAAGCTTTCAATCAAACACGGATTTCGATATTTAAGCCTAAACTTCTAAAATAACCTATTTTAATATCTCAAAACTTAAAACCCTCATAATCCTAAAATATATCATCACTTCCTAAAAATCACCAATATCCACTATGACCAACGCCAAACTCAAAACACCAATATTTAAACCTGAAACAGCCAATAAAATTTCATAGCATAAACCAATCTCACACAAACAACTCCATCATCCAATCTAACCGACCCCCTTACTCTTCAGACTCAGTTCGGCACAGCCAACCAATTCACAGTAAATATGAATTAGCACAAAAATACATTTAAATCTCAAAACAGTGCCAAATGCACTGTGGCCGTGGGTCTTAAAAACCCACTTTTGAACGGGTGTCAACGAAGACCCGAGATTGATAGGATAGAGCTTAGGGATGTAGGTGAAGCTAGTGGTGGTGGTGGTTGGCCGTGGGTGGCAGCGTAGAGGGCGGTCGAAGGCTAAAATACCCAAAACGAAAATATTGATGATGGGGCTTCACCGGTGACAGATCAAAGGTGTGGTTGGGTCCACTGGGTTGCTAGGAGGTCGAGGATGATGTGGTGAGAAGATGGTGGCCGGAGGTGGCGCGACGGCGGTGCAAGGAGTGCCGCGGCTTGGTGTGGTGTGTGGGGGCTATCGGCGGCACAAGGAGGGCTGGAAATGGAGGGGTGGGGTCGCCGGCCAGTGGGGAAGCTGAAGGGGTGGGCGGTGTTGTGCACGGCGGCGGGGCTGGGCAGAAGAGATCGACGTACGGGAGAGAAAGGAGAGAGGTCGCGCACGGGAGAAGCCAGGGAAGAAAAAGAAAAAGAAAGAAAGGAAAAGAAGGAAAGAAGAAAAAGAAAATAGAAAAGAGAAAATGTAGGGAAAGAAATGGGGTCCAATCCTCACATCTTAGGTCACAAAAATGATCCAACAGAAACGATTTTAAAATAGCATAACAAGAAGTTAATTTAATATGAAAAGAAAATTAAATTAAATGCATAACAATAATTAATATTAAGGAAATATGTCAAATTTAATTTTCACAAATTAAAAATCATAAAAAAAAACCCACTAAAATCTGAAAATTTTAAACAAGATAATCAAATTTTAAATTAATAACAAATAATCCTTCAATTAAAAAATACACAAAATACGGGGTGTTACTAAGCGCCAAAAGTTGTGACTCCTTCACTCCCATTAGTACGAAAGCTCTTTCATATTTTTCAACAATACTAAGCATTAGGTATGTTGAGTTCCATCTAGTAGGAACATCTAGACACACCATTTTTCCACACATAATATTCAGCTCGTTTGCCCACGCTTTAAACATATCAAGCCTTGCCGGTGAGGACCTCACAAATCTAATTGCTTCTCTAATCTTATTTACAACATCATGAATAATTTTTAAACCATCACATACAATGAGGTTTAAAATATGTGCAGCACATCGCACATGTATGAACTTGCCTCCCAAAATTGTGAACTCATTATCTCTTATGTTCCTCCTCACATGATCAATAGCAACATCATTGGAGGAGGCATTATCCATGGTGATCGTACAAATGCGGTTAATCTCC
Organism: Juglans regia; assembly: GCF_001411555.2. Taxonomy (NCBI): domain Eukaryota; kingdom Viridiplantae; phylum Streptophyta; class Magnoliopsida; order Fagales; family Juglandaceae; genus Juglans; species Juglans regia. Next base: position 32,654,352 of record NC_049913.1, read on the forward strand.
CAATCCGCCAAACAAGACTCTAACATCCAAGCAATTGTCTCACCCCTATGATTAGGAATCTTGAAAAACATTATAATTTTCTTGTGTAATACCCAACTTTGATCAATATAATGGCATGTAACGCAAATGTAATTCTTGTTTTGCACCGATGTCCATATATCGGTGGTCAAACAAACTCTTTGACTACTCAACAATGCCTTCAACTTTTGCTTCTCCTCCTTGTATAAACTAATACACTCTTTTTGGAAGGTGGTTCGGGATGGCAAAGTGTGTTTAGGCTCTAAATAACCCAAAAGTTTAACAAATGCTAGACGCTCTATAACCTTGAATGGCAATTCACACTGGATAAACAAATTGGAAATCATCGCCTTTAATTTTTGACGATCATATTGTCCTAACACTTGAGGACTAGATCCTTTACCATCCATCCTAACTCCAGTGTGTGATGGTGATTTATCCTTCTCAAGATTTTTATTCTCTCTAATGGGCGAGTTCGGATAAGAATATCTTAGATGGTGTGACATTGATGAAGTACCATTTTTATAATGGCATCCATAAATCTTAAAGCAATAATTGCATTGAGCTTTGGGTGCAATGGGATCAATAGGTTCAACTCTTGTAAAATGATCCCATACAAGAGATTGGTTCGTAGCCTTCTTGGCTCTTTTTGACTTTGGGGGGAGAGATTGTGTGGGGTTTTGGGTATTCATAGAGGAAGGCACTAAAGGACTAGTGTTTTCCTCCATGTCCAATGAAATAGGCGCTGATCCACCAACACTACCACTAAAACTACCTTCCATCTGTTTTAAACATAAAAAATAATGTATATACTTCAGCAAATATAATAAGAATCAACAATGATAGCAAATATCAAACAAGTTTGGCCAATTAGATCATTCTTAGGTAACAAAACAGACAAACCAGATTCACATATAGCAGATGTCCTAGGATAGAAATGGGTAAGTTACTTACCGTTAGTATATGATGATAGACATTATATATCGAATATGAGATAAGGAATCAAGCATGCATGGATGCTATATATGAATGAGACGTTAAAAAAGTATATGAAGCATTAATGCATACATTATATTATATATATGATTTAATATTGCTGGTCAGTATATATACCGGTTAGTTAGCTATACATACGTATCCAGAAAGTTGTAAGAACATATTCTGTATACGCGGACAGAATAATATATAGCTAAAATATTTCGAGAAATAAGTTTCTAAAGCCAAGAGAAAGAAAGCACACAGCTAGTGGGTTGTTTCTCTTCTTTGTTTTTTTTTTTACAGTGTATGCAAAATGAGGATGAAGAAGGAATTCGAAGTAAGCTAGCTGGACAAATGAGACAAACCGAAGACAGCGGGCACTTTGTTGGCACAAAGCAGACAAAACAAACTATGATACAGGTTAAAGTACTCTACATTTCAACATCATAAACATTAAACAACAAGAGAAAAAGATAAGGGAAGAGAAAATCAATGTTTTCAGAATCATCTTTCATAAATGCAATATAAGCACTATACATTTACTACTAGTCCTATCCAGAAACTGAAAATTTGCCAAATCCAAATGAAAAATTCTTTTATCCAAAAATTGTATAAATACAGGTATTGCATCATGCTAATCTTGATCATGTATACATACAATATATATATATGGTAGAAAAATGCTTGAATCTATTTAATTAATTAATTAAACTTAAAACTAGTACCACTAGGATCGTAGCTAGCTAGGAATAAAAAAAAATTAAAGATACCTAAATGTCAATCATCAATATGTCATAGATTGCCACTGTGCAAAATTTATGGGATTTCAAATAATTCTAATCCATAATCATCAATATCTAAACTGTCAAGCTTGCCACTTAACTATTAATGGACCATATAAATGTTTTAATTACCAACCAAATATCTACAACAATGAGTATCAATATGGAAAAGACACTTCTTCTACTTCGAAATTAAGACTAAATAATTGATGTAATTCAAGAATTACATCAATCCCATGTACACTAGCAATACCTAGTCCTTATAATAATGTATAAATTAATAAAAACAACCAAAACCAGAAACAAACCCACCTTGCCCCCCTAAAATAATATGCAAAAATCTTGATTAATTCCCCAAAACCAGAAACAAACCCTCCCCATCTGAAGCAACCACTCATATCATACATAAGAGGAAAAAAAAAACCCCTCTTATTCTCTTTTTCAGAACTCGGTCGTTTACGATCAAACCCTAAAACATCCAAAAATACAATAAAACCCTAAAACACAAAAATCCCAAAACACAAATCGTTTACAAAAAAATCCCAACACTCATAAACTTTACAAAAACATACAAAAATACAAAAATCCCAAAACCCTTCATTTATAGAAACTAACAAAGTAGAGAAAGAGAGATGTGCAAACTGTTGAGAAGGGCTTGAGAAATATACCTTACGAGCTTAGACTTCAAAAATGTTGGATGGTAGCCTCCGCGTCTCTCACCCAAATGTGAAAACTGCAAGGGACTTTGAAACGCTGCGTCGAAGAGAGTAGGAGAAGAGAAAGGAGAAGACACGCTGCGTCGAAGAGAGTAGGAGAAGAGAAAGGAGAAGACGTTGCGTCGAAGAAGCGAAGGGATTCAGAGAAGGGATTAGGGATTTTGCAGTGTGGGGCGGAGCATAAACAATGTCTGTAGCACAGTTTTCATTAAAGACTTTTCATTAAGAAATAATTCAGACATTGAGTTCAATTCGACAAACAATAGCAGCACAATCAGCATGTGATACAAAAACAAAAGTTGCTTCCCCACTAAACAATGTGTTACTAACAAAAACAAAAGCTGCTCCCCCTACATCTATACCACTCCCCCTAAATTTATACTACCCCCATTTTTTGTCACAACAAGCCAAGGGTCTCAACTATCACCATCATCATCTTCATCGAGGCGCTCCTCTATCTTGTTGAAGCGTTGAGTCACAAGCTGCTGCAGGCTCTCAACTTTAGCATCAAGGCTATCAAACCGGGCTGCAAGGTGAGCAAAGTACTCAAGGACCTGCTGAAGGTTGGGCTCGATCGAACCTGGTGCCGATGTGGATGGTGCCGAGCTAGGAGGCTGTGATCTGGATGGCCGAGAGCTAGATGGCTGAGAGGAGGGAGGAGGATGCTCAACAATCAGACGGCGTGAGGGGTAATGTGAGCACAACTAAGCTGCATGGTCCTACGACCAATAGGAGTCTTAAGAGGGACTCTAGGCTCATGTGGAAGAAACGCTACAGACTGAGAGAGGGCTAATCGAGTGATGAGGCAGGCAAATGGAAAACCAGTCCCTATTTTAGGAGAATTTAAAGCCTCAAGCAAAACCCGGCACAGATGACTCCCCAGATCCATGGAGACATCGTTGATCAGTACATACAGAAGAGTGGCGTGATCAAGACCCACATCACTCTGATGACCAGTAGGATAAAGATTTGTAATGACAATCCTACTTAGAATGAGATATTCAGGTGGAAATCTCACAGTTGGAAGTGGTGACTTACCATCCCAACTAATAGGCGTACCATATAGACATTGAGCAATGACTGGCGGACTGGGAGGAGATGTCCATGTATAGGGATACACAGGATTTGACACACGCGGGGCATTTAGAATTCCGCTAACATGCCCGGAGTCACACGGAAAACGATATTCCGAAGACTAACATCGAAAGAGCCATCATCAGAGATGGCATAAATATTGTAGTAAAACTCACAAACCAACTCTACAGAAGGAGTGGGATGACTAGTGGTCAAGGCCAGCCACTGGCAAGACTAAAAAATATGTGGAATAAAAGTCTCAGTAAGCTCATCGAGGGTGACTTCATGCTCGATAATAAGAGAACGGTTAGAGAAGTTCCGAGTATAAAGTTCTCTTACACGATGATTGTAGAAATGTGCTTGAGCGGGGGTAGGAGGATTTTGGCGTGGACAAACACGTCGAGACATGACTTTTGCTATGGACAGAATTAGTGACCGTTATAAAAGGCTAAAGGTATTTAAGACCCGATATATGCATGTCCAATATGCCCAATGCATGCTTCAACACACAAATACACATGCCCAATTCAAAAACCAATGTATACTTTGCCAACATTAGGTTTAAAAAAGAAACATTTCAAAATGCACAATGCACAACCCCAACAACACAATTTAATAACCCATTTCAATACCTAACAAGCACAATGCCAAGTTGGGTTTTAAACCCAGTGGAAGTCCCAACCCTCAATGTCAAACACTATCCCAACACTAGGACAGAGATGTAATGAACATGGGAACAATGTTATGCCAATGCATGATGAAAATGAGAAACGAAACACTATTGAGGCATTTCACCAAGCACTTGGAGTGCATCCAAGCAAAAACCAAGTTCAAAACTCCTTGAGAGCTCCATGAACCTCCTAAATACAAAAACCATCAATCCAAGAAACCATTAAAGAGGATTCAATGATCCAACAAACCAACAACCTCCATTTTGAAAACCAAAACAAACTTCCCAAACACAACCATGAAAAAGAAAAACCGTAGCCCCCATGAGTGAAAATGAAAGAGGAAAGGAAAATCAAAGGAACTTACCGTGATTAGGATGAGATTTCTTGAGAGAAATCAAGTGAAAACCACACGGAGAGAGAAAAAGTAAGTATTGCACGAAGAGAGAAGAGAAAACGACGCAGGAAGAAAAAGAAATGAGGGAAGGAAATCGGTGAGGGCTTTTAAGACGTTTTCACTCGAGCGGAGTTTAAGTTTCTGTAGAGTGGAAGCCCAAAATCCTCCTGCTCAAACTTTTCATTATGATTCAAGAAAGCAGTCAATTTTCAAATCATAGATACATATCAAATGTAGAAGAGCATCATATTCTCATAAAACACGCAGGTAATAAAAACAAAGTACTGCAAGTAATAAAGACATGCGTGTTTAAAAAGGTCCTTGCTCAATCAAAAATTTTCAACCGAAAAGTGTGAGCGGGGTTGGGCTGTACAAGATATCATAAATGTTTGGGAAGCTCTTCTCAAATGCAGAAAGTCAAACCTAATGCTGCTAGACCCTGGATGCTTCTGTTTGATTACCAGTATCAATATCAAGATACCTGTTTCCCTTTTTATTTATTTATTTATTTATAACATCATCTCTTTTTCTTTTCGATGATATACAAGATTTTTGCACAATGGAACAATAATGAGGTTGTCTAGCCCGTGGTCAATTCTGTGTGCAAGTAGAGCTTCTGAACACTTTTGATTGCCTCCCCAAAACTCACAATGGTGAAACGTCGATTGACCGAGCAAGGAGTGAAGTGTGTGATGCTAGTGACAAATTACAAAAGATACCCATGTTCCAAACCTTTGTAGATTATAGGTATATGATACAATTTTCAAAAAACACATGCACCTAGATTTTTAAAATTAACAGTACTAACACTCTTTATCACATTCATGTACAAAATATTATGCATGATTTTTTAGGAACACACACAACAATATACAAAGACAAAATTATGCATGAATTGAACACACACAGTATGCTTTTAAAAGAAAAACTATACAAGACCTAAGCATATGTAAAATGCATGAATGCATGGCCATCAGTCTATAACATAAATACCATGCCTGGTTGGCTCCTCCCCCTTTCTCATCCACACTTGTCTCATTTTTAGATGATTCACCTTATCAACCTTCTGGCTAGTAGTCAATTGGTCTAACTTCATATTGATCATCTCATTTTGTTTGGTCAAGACCATGACTTGGCTCCACAAGTTCTGATACCCTTTTCTTGAGTAGGGCTTTTCCATTCCCTTAGGATGGCTCCTTAGCTCAGAACAGTTTGGTCGAATGTGACCAATCTTACCACAATTGTGACAGACGTGGTCTGCCTTGTGAGCTTTTTGTCTCATGGAGGGTGAGACGTACCTAGGAGCATTCAAGAACTTCTTACTCCTTTTAGAATGATAGGTAGTCCTACTTATAGAGAAAGCAGGAGCATGAACAAATTGTTTTATTAACTTGAAGCAATCTGGTCTAACATGACCAACCTTCCCACAGTGATGACATATAGGGCTCGTGTTGCAAACTCCTTGTCTCTTGGGAAGTGCGACAGACTTTTGCATATGTAGGGTTTTCTTACCCTTTTTAAAAGGTTGTGCTTTGCCATTTTCACTTGATGCAGGAACAAACATAATTTTTTCTACATTTTTACGGGAGATTTTTGAAGTTGAAGCCACGTCAAATTTCCCTTTAACATATCCTATACCTCTTTTGTCACCAAAGGACTTTCCTGAATTTAGGATTTTGTCAAGCCTTTGTTTCCCAGTAGAAAAGTTTTTCAGTTTATCGTTTAACAAAATCAACTCACTTTCTTGCATTTTTACTTTATCCTTAAGTGACACATTATTCTTTTGCAACTGATCAGTTAGACAAATTGCTTCATTCAATTTACCCTGGAGATCCTCCTTTTCTCTTTTGCAAATATCTATATTCTCAATATGTGCTCTATTGAGTTTCCTCAATTTTACACATTCCTTATAGAACTTCTCTTAGATTTCCTGAAACTCATCTTCACCCCCGGATTCACTTCCAGATATACTCTCATTTTCAGACATTGATTCACTTCTGCGATTTTGGCCACCAACAGAATATGTTTGTTTTTTTTCTTTTTTTTTTTTTATCAAAGAGTGAGAAATCACCTGTCCAATAGTGATCCGCACCCAATTTTATTAATAAGCCCTCACTTGTGGTGAAGGAATACCGTGGTAACAAACATATGTACTCGGGCTTTACAATAATAAGAAAGACTAATTAAGCCCCAAGCACCAGACACCAACTCAAAACTCAAACAAAAAACTAATAAGTGAACAAAACCAAAATAAAACACTAAAGGAATATTATGAAAATAAGAGAACTGGCACTCAATCCTAAATACAACCACACTACCTGAGATAAGCCAATCCACATGAATCAGTTCTAAGAATACCTCTTAATAGATGTGGAACATCCGTCTGCCCTAACCACTCTTGGGAGACCCCATTACTACCTAATGGAGCCAAAAAATCTGCAGCCTTATTACCTTCCCTATAAATATGCTTAATAGAGAAATTCATCTTTGCCAACATATTCATAATATCTTCCCAAAAATCCTCTAAGTACCAGAGAGTACATCTTCTATCCTGAACCCAATTAACAACCAAAAGCGAGTCTATTTCAATATTTATATTATTAAGCCCCAATCTTTTACAATGTTCAATCCCTCTTCTCAAGGCAATAAGTTCCGCAAGATTATTACTACCACTCCCAATGGATTCAGCAAACGCAAAAACCATCTTCCCAAAGTCATTTCTTACTACTCCTCCGGCACCCAAAATACCAGGATTATTAATACTACTTCCGTCCACATTCAGTTTAAACCAATCCTTATTCGGCCTCTCCCATCTTACTGCCACTGAAACCCCTCTTTTTTTAAAATTAATAGAAAGATTCAAAGACATCAATATCTGTACATCCTTTTCCACAAGCCGGGAATCCTTGTGAATCTTAATACCCACCCAATTAATCCAATATTTTATCAATCTCCATAAAACCTGAACCTTCTCCTTCCTACCTTCCTTTCGCGCTGTACATCGCCACTTCCATAAATTCCATGTGATGATGACAGGAATAACTCCCATTAGAATACCTAACTGAGAGGACTTCGATGCTCTTCAGAACTAGGCCTCAACAGTTGCCCTCCAAGACCAGTTCGGGACAAACGGAATACCCAAAGTATTAGAACTAAACTTCCATATAGCCTTAGCAATATTACCACTATATAACACATGATTAATATCCTCAATGGCACCGTCTCGACAACATTCACATTTCGAAACTAAAGGCACACCAATTCTCCTTAGACGATCATCCACTGCAAGGCATGAGTTTAAGGCCTTCCACATAAGCACAGAAAACTTCTTAGGTAAAGCTGAATTCCAAATCCAATCCGGCCATTGACAATTAGGATTACGAATCCGAACAAAAGACCAGGCAGTCATAGTCGTGAAAGACCCATCTGAATTTTCCAACCAAATAAGCTGATCCTTACCAGTCCTCCTACTACTAACTTCATTGACTATATCCTCCATTTTTTTAGGCCCTACTAGCTGCTCAAGTTGCTCCATATCCCAATTGTTATTAATCATACAATCTTTCACCTTCAATTCCGGATCACCCACCATCTGATACTGCTCCATTAGAGGCCCAGAATTTAGCCAACTGTCTCTCCAGAACAACACGTTCCCCTCCCTAATCTTCCACTTGGAACGTGAAAGTACAACAGGAATTTCTTTTACAATTGCTTTCCAAAACCTAGTGCCTCTAGATGGATTAAGCTCAAGCGGATGCTGACCATGCAAGTATTTAGCACAAAAAAATCTTTTCCATAAAGAATCTGAACTTAACAAATTCCAGGCAAATTTAAGTTGCAATGATCTTTGCACATCAACAAAACTTCTCAAACCAACCCCTCCTTCATCAACAGGTTTGCATAATCTGTCCCATTTAATCCATTTCCTCTTGGGACTCCCATTAAATGAGCCCCAAAAAAAAGTGCTAAATAATTTATTAAACTGAAGCAACACTAATTTCGGAACCTGCATCACAGATAACAAGTGAATTGGCATACTTGACAACACATGCTTTAATAAAATGACTCTCGCCCCTGTGGAGAGAAAACTCACCTTCCAACCTTCAATCTTCTTTCAAATTTTTTGAATAACATCCTGAAAATGAATTAACTTCAATCTACTAGAAACAATAGGCACCCCTAAGTACTTGACCGGGAACACCCCTTCCGTGAACTGTGTATTCAATAAAAGGTGTCTACGTCTAACAGAATTAATTCTTTTAGAAAAAAAGATAGAAGACTTGGCGCTGTTTACCTGTTGACCTGACCACTCAGCATAAATACGAAGAACTTCAACAATTTCCAAGACTGAAGACCTTCCTCCATTTGCAAAAATTACCATGTCATCAGCATATAAAAGATGAGAAATAACAGGACCATGTCTAGGATGGGAAAAACTTTTAATTCTATCCAACTCAAATTTCTTTTTTAACAGCCGAGAGAGAACTTCTTTTACCAAAATGAACAAATAAGGAGATAGAGGATCTCCTTGACAGAGACCACGTCCACCCTTAAAAAAACCTTTTGCGACACCATTCATAACCACAGAATACCAAGGCGTAGTAACACATTGAACTAACCAATGACAAACCTTCGGGGAAAACCCAAAAGCTTTCAAAATATGACTTAAAAAACCCCAGTCAATCGTGTCATAAGCTTTTGCAAAATCAATTTTCATCATAATATTACCTCTTCGAATTGGCTTGTTTATATCATGAATAAGCTCCTGAGTAAGACTAATATTTTCAAAAATACTTCTACCAGGCAAAAAAGCTCCCTGTTCCATAGAAATAATCCTACTGAAAACTGAAGTAAATCTGTTCACTAAAATTTTAGAAAAAATTTATAGACCACTGAACAAAGACTTATAGGCCTAAAATTCCCAAACGACGTAGGATTCTGAACTTTTGGAATTAAGACAATATAAGAGGCAGAGTAAAACCTTGGTAAGGCAGCCCCGCCAAAGAAATCACTAACAGCTTCCAATAAATCTTGATACACCAAGGACCAACAATGCTGAAAAAAACCCGAGCCAAATCCATCCGGCCCCAGACTACTATCCACCGGAATAGAAAAAATTGCATCTTTTACTTCCCCAACCGACGGAATACTACCAAAAAATTGATTTTCCTCCTCCGAAACTTCCTCTGAAATTAACCCAACTAGATCTGGCAAAGAACTGGTTGCTTTAGCTTTGAGGAAATCCTCAAAATAAACACACGCAGCCTCATGGATATCTTCAGGCGAGTTAAACACCCTGCCATCAGAGAGCTTCATTTCTACCACCATATTATGTTTGTTATTCTGCAAAGCTTTAAAGAAAGCAGTCAAAACCTCACCCTGTGATACCCACTTTTGTTTGACTTGTTGAGCAATACGAGACTCTTCCCTTTTTAACCAGACATCAAGCTCAACCTTGTTCGCTAAAATGTCTGCTTCTACATCCTCTAAGTAACATTCTTGAAGACTTAATTCACCTTCCTCCACTTTAGCTTCTAACTCTTTAATATGCTTTCCTGTCCAGCCAAACACTTCCTTGTTCCAAGATTTAAGAACCAGTTTTAACCTCTTCAATTTAGCAGCTAGCTTCCACAAACCCGTACCATTAACCTCCACCTGCCAAGAACTAGAAACACATCTCCAAAAATCCTCATGATTAGTCCACATATATTGAAATTTAAAAGATGTGTGACCATACCTAGCAGATGAAACCAAGTGACCCAATACCATAGGGGAGTGATCTGAAGTCCTCCTAGGAAGATATTGAATTCTACCCGATGGATAAAGATCCTTAAACTTGGAATTACATAAAGCTCTATCTAGTCTAGCCCATGAACGCGCCATTCCTAATCGTCCGTTGCACCAAGAAAAGCCATTACCTGAAAAAGGCACCTCAACAAATCTGCCATCATTAATAAAGGAACGAAAATCCTCCATTGCAATAAGCATCCTAGGATTTCCCCCTATTCTTTCATTATCATTACATATGACATTAAAATCCCCAATAATCACATGAGGAAACTGTAAATTATTAACACCAAGTAAATTAGACCACAAAGGCCTCCGATCTAAAAACCGACACTTTGCATAAACCGAAGAGATCAATAAGCTAGAATTAATAAGCAAAGTAAGTTGCTGATCCGAAACACCCATAACATCCACCTTCAAACCAGACTTCCAAAAACACCAAAGATTACCTTCTTGATTTGCATTAGAAAGACACTCATCAAATTCTAGAAACGTCTTCCAATAACTCAAATGAGAATCATCCCTAAACGGTTCTACAATAAAAAGAATAATAGGATGCAGCTCTCGTACAAGCCCCCTCAATCGTTTCCTCGAGGTACCAAGGCCTCGGATGTTCCAAAACAACAATTTATTAATCAAGGATTCTACTTAGAGGGCTTGCTAGGAACCCTATAGGACCTACGTAACAAACGCTTACTAGGAGACTTCCTAACTACTAAATCAGAATCCGAAAAATCATCTTTTTGTTTACCTGGGTGGGGATACTTACCTTCATCCTCTGATTTGGACTCCATCTGCAAATCTGTCGGAACTAACTGCACCTCTCCTTCTGCTACTGGGATATTCCCGCTTGGTACCACTTCAATTCTGGACTCTAGCTGCACAGCATCCTCCGCTATTGATGATGTCTCGATGAGTTCCACCCTTCTGGGTTCTAATTGGCCACCAACTACAGCATCGTCTTTCTGCATTGCAACTTCCACTACTGGTAATGTCTCGATGAGTTCCACCCTTCTGGGTTCTAATTGGCCACCAACTACAGCAGACAGATTATGAGTTGTTATTGGTAAATAGACCAACTCCTCAGCTGGTAAAGTCCCGCTGGCCTCTCCACAGATCAACGGATCTTTCCTCTGCTCGGGGGCCTCCATTTCTTCGATAACACTCTCAGACACCAACTTCGACTTCCCTACATCCTTGCCACCATCGAAGACCGGCAACTCAATCTCAACATCTTCCAATGCCAAAACAGGGGACTCTGAGGTTTTCCCCAAATGATCTGTAGTAATCTTCGCATCATCTTCTTTATCTTTTGGCACCTAGATTTTACTTGACTTAATAACCTTCAAGCTCTTGTTGCTTTTTCCTTCTTTCTTGTTTGCCTTACACGTCTTTATGTTATGCCCTTGCACCTTGCACACGGAACAAAATGCAGGCAATGTTTCATACTCAACTTCTTGGAAAATGCTTGTAGGATGTCTCGGTGTCCCAATCCAAATGGAATGAATCAGCTCATGATCGATATTCATCAGAACAAACACCCTTGCACCATCGGTACGAGTTGCACAGCGTGTCGCATTATCTCTTCTTAAAAAGATTCCAATCGGTGCAACAATATTCCGCAAGAACGATTCTTGATAAAGATTCAGAGGTAGTCCGGGCAACATGATCCAAACTGGAACCAATGATGGTTCCTCATCTTCAGTAAAATCTGTAGACCATTGAAAGGGTCTATAAGCAACCCCTTCAAGAAATCATCTTCATCTGAAAATCTCACAAAGACATTCCGAGCCTTCCGCATTGCTGAAATGACTGGCTGTTTCGTTAGTCCCCATCTGCTGTGAATGAACCCTCTGATGCGATCCAAAGATGGTCTTTACCTTAAGAATTTTAAAACCATAGAGAACCGAAAAGGAACTGCAGAACGATCCAACTCTTCCTTAGTAAATTGCACAAAGAACTCACCTTAAACACATTTTGGTGGCCTAAATGGTATCGAGACCTCAGGGAGGGCCTGAGGAACCTGGGAAACCAATTCCGCAAACGTGCATGTCTTTGCATGCGACGTGAGGGGGGGCTGGCAGCCCCCGGTACCATCCATGCATGTAAGAAACTAACTAGTTCTAGGACGAAACTCCAAAAATCAAGACACTAGAACTTGAAGTTCTTGGAGCATTCTTGGAGCATTTCTCTAAGATATTGTCAACCACACCAAAATTGTAAGGGCAAATGAGCTTGAAAAATGAAGAGCTCTACCACCAACAGAATATGTGAATGCCATGTAGTTGAGATTTTTCTTTGGAGAGGAACTCTTTGAAGAATCACTTGTCTCAGAACTATTATCACTCAAGGAATCACCATTTGCTTTCCCTTTGCCCTTTTTGTAATTTGCACATTCAAGGCGAACGTACCCAAAACCATGACATTCGTGACACTGTATATCAGATTGTACATTGTCTTTGGTAGCTCTAGTGTATTTCTTAGAGCTCATTTCCTTGTCACTCATAGCCAACTCATCGGATGACTCACCGGATGACTCATCAATAGTGTTGAGGGCTATGGATCTATTTTTCTTATCCACAGGAAGAGTATGTTCATAAGTTTGTAGAGAGCCCCACCAGCTCTTCAATCTTCATATTGTCCAGATCTTTTCTCCCTTCAATGGCAGTGACTTTGGGACGGAATCTCTCCGGAAGAGATTTGAGAACTTTTCTCACAATTCTATTATCAGGAATTTTGTCCCCTAAATTAAAACTAGAATTGACAACATCATTTAGTTTGGCATAGAAGGCATCAAATGTTTCATCATCCTTCATTTTAAGTTCTTCGAAACTCGTGGTCAACATTTGAAGCTTAGAATTCTTTACATCCTTGATACCTTCATGGGTAACCTCAAGAATGTCTCAAGCTTCATTGCAATTTTCACACATTGAGATTCGCTTGAACTCCTCCTGGGACAACCATGAAAATCGCATTCAGACCTTTGTTATTCCAACCACACTTATTTATTTCATCCCTAGAGTAATAATCCACACTTTTGGGGGTTTGAACTCCCTCAATGATAGCAACTGGTTCTCTCCATCCTTTAGTCATGGAAACCCACACTCGTTCATCCACAGACTTTAGGAACGCTCTCATTCGAACTTTCCATTAGGCATAATTGCTACCATCAACATATGGTGGCGATGTGAGTGATTGAGACCTATCCATTTTAACCACTACAGCAGGATCACACTCAGGAACTAAATCCTAGTGGAGTGAACCCTCTTTGATGCCAGTTGAAAAAATAGTGATTCTATCCAATACAACACCTAGAGGGGGTGAATAGGTGCATTTCGATTTATCTGGTCTAATAAAATATATTGAAAAGTAAGTACTTAAAAGATGAAACAAATCACACAAATAATCAACACAGAGATTTGTTCACGAAGTGGACAAAACAAGAGTTGGAACCTGAGAGAACTCAGTATGGAGAATGTCAATTCGGTGGTTATGTATGGGATGCCCGGGCATTGATTGAGAAGGACGCAGCTTTCTGAGGCGCAATAGTTCTATTAGCCACTGCTCTCATTACTCACACAGACTCGGCGGCGGAATCCCTTTTTCAAAAGAGTTTGGTTACCTGCGCTAAAATAACGTCTTCTAAAACCACTCCGGGTATAAGACACCACCTAAAATCCACTATAGAAAATATTTGTTACAACCAATATAGAGACACTCACAAAACCTTTGTAATCCTAAACTTGGCTTGCAATACCCCGAGTGACCTACTCGATCTCTACAAGCATGTAGTGCCAGAATTCTGACTTTTCTATAGCTTCCCACGAGAACCTCTCGATTTCTGCATCAATAGTAGCTCCGGACTCTTCCAGACAATCAACACGTCCACTTCAATGGACTTTGAATAAGATTTGATCTTGAGTGTGGTGTGGTGGAGATGTGTTTGCCCAAGAGAGATTCACAAGGTGAGGAAAACTTTCTCTCTATGGCTTTTGAAGTAACTAGTATTTTTGCTCTATTTCTCCACACCAAAGAACAGAAATAAGTTGTTCTATATATAGTCCCAACAGATCACAACGCTCAAAATCCTGAATTTTAAGTTGTCTTGAACATTGGCTTGAGCGATGTGTCAAGCGCAAGTCGAGCGCACGTTGTCTTTCAGGAACAGCTCAAGCGACACATCGAGCGCACATCGAGCGAACCTCTCTGGAAGGTTCCGCTCGAGCGCTCTGTCGAGAGCACATCGATCGAACCTCTCTGGAAGGTTTTGCTCGAGTGCCAGTCAAGCGCCAGTTGAGCTGTGTTGAGCCTTTTCATGTTACACCACTTCAACACTTGTTACAACATAATTTTACACAAGTTTTCACAAGAATATGCCAACCAACTAATTTTTCTCTGATCAAAAACAATAACTTATTTCTTTGATAATAATTTGTGAAAATGCTAAGGTGGGATCGAAGTTCCCTCGTATTATTAAGACCTCAAATAGGAGAGAGATAAACAAGAAAAATAAGCATTTGTAACGAATTATTTGCGACGATAATGACTATTTGCGACAAAAAACATACTCATTTTGACAAAAAATAATCATTTTCGCTGGAAATAACTGGTCACTAATAAATAGTTTCTTGTAGTATATATATATATATATATATACATATATATATACATCAAATTGGTCCTACAACATTTATTACTACCCATATATCTATCTCTCCAAATATTAAATGAGCAATAAACATTATAGATCAGTTTGTTTCATGTCTTTATTTTTCTCTTATTTAACACACTCAAATTCGAGACAATATATCGTGATGATCACTGACGAAACTTATATTTTGTGGTTGGATGGCTATTGATATTGTTATATAAGTTATATGGTCTTGATCTCCATTCGTTGCTATACATATAAATATGGTCTTGAGTTGCCCTCAAAAAAACAAAAAAAAAAAAAAGAGAAAAAGGTCTTGAGTATTAATTTTGTTGATGGCCATGTATTGATTTGCTTGCTGCTGAATGCAGTTAACGTTATGTGTTGTTGTTGTAGTTGAGTTTAATGGTATAGTTTGAGTACATGATATAAAATGGTCTAAAATAAATAGTTTTGAGTATAAATATTATGGTCTAAAATAATATATAGTTGGAGTATAAACCAGGGCAAAAGAGATCAGTGTGGACCCAACAATTACCTCATAACAATTAAAATATTAATGCAGGACAATCAAATATTCAATGAAAACGAATGATATCGACGAGATTTGGGTGCATGCAGTCAACAAAACGGATTGTGAAGTTTGTGTAAGCCCAGAACACATGGATCTCTTTTCTTGACTATATTTTCTAGAACGTTAAAGATCTAGTATTAAAATAAATATATCTAATTAAATTTATTATTTTTAATCAATTTAGATTTGTTGTGTAAGCTGTGATGATTTTATAGGTATTAATCAATTTATATGTTTATTTATTTATTTTGTATTTAATAATTAAGAAAGTGTTTTGTTTTTTAATGAATTTGTTTGTGATATGAGGTTCAGAAAATGTTTAAAAAAATAAAAATACATTAATTTACATTATCATCACCTTTCTCATGACCATGACATTGACTTTTTTTAAAGCTTCTTACGAGGGAGAAGAAGGTAAGTCATGAATGCACTGTGTCACCCTGAAATAAGCTAATGGCACATACAATGAGATAGTCAAAGCATTAGATATGAGAGAAATGAAAAAATGTAGGTGACGGCAAGAGACGGAACATTAATGGCACATACCAAAAGAAAAACAATATATATATATATATATATATATATATATATATGACAAGACGTGCACATACCATTCCTATACGGCTTTTATTTTTAGCTTCCTATATTATATTTTTGAAAAAATTAATGGATAAAATCATCTTGCATCCTTCTCTTTATTGCTATAAGAAGATAAAAATTAAACTCGGTTTAAATTTAGAGATAAATTGAGATGAATTAAAATATTTTATAAATAATAATTAAATTTGTGAGTTAAAATTTATGAATAATAGTAAATAATAATAAGTATCTCTCAATCCAAATCGATTCTAAATATTTTATTTATTTGTTTTAATATGAAAGTTATAAAAAATATCAGATATATGACTATTAGAAGAGACGAATATTAGAAAAATGACAATTGAGAGTAATTGAGTTTCGAAATACGTAACGTCAGACGGTTTTGAAAACATAAATTATCAAAAATTATTATTGAAAAAAAAATATTTAAACTGAAATTATGAATGCAAAATAATAAAGTGTGAAACTAATAAAGAGATGGATAATTGAAATAAAAAAATGATTATTTTAACTAAAATTTAGAGAGAGAATAGATCAGGGATGCGATTGCTCTATATATTAATGCATATGTATTTTTATATTTGTAAGTCGGCGTGAAAAATAAATATTCTTGCAATTGATTAATTGATACGATTTGATTAATAAAAAAAAATATAAATCAAATCAATGAACACGAGAAGGGAGGAAAAGTGAAGCTTTTGTAAAGAATGATATCCACGAGATTAATTGGGTGCATGCAGTCAACAAAATGGATAGTGAAGTTTGTGTTACCCCAGAACACGTCTCTTTTCTTGACTATATTTTAATCTAGAACGTTAAAGATCTATTAAAATAAATATAACTAATTAAATTTATTATTTTTAATCAATTTAGATTTGTTGTGTAATCTGTGATGATTTTACAAGTATTATATAAGGAGTCATGAGTTTGAATTTTGATTTTACACACTATTCAATTTAAGAAAAAGTTACTTTGCATTCTCATTTTGATCACTCCATTTGACCATTAATCAAATTTTTTTTTTTATTTAGTAATTAAGAAAGTAATTTTAAATGTATTGATATATTTTTTTATTTTTTAAAAATATTTAAATATATTAAAAAAATATAAAAAAAGAAATGCTGGGCATTATGCCCAACTGTAAGAGTAGGGCGGCAGAATAACCCCACTCTTCAATTTAATTAAATATTCATCATGATAAGTCAGCTTATTAATAAAGTATTTGATCCCATAGGTGAGAAAGATAGTAAAACTTATCAATATTTACTTGGAATTGAAATAGGAAATAGAGTTTTTTTTAGTAGAGCTTTTAATTGAATTTTGTTATTAAAAATTTGTTTATTATTTGATACGCGTGCACTTAAAATACTTTTAAAATTAATTCTAATAATTTTTGTTTAAGAAAAATGGTTCTCCCACATAGAGAAGCTACCGAGAGAATTAAACTACCGATTCTCTATTTTTTATTTATTTTTTTATTTTATAATTAAGAAAGTGTTTTGTTTTTTAATGATTTTGTGATTTTTTTTTTTTTGTAATATGAGGTTCAAAAAATGTTTAAAAAAATAAAAATGCATTAATTTACATTTTCAGTACAACGCATCACCTTTCTGACCATAACATTGTCTTTTTTTAATGCTTATTATGGGAGAGAAGAAGGTAAGTGATGAATGCATCGTGTATTAAGCTAATGGCACGTACAATGAGATAGTCAAAGCATTATATAAATGTAGGTGACGGCAAGAGACGGAACATTAATGGCACATACCAAAAAAAAAATATGACAAGACGTGCAAGAAAATTTACTGGAGGTGTCATCTTTAAAACCAATCCTATCCGGCTTTTATTTTTAGCTTCCTATATTATATTTTTGAAAATAGAAATCATGGATAAAATCATGAATAAGAAGAGATGAAAATGAAGGTCTCGTTTAAATTTAGACTTGAGATGATATGAGTTGAAATGATTTATAAATAATAATTAAATTTATGAATAATAATAAATATTAATGAGTATCTCTCGATTCAAACCGGTTCTAAATATTTTATTCATTTATTTTAATATGAAAGTTATTAAAAAATTAGATATAGATAAAAAGGTAAGGATCCCGCTAAGAAATTCTGCTGGAAGCCACCGCTTTTTTCTTTTTTTGGTGTAGTGATTAAGAAAGTGTTGTTTAATAATATTATAAATTTTTTTATTTTTTAAAAAATATTTAAAAGTATTAAAAATAATATAAAAAAAATACTTAAGATATATTTAATGCGTAGCTGGAGCTCCCCAACGGGAGCCCCAGCGGTGGGTGTGGATCGATCGGAAGAAGTCCCTTTCATTCTGCACACATATTTTGAACAGCTTTGAGATTCAACAGTGACGTCTTCGCCTCTTCGGCGTAGAAAAACTCGTCCTATTGCTGCTTATAATGACATTAATATAATTAGGAGTATTCTATGCATACGCAGTTTAATATTCTCCTAGGAAAGGTTTGTCTAGTTTAATTTTACATAATTTTTTATTTTCTAAACAAAAAAATTACTTTAAAAAGTAAAATAATGAATTATAAAAAAAAAAATTCAGCTCATCATCTCCTATACTATATAGTAACATGTGATTTCTCATTTTTATAACCATTCAGTTTAAACATATATATATTGATGTTTAATCAAGTGTGTTTACACATCAAGAAAAAAAATAAGAAATCACATATATATTTGTGTATGGTGTAGAGATTATGAATAACATTTCTTTAAAAAAAATCATTGTAAATCTAATATCTTTATTTTAAATCTAGCCGATGACTTTTAAATTGAGTCAAGTATTCTAAAATCTTTTAAATATTTTACCAAAATCATTTTAAATGACATATTTGTATTGTTAATTGTTGGTATTTTTAATAAATAATTTTTATTTATAACTTTTCTTTTTAAGTGGTCATAACCGTTGGTTTCCATTAGTTGGAGTTTTTGCGGTATTATTTACGGTTTAAACATTCGTGTCCATTAAGGCTTTCAATGGGAATAAAATCTGGCAGCTTTAATACTTTTATGAGCATTGCTATTCATAAGTCCATACACTACACACCAAGATTTTTTTATTTTTTTTAAATTTTTTCAAAGTTTTTTATGGTTTTATTATTATTAAAATAATTGAATTATTCTACTCATAATCCACATACCACACATTTGGTAAGAGAATAAAATTAAAGAAATCATAAAAAGGATGGTGTGTGGTGTATAAGGCTTAGGAATAGAATTTTTCTACTTTTATTGCTTATTGTTACGGTTTTTTTCTTATCAAGCCGTTTGAGTTTTTTTTCTTTCTTTAATATTTTTTTTTACCGGCTCTTTGTTTTTTTTTTTTTTTTTTGATAGAAAATGAGAATTTCATTCATCAATTGGAAACAAACGATTACAGACACTCATCAAACCAAACAGTTTGAGAAATACAGTCTGGAATACTATTCCACCAAAACTCCATACTATCAACCTTACAAGCATTTCTAGCTAATTTGTGAGCTACCCTGTTGCCTTCCCGGTATACATGAGAAAAAGAACATAAAACAAAGCAACTAGCCAGCTTCTTTATCTCGTAGTAAATCACGCCCAGCAAAGAATTTGTCATGCTATCACCATTTAGGGCCTCAATGCTTAGTAGGCTGTCACTTTCCACAATCAGATGGGAAACACCCATCGTAACACATTGTTGCATTCCTCTAAAAATGTCTAGAAGCTCTAAACTTTCGGATCCTTCCAAGAGAATTTCCACACGACTGAAGGCCATCAGAATTATGCCTTTCTCATCTCTCAGCACAGCCCCTACTCCAGCCTTATCCCACCCAGGAAACGTAGCAGCATCCACATTGAGTTTCAGACTTCCAGCCGAAGGTGGATTCCACTTGTAGAACTTCAGGATCTCACTTCTTGGCTTTATACTGGCTTGAGCATGGCTTCTCAGCAGGACATGAACACTCTCAGCAACACTAGCAGTCCCCACAGAATCTGCTCAATCACAAATTTATTCCTACGATGCCATAATCCCCACGCCAAAGCAAAAAATGTGCACATTTTATCAGCCATATTTCTTTCACACAGTTGCATAGCCAAATCCACCAAAGACATCTGCTTATCCCTTATTAACTCAGGGAGATAAAACCTCCATAAGTCTTGCACAGCCCTACAATGAAAAATAGCATGAGCAATATTTTCCTCTTCTGATAAACACATCCTGCAAGTTGCATTCGGTATGACCTTTCTCTTTACTAAATTCACTGCAGTTGGTAGGCTATCTTTGCATGCACGCCATGCAAAAATTTTTAGCTTGTTAGGCACTTTCATCTTCCATAACTGCTTCCAGAATTTCTGCTGTGCTTGCATGTTGGAAGATTCGGCAATATGAGGGCCAGCATGGGAGGAGATAAGTCTATAGCAGCTTCGCACACTAAATTCCCCATTTCGTTCATGAGCCCAAACCCTCCTATCTTCCACATTATCAGAGCATAGAGGAATTTTTAGAATATCGGAGACTAAACTTGGATTGAAGAGAGTTCTTAACTTTTGAATATCCCACATTCTAACATTATCAACAAATAAGGAATCAACCAAAGGCGGGTTTAATCCCTCACATTCCCTAACCCCTTCTGCCACTAAAGAAATATGTCCCGGAATCCACTTGTCTTGCCATATGTGGACAGCCCTTCCATTCCCTAACCGCCACCTACACCCCGCTTCTAACCATTTTCGGGCCTCCCAAATCCCCCTCCAAGTAAAAGAGGGATTTCTACCCAACCCAGCTTTCATAAAACTAGTATGAGGAAAATACTTTGCTTTAAATAATTTATGCAAAAGAGACTCTTCATTTTGAGACAACCTCCACCCCTGTTTTGCAAGAAGAGCAAGATTAAAAGTTCTTAAATCTTTAAATCCCAAACCTCCACAATACTTTGCCTGACACAGCTTATTCCAGCTCAGCCAATGCACTTTCCTCTCATTTCCTTTTTGTCCCCACCAAAATTTAGCCATCATACCTTCTAATTCAGCACAAAAATCTCTTTTTCAAACCAGAAATCTCTTTTTTCAGCCCCGCAATTCCTAGTAAAGAAATCAGTCCTTCGGTACAGAGAAGGAAAAGATATGGAGATAGAGGGTCGCCCTGCCGTAACCCTCTAGTAGGAACAATGGGACCTCTTGGCACACCATTAATCAAAGCCGAAAAAGAAATAGTCCCAATACAACACATTATCAGCTCAATGAACCTCAAATTAAAACCCATCACTTCCATGACCGACTTTAGAAACCCCCATTCGACTCGGTCATATGCCTTACTCATATCGAGCTTTAAAGACATAAATCCTTTTTTTCCTTTCTTCTTGTGCTTTAAGTAATTTATCAACTCATAAGCAATCAGCACATTATCAGATATAAGACGCCCAGGGACAAAAGCACTTTGACTCTCACTAATTATATTTGGCAAGACAAATTTAAGGCGATTCGAGATCACTTTAGCAATAAGTTTATAAGACACATTACATAGGCTAATGGGACGAAAGTCACTCATTTTAGTAGCACACTTCTTTTTTGGAATCAAAACGATGTATGTATGATTTAAAATAGATGGAAAAGAACCTGAATTGAGGGCTTCCAGCACTGCTGCCGTTATGGTATCACCAACCACTTGCCAATATTTTTGATAAAATATTGGCGGCATACCATCTGGCCCCGGGGCCTTTGTAGGGTTCATCTGATTCAGCGCTTCCTTAACCTCCTCTGCTGTGAATTCTTTTGTCAAATTCTGGTTCATCTCACTTGAAACTCGACCAGCCAAAGGTGCCAAGAAATCCAAGGAGTTCACATCACAGCTCGGGGCAGAGCTTGTAAATAAAGTCTGGAAATAGTCTAGGATGACCCTATCACGCTGAGAATTTTCTTGCCAACATCCCCTCTCATCTTGGATCTTCAAAATCAGATTCTTCCTCTTTCTCTGAGATGCCTTCATATGAAAGTATTTAGTGTTACTATCACCTTCTTTGAGCCATAGAGCTTTTGATCGTTGTCTCCACATAATCTCTTTTCTCTCCAACCAAATTTGTACTTCATCTCTTGCAAAGTTCATAGCTTCTGTGGAAACCAAATCCGGGCCCCTCTCTTGTAAACTAAGTAACTTTTGCTGTGCTTTACTGAGCTGAGTATGAACCTTTCCAAAGCTATGTTTATTCCATCCCTGTAATTTAGCTCCACAATCTTGAATTAAACCAGGAACAGCCGCCATATTTTTAGGGACATCACGCCTTCCCCAAACACCTTTTATGATATCTTCACAAGCTTGTTCGCCCACCCACATGGCCTCAAATTTAAAGGATTTTTTAGAACCGTTATGGCAAGGGACCCCCTCCAAATTCACCCAAATGGGCAAATGATCCGAGTAGGCTGCCACCCCATGTGTAACTCTAGCATTCGGATAGCTGTCCCACCAAACAGAATTGACTAAGAATCTATCAAGCCTTTCACTAATGCATTGATTCCCATGTCTCCTATTTGACCACGTAAACTTTGGACCCGAGAATCCTAAATCCCTCAAATTACATTCTTCGACTACCTCTCTAAAATCATAAAGTTGACTGTCAGGTCTAGGTCTGCCCCCACATTTTTCATGAGAATACATTACTTCGTTAAAATCCCCCATCACCATCCAAGGTTCATCATTTGCACGACACAGCATTCTAACCAAATTCCAAGTTTGGTATCTTAAATGAGTCTCGGGATACCCATATATAGCAGTTAGAAACCACTTTCCCCCCCTCAAATTAGAATCCTTTATCACAGCATCTACATGATTCATGGAGTAACTAGTTACAGAAAGATCAACTTCGGCATCCCACAATAGCGCAATACCCCCTTTTCTACCCTGAGAACTAATAGCTAAGCAATTTTTAAAACCCAACTTATACTTACAAGATTCAGCTTCACGAGTGGTCAATCTAGTCTCCTGTAAAAACAGAACCTCGGGCGCTTCCCTCTGTATAAGGTCACAGAGTGTACGAATGCCACGTGGGTTCCCAAGCCCACGTGCATTCCAACTACAAATTTTCATGGCTCCCGGCGGTGCTGATCCACAGCCACCGCCGATATTTCTGGTTTTTGCATTTTCTTCGCAGCCTCAGACTGACCTACTTCAGCAACATCAGAATAGACTTGAAGTCGCTTCACTGGTCTTAAGCTCAAAGACACCTCTGCAACAGACCCCCTTCGTTTTCTGGATGTCCCTTTCACAGACACAGCTCCATATAAACTAGATGTCGTTTCATGCACTAGCGAAGTGCGTTTCCACTTTTTGCTTCGTAGCCCATCCGGTTTATTAACAGGCTTATTGTTGTCGTTAACCCCTGTAATATTGAGCCCCACAGCTTCTGGCCCACCAGGCCCACTCAATTCACTGGCAACAGCACCCGACTTGTGACCCGCAACTTCCATGGCCTCCTTTCCAGAACCAGCGTTCTCCTCCATTTCAATCAGCCCCGAACTTTCTCCGCCACTTCCATGGACTCCAGCCGTATCTGCCATAGGTTCCGCGTGATTTCCTGGCGGGGAAGACATCATTTCCTCCGCTACCTCTGTCCCCTTTTCCGTAGCATTCGTTGGTTCCCCAGATTTTTCCTCAGTGTGTTTTACTGGGTTGAGGCCTCTGTTTTTTCCAGCAGAAACCCGGACCCCAAATCCATTACCCGCACGCAGCCACGGACCATAGGGAAAATCCTTCCCTGTATACACCTCCGGTCCCCGTTTAACATTAGCACAGTCCCTTTCTCCATGTCCCAAGCAACCACACCAATAGCAGAAATTAGGTAATCTCTCATAGGAGAACCTAACCCACACCGGCTCACCATCCCCAATCATCAATTTAGAACCTCGAAGAAGAGGTTTATCAACAGACATGGATACCCTAACTCGTAAATACTGCCCCCATTCCATTTCCCCTGCCTCCACATCAACTATCTCAACAGACCCAATTTTTTCACCCAATAATCTACCCACATACTCATTTCGAGCCATAAGAGGTAAGTCGTGAATACGTACCCAGAATGATGCCGTCTTCATCTGAATCTGGTGAACTTGCCTTCGGCCATCAACTTCAGACATGAGCACTAGATATTTATCGAAAGACCAAGGACCTTCCCGGATAACTCTCTCCTTATCCTTAATATTCTCGAAATCGACTAAGATTAGGGTAGAATCCAGGTCTCTGAACTTTACCCCAGCCCCCAAATGCCAAGCTTTCCGCATCGTAATCTTGAAGATCTCTTTATTGTAATGCCTCTCAGTGAATAATTTCATTAACAAACACTTTCCTCCACTCCGAAATACATCAGCTAACTTTTCCGGTTCCAAGACCACTTCCTCATTTTCCATCTCAGTCAAGACGAGACGTTGGTAGAGATGGTGGAGGGACTCCTCCATTTGGTAACCCAGTTGGTACCTAAGCCAATATACGGCACAGGCGGCCGTGAAAAGCCCCTACGTAGATATCCTAGAAAGGAAACCTAGAGAGGAAAAAATTGATATAACCCCGGCTCTTTGTTAATGGTTAGAGTAATCGGCTTTTCTTTAATTGGCTGCTTTTAGTACTTTTGATGGCAAACGTCTTTTTCATTTTTATTGTTTTGCCCGTTAGTTTCTTTTTACCTCCTGGGACGTTTATTGTCCATATGGTCTATATATGTTTTTTGGTCATTACGTAAGGGAAGGTGTGTGGAATATTTGACAAAAAGTGGGGTAAACAAAAATATACTTGGTGAGTATATATTTTTGAGAGATTTTCTAGATAAAAGAAAGGTGTTATTTGAGAGGAGTTTTGGGCTCAACCGTTTGTGCAGAGTTAGTTCGGGCTATACGACGATCAGTTAGACTGTTGTATCCTGGAGGAGTCAAGTCAAGAAGATTTCTGCTGCACCGGTTAATTTGAGACTTTGTACACCACAGAGGGCTTGAATCTCCTTAAAGAGAGCGATATTTCTGTGCCTCAGTCCAAACTGACTTCGTTTTAATTTTAATTACATTGTAATTTTTATTATATTATTGTGTATTTCACCAGCATTAATGAATAAAAACTAATTTTCAAGTAAACCTTTTTATATTTTGGAGTTCCAAAAATGATATAGTTTTAAAAAATTAATTTATTTAAATGATTTTATTATTTTAAGAATATTATTTAATATACATTAATTTATTTGACCCAAAACATGTCATTAAATACTATTTGACATTTTCCCAGAAAACGGCCCATGCATAAACCGACCATTTTTGCAAAAAATGGTGCTTATATCCATTAAACCACAAACTGCCATTTTTCCAGAAAATGGCCTAACATATTCATTTATCAATCAGTGTAAGCATGAATCGCAGGCGGGATTACCGGCCACCATCCTTGCATACCACCATTCCTACCGCTAACATTGTAGGCGAGAATCACAGGCGGGACTTACCACCATCCCTACCGTGTGCACCATAGGCGGGAATCATAGATGGAACTCTACCATCGTCCCTGCTTACCATCATCCTTGTAGTTCATTTTCCTTTCTCTTCTTCCTTTCAATCCATTCATTTCAAACATACCCAAAAATCATCTCTCACATGGAAACCCAGTTTTCAATAAATGCCATGATGCCAAACACAACATAAATGCACGCAAGCATAATTCAATTAAATAAACAACACATACTCACATCCAACCGACCCCCATACTCCTCAGACTCATAGTTCGGCACAACCAACTAGACTGCAAAAAATTTGTTAGTGCAAAAATATATTCAAATCTTACAAAGTTCTTTAAAAAATTACTTACATGATGAAATATAATTTTCGAATGATCAAGGAGGTGCAAGAGGTGGCAGCACAACAATGTAACGGTGTATTTTGGACTACGATATATATGTCTCAAAATGCCAAATTTTGAATAGGAACAAACTAAAACTTGGGATGGCTAGGGAAGTGTTTAGAGGTGTTACTGAAGTAAATGGTGGTAATGGTTGGCAGCGGGTGGCCGCCTGGGCGGCGGTTGGAGGCCAAAATACCCAAATCGGAAAATGAGCTAGAGGGGCTTCAACGGTGGTGGATCGAAACTAAGGTTGGGTGGCTTAGGTGGCTGGAGGGTCGATGATGGTTTGGTGAACATATGGTGGCTAACGGCGGCGCTGGATCGAAAAAGGGCCGTGGCTTGGATTCCCTCGTGGAGGTTAACGACGACATGAGAAGGGCTAAGATTGTAAGCGGAGGGATGCCAGTCGGAGGGGAAGAAAAATGGGCAAGGTGGTGTTGGCCATGCCGGCGCACTAGAAGGGACGAGGGAGAGGGGAGGAACGGCTCGCGCGTGGGAGAAAAAAGCCGAGGGCAAAAACGTACAAATACAGCTAGGCAAAATGGAAAATTTGGGAATAGAAGCAGGGGTAAAATGGGAAGAAAAATTGTTAGGCAAAAATACTGTTCATACTTCATTCGCACTTATATATAGTAGATTTATATATATATGTATGTATGTGTGTGTGTGTACACTTTATTGAGCTTGTGAGCATACACGTTGTTATCACAATGTGTGGGGTGTGTGACTCAAGTGGTGAACGTCTAGACGCCATGGTCCTTGCCAAGGCAGAGGCCCGGGTGTCACAGTAATCCCATAAAGCCGTAGCTATAAGTCGCTACCCATTACAATAGTTCTTATATGTGAAAATTTAAAGAGAAGTAGCAAATGATGTGCTTAAGCTTGTTCTATCTACTTGTTTCCAACTTTTAAAAATTTCAAACTTATTTTAATAAAATAATTAAAATAATTTTATCCATGGAAATTTACATACTGATCTTAACCTATTAAAAAAACAATGAAGAGATTTTTGTAATAAAAGAGTATTAGATATATATATATATACACACACACTTTTTTTTTTAGAAGAGCCGGTAGCATAGAGGCTCCGTCCCAAGTATAGTAAGAACCCTCACCTATGGCGGAGGAATACCATGTTTACAATCAAAATTACTTGCAACCAACACCCAAATAACCAAAAAACCGAACCAACGTATAACAGACTACGAAACAAAAAACAAGACAAAAAAAACTATACCCACTACACAGCCAATTACCCAGACTAAGACCGTATATAAGCCATACCCAACTTATCCAATCTGTACAAACCCCTTGTTTCTATATCCAAACTCGCAACACTCCGGAAGACATCATTCACTCTTCGAGCCCCAGATTTCGCCAGAATATCAGCAACACTATTAGCTTCTCTAAAACAATGGTTTATAGTAAAATCAAAGTCCTCCAAAAGATCCACTAATTTTTCCCAAAACTCCCAAAGATACCAGACATTGCATTTCTTATCAACAATCCAATTTACAACTACCAAAGAATCACATTCAATATCAATTTTACTAAAACTCATCTATTTGCATAAACTTAAACCTTCTAAAACTGCTCTAAGCTCAGCAGCATTGTTAGAACAGCACCCAAAATATTTAGAAAAAGCAAAAATCAGCATACCAGAAGCATCCCGCAAGACCCCTCCTCCACCACTTTCTCCAGGGTTCCCAACGCTACATCCATCAACATTCCACACACACACACACACACACACACACACACACACACACATATATATATATATGCTCATTGATTCCACATGTAAACTCAAAATTTTAATGTAATTTATTATGTTGTACATACCATTAAATTAGTTTTGAATATCAAAATATGACTTTTCATTAGTCATTTTCTTTGCATTTTATTTTGAGAATTTAAGTTGAACAATATAGAAAAGCAAAAAACTTTAAATCATAAACATTATTAAGACTAGGTTTTGAAAAAATAAATTGAACAAACCTTTTCAGCTTTTAATATTGTTGAGACAAGGTTTAAAAAAAAAAACAAATGAAGACTCTATTATAAAGTTTTTGGTAGTCTATATGAGAAGGGATGTGATAATTAATTACTTTTATTTGTTGAAACAACATTGACATCAATTTACAAATTAACTATTTTTATTTTTTATTTTATATTCAAACTTGAAGCTCATTATATATTTATGCACGCTTTTAAATAATCATTTAATTTTTGTTATATTCAAATTTTTATATATCATTCTCCCCTACAAAAGAGAGCAATTATTTGCTTAAGTAAATATTTATGAAGTCTTTAGTTTCTTTTATGCCAAAATAATCTGAAAAGTAAATATTATAATGTTAATACATCATTAATGTTTATAACTATTTTAAAATTTAATAATATTATTTCCCGGTTCCCATGCATGTGATTTACAAGCATTGTTAAAACATAACTTAGTTAATTAACAATATATATAATGATAAAAAAAAATAGAGCAATATGTAAACTCCATATTATTAATTTAATACATTATTTTGTTACTACTAGAAATTTAAATATTGTTATTTTTATATCCAAATATCAAAATAATATATTATTTAGAGGAAATGTATCTCCTTAAATACATAAGGCAACTACAAAAATAAATAAGAGAAAATATATTTAGAACCGTAAATTTTACAACTGCAGCGTAATCACTTTGGAAAAAGTAAATAAAACATGGGGCCCACATGGAAAAAAATTTTAATAGTAAATCTCACAATTTTTCAAAACAATTACGCGGCGGTTATACATTTTAAGATTATATATAGAATTACCTAGTAAATAAATTTGGAAGTTGTTATCACGGAAAAAATCTCAATGACTATTTAGATGAAATGTATCTCCTCAAGTTATTACGGAAAGAATCTCAATGACTATTTATTCATGGTAGAGTCCATCGAGAGTTTTCAAAGATTATTAGAGTTTGATAAATTTAATCTTATTATTTACCCACTCTTTTGTCAAGTTGTATATAAAGGCACACATGTAATACTTTCAGCAAGTGATATGTAGAAGTATTTTCTCCCTTTCTATTCTTTACAACGATTGATGTTAGACGAGTACAACGATAGGCTTACTACTTTTTACTATTCATTTACGTCTATTTTATAGTGTATTTGAATGTTTATTTTTTTTATTATTTTTTTAATGTATTTTTTAACATTCTTAATTATTAAGAAAAAAATTAAAAAATGTATATAATTTATTAATAATCATTTTTTAATCATTAAGTAAAAAAATATTTTAAAAAATAATAAATAAATGATATGAAATAATAGCCTATCATTCTCCATTGAAAAGTTCTTGCAAGTTTGGCACGAAAACTTGAGAGGCAGTTACGCGCTATACAAACAAGTCTAGTACGGGAATTGCTAGCTCATGCTTCTTGGGGGAGTGCATTTGTTGCAATCGTGATCTATCACCTGCTACTGGGAAATTTGGAATTATACTTTGACGACTGATTGGCCGAGCCAATTAACCTTCTAACTAGACGTTTGATCTTTTGAGAAAGAATAGTATGTTGCTTGAGTTTATTCATTCATTTTAATTCTTCATGTATTTAATTTTTTTTTACTTAATGATTAAGAAAATAAAAGTTGATGTTTGTTGTTGAATCTGTAATCTGTATTGTTGAAGTGTTGAGAAATTTGTTGAGTGTTGGAACCAATATTCATGTCAATGAATCGACGACAACCAGTTGAAACTAAACCGGCTAGTTTTACCACTCTCCATCGATTAGTTATGGTCGTTGCTCCACCCATTTTTCTCTCACTACTCGGCGTCAGTTTTGCCCAAAAACCATGCCGAAGGTTTAGTTTTTCACCCCTACTTGTCCCCCCTTTCAATCTACTCTTTCCACCCCACCCCCCTTTCTTTCGATCTGCTCCCCTCTCCATCTCCTTTTTCACCTCACCCACCCACCTCATTTTCCCATACGCCCTCCCCCCTCTCCCAATTTACTGTACGCCCTCATGAATTTTTGGATCTCCTCTCCCCTGTGGACAGCTCTTCCTTCGTGGGATTCTCCTCCTCTCCTTGTGCCGCTCCCCCACCGTGCATATATGTCCCAAGCCATGGCAAACCTGCACGAATCTGGCCCCTCTCCCTACCCGTGCGTCTTCCTTCAACGCTGGTAAACATGCTTCCATTCGGTACCCTATATTTACTCTTATTTTTATTTTACTATTTTTTTTTTTGTAGTGGTAGCATTATTTTTTTGGGGTATTCCTGATTTTTGTGTGTTATTTGAACACTGATTTTCTGAATTGATATGGAGATTAGTGTCTTGCAATGCATTATTTTTGAGTTTTTTTTTTAAATATTATGATTTGTAAAATTTATATGGTTTGTGATTTATTGGGGTTAAGTGTTTAGAAAATTAAACATATGGGAACCAAGGTGGACCTACTCTTAAAGATCGTTTGCAAGTTTCAGATGGGCCAATTATAAGATCAATGGCCAAGAAGATCAAGGAAGTAATGCAAGGATTTGTGCAATCCACTTGGGATGAAGCTAGCAAGAGCCTAACCCTCAAGGTGGACTTGAAAGAAGGAGAACTAGTTTTGATCTAGTTGATTCAAGCTGTGGAAGACATAACTTAGAGATAGGACATATTGTTATTGGAGGCTTCCAATTTGGTTAAAGGATTTATTTTATTAGTTTAGAATAAGTGGGCTTGAAGATGCTTGGCCCACATGTCTTATTTCTTATGAACTAAGATTTTCGGGAAGGCCTTGTATTTTGGCCAATGACTTATTTGGAAAGTTACTTTTTAGGAACTAGGGTTTCAAGAGGTTACTGTAGCATTATTGTTGCTGCGGCATCATTCATCCAGGGGCATTTTGGGTAAAAATGGCTTTATTTTGGCTAAGGTTTTAATTAGGTTTGGCTTAAATACTCTTTGTAGCCTCATTTTAGGCTTTTGACAATATTGAATTTTCATTGTGAGTTAAGTTTACTCATCTTGTTCTTGATTGAATTTTTGAAGTTATTAAATGTAAATCACAACCTTTGTGGCTTTCCTCCTTGTAATCTGGGTTCTTGCAACAGGTTCTTCAACGAGTCTAGATTTAATATAATCTATGTTCTTGAAACGAGTTCTCAACGGGTCTAGATTCTCCATCCATTGACTTGATTTTGGCTTTCTAGGGTGAGTCTTCAAATTGATTGTGGGTTCAAGGGATTTCATTCCCACGGGTTCATAGCATTTGGTATTCAGAGCAAGGTTTCCAATCAGGTCTGATTCTATCTTTTAATTCTTGCAGCTTTAAATTTAATTCTTGGACTTCATTGTTTTAGGGTTGAAAAAAAAAGATGGCTGTCGAATTTTATCACTATTCTTAGGGCTGCCGAATTTCATTGTTCTAGGGTTTGTGTTGGCTGAAATCTCTTATTCTATGGGCTGCCGTTTATCACACTTATCCTAGGGTTTTTGAGTTATTGTTAGACTATTATCGGATAAAAAATCAATTAAGAGTGAAATACGAGTGGAGTGCCATTACTTGAGTGTAAACACGTAAGAGAGTGTGTGAGGTTTTTTTTTACCACTGACATTCTTTTGTGCAGCACTTTACAATGTCTTACCGGAGTGGCTCATCACCAAGGGGGAGGGCAGATAACTCATCATTTGTGTTGCAAGCCATGCAACAACAGTTTGAGTAGTTGAATTTTGTGTTGGGTGAAGTGAGAGATAGGATGAATCATCAAGAAGCAGCGATTAGAAATTTGTAAGGTGGGAGAGATAGGAGGTGATGTGAGCCTAGGGTTGAAAATGAGTATGAGAATGAATGAGATAGTGAGGATGGGGAAGACATAGAAGAGTTAGGCGTGAAAGAGGACTTGAGGGGAACCTAAGGGGTCGGGATGGTGTAGATATAGACCTTGGGAGCATCAAAATGAAAATACCAATCTTTTCAAGGTAGAACTGACCCAGAGGTTTATCTAGAGTGAGAGAAAAAAATAGAGTTGGTATTTGATTATCATAATTACTCTAAGGAGAAGAAAGTACAGTTGGCAGTAATTGAGTTTACTGATTATGCTATTATTTGGTGGGATCAATTAGTGACCAATAGGAGGATGAATTATGAGAGGCCTGTGGAAACGTGGAGAGAGTTGAAATCTCTCATGAGGCAGAGATTTGTACTTAGCCACTACTATTGGGACCTTTACCAAAAGCTCCAAAATCTTATATAGGGGTCTCGAAGTGTGGAGGATTACCATAAGGAGATGGAGTGGCGATGATTTGAGCTAATGTAGAGAAAGATCGGGAGGCCACCATGACTAGATTTTTGAGTGGTTTGAATAGGGACATAGCCAATGTAATTGAATTGCAACATTATGTAGAGATAGAGGACATAGTGCACATGGCTATGAAGGTGGAGAGGTAGTTAAAGAGAAAAGGGACAACAAGGTACACTTCGGTTTCTAGCACTACTTGGAAATCAAAGTGGGATAGGAATGATCTAGCTTAAGCAAGGAGAAATACCAAACCACCTAAGGGAAAAGATGAGGGAACTAGCAACAAACCCAAGGTAGAATCCCAACCTTCACGAAATAGAGATATTAAATGCTTTAAGTGTTTGGGTTCAGGACACATCGCTTCTCAATGTCCAAACAGGAGGGTGATGATTATGCGTGACAATGAGGAGGTGATGACTGAGAGTGAGGATGATAGTGATGAGGTGCCCGAGTTGGTTGATGCTAGTGATGATGATGGAGTGTTATACCCCGTGACAGGTGAGTCTCTTGTTGCCAGACGTGCTCTCAGTACACACATTAAGGTGAATGATGCAGAGTAACACAGAGAGAACATTTTCCATACTAGATGCCATTTCAACAGTAAGGTATGTAGTATGATCATTGATGGGGGAGTTGGAGTAATGTGGCTAGCACTACTTTGGTTGAGAAATTGAATTTACCAACTTTAAAACACTCTAGACCTTAAAAATTGCAGTGGTTGAATGACTGTGGGGTGGGTAGGGGTGAACAAACAAGTGTTAGTTACTTTTTCTATTGGGAAGTATCAGGATGAGGTGTTTTGTGATGTTATGCCTATGCATGCTGGCCATTTTGTTGGGGAGGCCGTGACAGTATGATAGGAGCGTGACACATGATGGGTTCAAAAACACGTACAACTTTGAAAATGAGGGCAAAACAATCAAGTTTGCTCCTTTAACTCCAAGTTAGGTCTATGAGGACCAACTGAAATTGAAAAGTGAGGTTGCTCAAAAAGAAAGAGTGAAAATGAGAGTGATAAAAAAAGAAAGAGTGAAGATGCGAGTGATCAAAAAAGAAAGAGTGAAAAAGAAATTGAACAAAAAAGAAAGAGCAAGAATGAAAATGAACAAAACAAAAAGAGTGAAAAAGAAAGTAGAGAGGTGGATGAGAGTAAAGAAAAACAAGTGGAGCAACGAGAGAAAAAAGAAAGAGAGTCTACAGAGAGAAAAAGAAAGACAAAAGTGACTTTCTATGCAAGAGAGAGTGAGGTTAAGAGGGCTTTCTTTACAGATCGCCCTATGATTTTACTTGTCTATAAATAGTTTTATCTTAGTCTTGATGAAACTAACCAGTCTCTTCCTAGTTTGAATGTTTCTTTATTGCACGAGTTTGAGGATGTATTCCTAGAGGAGATTCCTAATGAGTTTCCACCCATTAAAGGCATTGAGCACCACATTGATTTTGTGCCCTAAACTGCTATTCCAAACCGACCAGCCTATAAGAGTAATCCAGAGGAGACCAAGGAGCGTCAGAGGCAAGTTGAGAATCTGATGACCAAGGGGTACGTGAGGGAGAGCATGAGCCCATGTGCAATACCAGTGCTACTAGTGCCAAAGAAGGATGGGGCGTGGAGGATGTGCGTTGATTGCAGGCGGTCAACAATATCACAGTAAAGTATCGACATCCCATTCCTAGATTAGATGATATGCTTGATGAATTGCATGGCTCATGTATTTTCAGTAAAATTTATCTTAAAAGTGGATACCATCAAATTAGAATGAAAGAGGGTGATGAATGGAAAACTGCTTTTAAGACTAAGTATGGGCTTTATGAATGGTTGTTTATGCTATTTGGACTTACAAATGCGTCTAGTACTTTCATGAGATTAATGAACCATGTCCTACGTGCGTTCATAGGCAAGCTTGTGGTTGTGTACTTTGATGATATCCTAGTGTACATCAATAACTTAAATGAACATATTGAGCATTTGAGATATGTGTTTGATGTGTTAAGATCTAAAAAGTTGTATGCTAATTTCAAGAAATGTACCTTTTGCATGGAAAGAGTTGTTTTTCTTGGTTATGTCATTAGTATAAGAGGTATTGAGGTGGATGAAGAGAAAGTCAAGGCTATCAAGGAGTGGCCAATGCCAAAAAGCATTACTGAGATAAAATCTTTCATGGCTTAGCTAGCTTTTAACGACGTTTTGTTAAAAATTTTAGCACCATTGCTACACCCCTCACTGAGGTAATTAAAAAGAATGTTGGGTTTCATTAGGGGGCTAATCAAGAGAATGCTTTTGCCACTATTAAAGAAAGGTTGTGCTATGCACCTGCGTTAACATTACCTGATTTTAACAAAACTTTTGAAATTGAAGCCGTTTTGATGCAAGATAGGCGGCCCATAGCCTTCTTTAGTGAAAAGCTAAGTGGGGCATCCCTGAAGTACCCTACTTATGACAAAGAGCTATATGCTCTTGTTCGTGCATTAGAGACTTGGTAGCACTACCTGTGGCCTAGGGAGTTTGTGATCCACACCAATTATAAATCATTGAAGCATCTCAATGGTCAAGGTAAGTTGAATAAACGACATGCTAGATGGGTGGAATACATTGAAACATTTGCTATGTCATCCGTTACAAGTAAGGTAAGGAGAACATTGTTGCTAATGCTCTATCCCAGAGTAGCTTGGAAGGACAAAAGAAGGCGAAATTGGTGAAGTCACTTCATCAGAGGGTACAGCTTCAAATTGCCCAAAAGAATGAAAAGGATTGCTTCCCAAGCCAATAAAGGGTGAAGGCATGTCATCTTTGGACCGGGAGATTGGGTTTGGGTTTACATGCGCAAAGAAAGATTCTCAGCCCATAGAAGGACTAAGTTGCATCCTCGAGGAGATGGACCTTTCCAAATTCTTGAGAAAATTAATGACAATGCATATAAAATGGATCTCCCAAGTGAGTACAATGTTTCTGCTACTTTCAATGTTTCTGATCTTTCTCCTTTTGATGTAGGTGAAGATTCGAGGTCGAATCCTTTTGAGCAGAGGGGGAATGATAGGAACCAAGATAGGCCTACTCTTAAATATCCTTTGTAAGTTCCAGATGGGCCAATTACAAGATCAAGGAAGCAATGCACGGATTTGTGCAATCCACTTGGGATGAAGCTAGCAAGAGCCCAACACTCAAGATGGACTTGAAAGAAGGAGAACCAGTTTTGATCCAGTTGATTCAAGCTGTGACTTAGAGATAGGGCTAGGGGTGTAACCGGTCTGGTCCGGTCCGGTCCGGTTTTGGATAAAATCTAGGACCGAACCGGTATGTACTGGTTTTGTATTTTTCAAAATCGATTACGCACTGGTTACCCTCCTAAACCGGTACTTCCGGTTTTACCGGTTTCCGATCCTGTCCGGTCCGGTTTTCCGATTTTTTTAAAATGTAAGTTTCACAATTTGTCATTAAAAATTTGTTTATTAAAAAAAAAAACTGATTTAAAAAAAAATTTTTTATACTTTTATTAATATATTAGACTATATAATAGTATTAATATTAGACTATTAGTATAGTTATAAGTTATATATTAGTATTAGTTATAAACTTTTAGTGATTTAGTATTAACATTTTATGTAATAATTTATAAATTATAATAAGAAATTATTTCATAGATAAATATATATAATTATATATATTATATATAAAAATTTCACATAAAAATTTATAATTATACATTATATATAAAACTTATATATATTAATATTTAATATATATAAAATATTTTGTATAAAACTTATATATCAAAATATTATTTTTTATTTTTTTTTAATCAAACGGTCTGGTCCAAAACATCCCGGAACCGGAACCGGACCAGAACCGGACGGTTTTTACATTTTAAAAACCGGTTCTGGACTGGACCGGTTCAAAACCGGTAAAATCAGTTTGGTGCGGACTGGTTTTCCAGTTTTTCAGTTTGAGTTTACACCCCTAGATAGGGCCTATTGTTATTGGAGGCTTCCAATTTGGTTAAATGATTTATTTTATTAGTTTAGAATAAGTGGGCTTGAAGATGTTTGGCCCGCTTGTCTTATTTCTTATGAACTAAGATTTTCAGTAAGACCTTGTATTTTGGCCAAGGGCTTATTTGGAAAATTACTTTTTAGGAACTAGGATTTCAAGAGGTTACTGTAGCGTACTGTAGCCGCAACATTGTTCATCCAGGGGCATTTTGGGTAAAATAGGTTTTTTTTTAATTAATTAATTTATTTTTTTTAAAAAAAAAAGCCGGTAGCCATATGGTAGTGGCCCCATCCCAAGTTTATTAATAAACCCTCACTTATGGCGGAGGAATACCGTGGTTACAAGCCAAGTATGAGGGAGTTTACAGATAAGAGAAAAACAAAAACCTCCTAAATACAAACCAACCTAAGAATCAAAACAGCAAGAAAATAAAAATATATCAAAATAAAACTAAAACTAACAGGCCTATAAAACAAGCCTATAAAAATAAAACATGAAAATAAAACTAACAGGCCTATATCAAAACAATAAAACATCTAAACAAGCCTAGCAAAAAAAAAAAAAAAAGTAAAAAAATAAATAAACAGAAACAACAAAACAAACCTGGAACTCAGACTAACAACGAAAGTACGGAATGCCTAAAACATCCAGTCGCACAATACCTTTTAAATACCTGGGAAAATCTTGGATGCCGTTATACGTGACATTCAAACCCATTTCGCCTTCTCTAGCAAGAAAATCCGCAGCACTGTTACCTTCCCGCAATTGATGAACCACAACAAAATTAAGCCCCTCAAGTTCCTTGCGCAAAACCTCCCAAAAATCCCGAAGATACCACACAGAGCATTTACCCTTACAAAGCCAATCAACAACAATTTGTGAATCACTTTCAATAATCACATTAACCATATGGAGCCGTTTGCACAATCTAATACCATCCAGAATTACTTTCATTTTAGCGCCATTATTCATTCCCACCCCATAATGGGCAGAAAAAGCCCCTTTTACCAGACCATTCCAATCTCTAATAATGCCGCCCCCTCCCGAATTACCAGGATTACCTCTACAACTCCCGTCGTAATTAAGCTTCACCTAGCCCAAAGGAGGCCTGGACCATTTAACAATTTTACTAGGTCTCATAGAAATGCGAGGCCTCTCTAAATTAAAATCTTCCAAAATCTTCAAGTCGTGCATGGATAAATGACTAACAGAATTAATATTATTCGCCAAAGATTTAATCCACACCCCGAACACTTCTCCAAACAATCACAGCCGAATCATACTTTCCATCCATTCTAGCCTTACATCGTCTCTTCCAAAGGCACCAAGTGATGATACAAGGAATTAAACCAACAAGAGTACCTTTAGAAGAGGATTTTTTTGCATAAGAAAACCAGCCAGCTACTCTATTTTTTCAAGGAAGACTGCGTCTACAAGGGATACCCAAAATAGTACTGGCATACAACCAGACCTCAAAAGCCACAGCCCCCATAGAAAAAATATGGTCAATATCTTCCATACACCTCCTATCACAACAGTCACACGCAGAGGCAAGAGACACACCTTTACTTTGAACCCGAACGTCCACAGGCAGACAATCCAACCAAATTTTCCACAAACATATAGAAATTCGTTTAGGAAGAAGCTGGTGCCAAAACCAATCATGCCAAGGTAATTCCTGACCTCTCTTTCTCACCACCTCCCAAGCTATGGTCAATATCTTCCATACACCTCCTATCACAACAGTCACACGCAGAGGCAAGAGACACACCTTTACTTTGAACTCGAACGTCCACAGGCAGACAATCCAACTAAATTTTCCACAAACATATAGAAATTCATTTAGGAAGAAGCTGGTGCCAAAACCAATCATGCCAAGGTAATTCCTGACCTCTCTTTCTCACCACCTCCCAAGCTGTACGAGTAGAAAACCTGCCATCAGTAGAAGGCTTCCACACAAACAAATCCGGACCATGAGTAACATTAATAGGCATCTGAATAATTTCCTCAACAACCTCCTCACTAACCAGCTCCCTAAGTAAGTCCTCATCCCAAAAATTATTGGACCAACAATCTTGAAGGCGCAGCCTGTTATTAGTAATCTCTTCCACTCGTATGGAAAGGGGACCTGATGCCAACCATCTATCAAACCAAAAAGAACCATTACCTCCACGCACAAGGACATTCACATTGTCCATAACTTCCGGAAGCATCTTTACAATCGATCTCTAGAATCTAGAATCAGTTGGCTTCACCTTGTAAGTAGAAAAATGGCTATGACGAATATATTTGGCACGAAAAAAATCAGACCAAAGATTGTTAGAAGACAAAATACGGAAAGCAAACTTCATTTGAAGAGATTTTTGAACCTCTTTAAGATCTTTCACGCCCAAACCACCTTCTCTAGTAGGCAAACAAATAGTCCTCCACGACCTCCAATGATATTTCCTTTTACCATCATTCTCTCTCTAAAAAAAATTTGCTAACAAAGCTTGAATACGAGACAAAGATATGGAAGGCACACACATAACAGATAATAAGTGGATAGGCATACTATTTAAAACATGCTTAATTAAAATCAATCTCCCTCCCGGCGATAACAATTTAAACTTCCAACCGGTAACTTTTTTCCTGATTTTATCAATTAACGGCTCAAAAACCCGGGTTGTCAATCTACCAGAAACCAACAGCACACCCAAATAAATAGTAGGAAACTTACCTTCCTTAAAGCCCGTAAGACTCAACAAGCTCCTCTTACGTAAATTTGAAATAAGCTTAGAAAGAAAAAGAGCAGATTTATCCCTACTGATTTTTTGACCGGACCACCTCTCATAAGTATCAAGAGTATGCAGCAAATTTTTAATAGACCTCTTACCCCCATTAGTAAAAATAAGGATATCATCAGCATAAAGTAAATGAGAAACCAAAGGAGCACCAATAGGGTGGCTAAATTTGCCAATCCGACCATCCTGAAAATTACACCTGAGCAACCGAGACAATACTTCTTCCATGAGGATGAAAAGATAAGGAGAAAGAGGATCCCCTTGACGAAGACCCCTGGCAGACTGGAAAAAACCTTTAAATGTACCATTCATCATGACAGAAAACCACTGTGACTGCACACAGTTCGCAATAATCTGACAAACAATATTAGAAAAACCAAAAGCACGGATCACATGCAATAAAAAATCCCAATTCACCCTATCATAAGGCTTAGCCATATCAAGTTTAATCAAAACATTACCACCAACAGATTTTTTATGAAGCGACTGAACCATCTCCTGAGCAAGGGTAATATTTTCAAAAATACTATGCCCAGGAATAAACGCACCTTGTTCATGAGAGACCAAAACATCAAGAACAGAATTAAGACGATTCACAAAAATCTTTGAAAAAATTTTATAAGCCACAGAGCACAAACTAATAGGACGGAATTTATCAAAACCAGAAGGCTCAGGCACTTTTGGAATAAGAACAATAAAAGAGGAAGAGTAAAACCTGGATAGGGGAACACCCCTGAAGAAATCTCCAGCAGCCGCTACCACATCCTCTTTGATAATATCCCAACAAGACATATAAAAACCCAAACCAAAACCATCAGGCCCCGGGCTACTATTCTTTGGAATAGAAAAAACAGCTTGTTTCACTTCCAATTCAAAAGGTGTCGCGCATAACCAAAGATTTTCTTCACCTAAAATTTTCTTCTCAATAAGCCTCGACAAGTCGCAGTGTTCCACCGTAGAGACATCAGAAAGGAAATTACGGAAATAAGCCACGGCCTCCTCATGAACCTCTTCAGCAGTACACAAAACTCTCCCATCGGCAATGACCATTTTACTAATATGCCCCTTGTTGTGCCTCTGGTTAATAACTGAATGAAAAAACTTCAAATTTTGATCTCCCTCAGTCAACCATTTCTTTTTAGCAATTTGGCCTAGACAAGAAGCTTCCATTTTCTCCCATATTTCAATCTCGGTCTTAGTAGCCACAAATTCATCCTCAATCTCCTCAGAAAAAACCAGATTGAAGCTGGCTATCCAAAAAATCTAACCTCTCTTCCAGCGCACGAATATTCACATCCACCCTACCAAATACATTTTTATTCCAAGCACGAAGCGCTATCTTTGTTCTTTTCAGAAGAATATAGAGTTTTAGAAGACCAGACGCCGTATCCTGCTGGTTCCATGCTTCCTTCACACACATAAGAAACCCATCATGTGAGCACCACATATTCAAAAACCGAAAAGGAGAGGGGCCATAGGACATAGCTGGATGATCCGAGTATACAACCATCGGGCAATGATCAGAAGATTTACGGCTCAAATAATTGAAATGAACAGAAGGAAAGAGAGTGGCAAAAAAATTATTCATGAGCACTCTGTCTAATTTTGCCCAACTTCTAGACACTCCCCCATGTCCATTACACCACGACATGCGCTGGCCAGAACTAGATACCTCTAACAGACCACAACGATCAATACAATCGTTGAATTCTAACATCGAGATAAAAGGCCGAGGATTCCCACCAACTCTTTCTGAGTACCTGTGAATAATATTAAAATCACCCAAAACTAACCAAGGCTGATCCAAATCGGTCCACTCCTCTAAATCATGCCAAAGTTCTCTTCTATCAACATATGAACACTTAGCATAGACAAAAGTAACAAGAACACGATGAGCATCCCACTTGAACCAACCAGACACGGATTGGGTCGTACAAAGCACAATTTCAAAAATGTTAGGAATATTCCAGAATACCCACAACTTACCACCCTGATTAGCATTAGAAGCATAATAATTAAAATCCAAAAAACACCCAAGAGAAGCCATTCGAGAATCATCAACAAAAGGTTCCGAGATAGCAAATAAAGAAACCTTGAATTTAAAAAGCAGCTTCTTCAAAATACCTCTAGAACTGCCCAGCCCTCTAATATTCCAGAAAAAAATGTTATCAGTCATAAATTCAATTTTTGGTAACGGGTATGAACCCGTTGTGATTTTCTCAGCGCCTTATCCTCCTTCATATTTGATTTCTCATTTACCGTGATATGATCCGCATCCAAGTCATAACATTTTTCTTTTCCCATCACAGCAGGTAGAGCACCCTCTTCATTTTCAAAGTCATAGAACCGCGCCCTCTCCCCATGGAAAATCAGCTTACGCGAACTCGGCAAATCTTCCTGCACCTTTTCACCATCAACCTGCACCTGCGGAACACTGTCACACCAAACTTCCTCACAATCATCTTCATTATCTTGGGCGCTAATATCATTCAATTGCTGGCCAGTATCCATATGAGTAACAGCAGTAGCATCCTCGAGTAACTTACCAGCCGCAATGTCCTCCACTGAAAAATTAATACCAGGTTCCTGCTGGGCGACGCACACGGCAAGATGGTTTTCCATCAAATCCAATGGCTGGATGTTCTCGTCAGAGCAAAGAGGAGATGATCCCCCCAGCCCACTAACACACGCCCCTTCTTTGCTGCCCGTCACAAGAGACTTGTTGACCTTAACAAAAACTTCTTCACCCTCCTCTGTTTTTTCCCCTGCATTACTTTTTTCGGG
This sequence comes from Juglans regia, assembly GCF_001411555.2. Classification (NCBI taxonomy): domain Eukaryota; kingdom Viridiplantae; phylum Streptophyta; class Magnoliopsida; order Fagales; family Juglandaceae; genus Juglans; species Juglans regia. The sequence continues at coordinate 32,696,298 of NC_049913.1, forward strand.
TTTCTCAGGTTGTAGCTCAATATTAATTTTCGCATGGTCATCTTCTTTGGTTATCACCACAGTAGAGTTCTTCCGACCCACTTGCTTCCATATTTTTCCATCATCCTTGTTCCCTTCCACGTTCCTGGACTGTTTCCCGACATGCACACGGCTTACACGCTGTCCCATTCTACAAGCCACCACCGTATGGCCTTGCCTATAACATTTATTACAGTAAAAACCTGGCTTCTCATAGACCACCGACTGCCAAATCTGATGTGAACCAAACATCACAGGAAATCCTTTAATCTGCTCGTCTCTGAGATCAACAGCTACACACAACCGTGCCCCTGTGGCTTTGGTTCTATAAACCGTAGCATTGTCCGTTCCCAAAAACTTCCCAAAACGTGTGGCAAAGCTTTGAAGACAATCCAACCTATACAAATGCAAAGGTAAACCAGGCAAAAAAATCCATTGAGAAGCAATGGATGGTTCTCTTTTCAAATCAAAACCCACGGACCAGTTGAACAAATGGAACGGAACGCCTGCCACCACCCTGCCTTCACGTGCCCAGGCATGTAAGTAGTCTTTTTCATTTGCAAGGTGTAAAAGAACGTGGAAATCATCCATAAAACTGATCATCGGCACCTCACTAAACCCCTAAGTTTTGATAATATTCTTCCGTAACACATCTATGGAAGGTCTGGAGGACAAAAACTTAAGGACTAAAGCAAATTTTAAATCTTTGGCTGCCTTTTCCATCTCAAGATAAGAGAAAATGAAACCAAGCTCACCGTTAATCACCTCAGGACGCCGGATTGAAAGTTTGAATTTTGGAGGAGGGATAGGCCGCTACAACGCCTCCGCAAACGTACGCCTCTCGCCGTTCTCGTTACCGGCTAAAAAATCCAACCCCACCGGAGGGGGCCCTACCAGAATGTTGTCTAGCCCGCCGATCCCAGAGGCCACCGGAGGGCCGCTCATCACTGCCCACGAAGACTAGCGTCGCACAAAAAACCCTTGTAGAGCATGCAGTGGACGTTCATGTAAGGAAACTTTTTAATCCAAAAATGGTAAAATAGGTTTTATTTTGTCTAGGGTTTTAATTAAGTTTGGTTTAAATACTTTTTGTACCCTCATTTGAAGCTTTAGACAATATTGATTTTTCATTGTGAGTCGAGTTTACTCCTCTTGTTCTTCTTTGAACTTTTGAAGTTATCAAAGGTAAATCATAACCTTTGTGGTGTTCCTCCTTGTAATTTAGGTTCCTGAGACAGGTTCTTCAACGGGTCTAGATTTTAATATAATCTAGGTTCTTGAAACGAGTTCTCAACGAATCTAGATTCTCCAATCGTTGACTTGATTTTGATTTTCTTGGGTGAGTCTTCAAATTGATTGTGGGTTTAAGGGATTTCATTTCCACGAGTTTATATCAAAACAACTAGGATTTTTTCTTGAAAATAATTTTCTGCCTACCGTTCTTTGAGTTCAGAGCGGTAAATGATAAACCATTCAACTACTTTCTTTTAGGGGTGACAATATGTGACACGACCTGTTAACCCAACATGAACACAACACAATAAAAGCGGGTTAGGATTTAGTCTTAATGGGTTTAAGTCAAAACGGGTTGACCCATTAAGACATGATTGCATAACTGGTTGAAAACGGGTCAACCGGTTATAACCCGTTATGACCCGTTAAGAAAGTTAAAATTAAAATTATACCCTTATACCTAAAAAAAATTTGTTGAGATTTTAATTTTAATATTTTTATTGTTTGGATTGTAATTTTGGAGTTATAATTAATTTTCTATTTTTTATAGATATTATGATTTTAGCATTTATAAAAAATTATGTTAAACTTAACTAGGTTAAACGGATTAATTTTGAGTCTGTTCAACCCATTTACATAAACGGGTCAAAACGAGTTGACACGACATGACCCGTTATGTTAATGGGTTGTGTTAGGGTTTGAGATTTTGACACGATAAACTTAACGGGTCGGGTTAGGGTTGATCTATATAGTGTAATATACATATCTTGACACGACACGAACATGACCCGTTAATTCGATTTAACACCTCTACTTTCTTTCAGAAAAGTTATTAAAGTAATCTTAGTGTTTGTGCTCTTCTTTCTTTTTCATCAATTTTTAAGTTTGCCCATTTATAATCTCACGGCCTATGGGTTTTGAATTACTTGGCGATGGATTTTCTGTGCATTCATAATCCTTCCGTATAACTAAACTACTCCTCCTTTGTTGAATGACATATGTTAATAATTTTTTAGTTTACAGTCAATCTGTGAGTGCAGAAGAGGTACAGAACATTGGGATGAAGAATTGCTCACTTTTCATAAGAAACATATTGCAATGGATGTAATTAAGAAAGTGGCCCCCAATAGCACATGGGATCAACCTTTACAGCAGAAATACAAAAAAATAGTTTCACTTTTCGGTGTGTCATGGGTCATTCTCTCTTGAGAATGGAATATATATTTTCATAGGCTGCCTTTTTCATATTTTTGTGCCTTTTGAATTGCACTTAAATGTGTCACATTTAACTTTGAAATTGTTGACCTCAATGCAAGGAGAAACAAGATGTCAATTGTTGACAAGATGTCAATTGTTGACCTTAATGCAGGGAGAAACAAGATGTCAGTTTGGAAGAGGGAGGATGATGTATTCTTGCGGGAGTATGAAGCTCAAAAACAAAAAGATAAACTAATAGAGAGAGATTGAGCTTCACAAGCAAGAGGGCAAACTTCAAAAGCGGATCGTAGAGAATAGATGTGCACGTATATTATTGTGTTTGTACTGGGACATTATCTATTGTAATGATCCATGGTTGGTTCAGACTATAGATGTATGGTGTTATAGATAGTTGTCCTCAAATTTTCAATTTGTGAGAAGGAATACTCACAAATTTAAATTTTCAATTAATGTCATTATGGATGTGTATGGTAATAGATGTTAAATTTCAATTTGTGAGAAAGAATACTCTTGTGAGAATGGTAAATGTGTAAATGTTACTTATTTTTTAGAAAGAATTTCCGGACCACTAGTCTTACTTATTTTCTTACCCTCAGCAATAAGTTTTTCCTAGGTAGTTGCAATAATACAAGTAAAAATGGATAGTTTTAGCCCCTCACATGCGGTTTACCAAAAAAAAGGATAGTTCTGCACTTCAATCGTGCCTAATTTCACAACCTACAATTAGATAAGCATAATTTGAAAGCCATGAAATCTTAAAAATGATTAAAGGGAGGACATAAACTATACATTAACAGATTATACAAAGTTCATGCCTTTCCATTCAAAACAAACAAATTTCCTTCCATTCACAACAAAAAACCATCTACACAAATTGATCTTCGAGATCTTTTTTTCCCACAACATGCCAAATATTCAAAACCAAACATAGGGCTACAAACTCCCCAGCAACCAATAAATTTAATAATGGTACCAACTCTCCCAGAACTGCATAACCAAAACATTGGTACAAACTCCCCAACAAGAAAAATACTCCAAAACCAGTACTGCCACACATCCTCCATGTAATGACACAGCAAGCTAGCATTCATGTCTTCAGTTATATATGATCAATACCAGCACATCGTTGTAAACAACACAATATAATTATCAATTAATAACACAATATTATAGCACCCCAAGGGGATTACTATTATAACTAGATTTTTTAGATTTAACTAAAGAATAAATAGTTGACTTTTGTTATGATTCATGTTAAATAGTCAGAGAAGAAATCCAAGGGAATTAATATGATAACTAGATTTTTTAGATTTATCTACTTCTACCTTAGTGAATCATATGCAAATTCTCCATAATTGTACAAATTCGCAAGTATACTTATGCTTGCATATTTAAAAGCTCTAGTACTTCAGCGATTGCTGTTACTATATATATATATATATATGTATGTATGAATTAAACCTAAGAATAGGATCTTTGTGTTAAAATTAAAATCATATTTGTAATAAGAATTTTGACGATCTCATACCTCGTCATTGCTCGATGGTATTGGCTGAGTGACAGATCTACATTGTGTTTCAACAACAAAATTGTCCACAGTAGCAACCCCTACAGATTCCAAGCCCGCATGCAATTGTTCTTCGTCATTGAATATTTTCCTGCATGTCTAAATTACAAGACAAAAATGTAAACAACAATTACAAAGGCAGCATGTCATACCAGTCCAATAAGCATAATTTTAATATAAAAAACTATTAATGCAAATAGTCCAAAATATCCCTATCATACACAAATAAACAATATATTAAATAATTAGATATATCGGACACAACGACGGACATGAGAACATATGCAAATGACGAACGTTTAGTATACATGGATTGGTGAAATCACTGTAGAATGATAAAAAGAAATATTCATACATTTTTTATAAAGAGAAATATTGTTTATAAGAATGATAAAAGTTTCAAATGAAAAATAGCATGGTTTGAATGCACATATCGCCCCAACACCATCACATAAGATTCTGCTCAATGCAAAGGCAACAACTTTTTGAGCCATAAATTCAGACATGTAAACACATAACATTTTTCTCATCATCAATCTGTTCTTACAATCAATTCTAGTTCAACCCAGTGATTAATTGACATAAGCAAAGCACATAAAATGTATTTTTAAATGAAGTACAACACAACAAACTTACCGGTGGGGGAGGGGCTCGCATGAACTGGTGCAAGCAAGGGGGCTTTCGTTTGACGCAGGGGAGGGGGGCTTCCGTTCGATGCAGGAGAGGGGGTAGAAACGCGGGGGGAGGGGGGGAATGTAGGGGGTTGGATTGAAGGGTGGGGATGAGGGGGACTGGGAAAAATGCCAAGGGGAACGCGTGGGGGGCTAGGGGAAATGCCAGGGAACATGTGTTGGGGGGTTGGGGACGGGTGGGGTGGGGTGGGAAAAAGGGGGGAATTCGAATAGGAATAGGAATAAGAAAAAAAAAAGATGTCAGAAATTCATGCGGTGTAGATAAAATGGGGAGGCTGGGTAGCTGTACTTTAAATATTTGTCCAAATCTCAGATTTATCTATTTTTTTGTTTTGTTGTGTTTGTTTTCTTCAAAAACCATGTCAAAGGAAAATATCTCTTTTTGTGAAAAAGATCGATTTAAAATTGGCTGCAGTGAAAAAAAAAATAAAAACAACAAAGACAATGCTTAGATTTTTACTGTTTGGATTTTATCAATATGGATAAAACAAAATTTGTAGCATTGATAATTTTTGGCCTTGTACTTTTCTTGTTATTTTATTTTTCTTGGGTATCTTGCTCTTGTATTTCTACGTGAGTGATGGGCAGAGGGAGAGGAGTAATGAGGAAGAGGAGGTTTTCACCCTTACAGTTAGTGACAAACGAAGGGAGGAGGAGGAAAGTGGCAACGGGGATCCATTTTTTTTTTATTAATAGCCACGTGGCATGCCACGTCAGTCATTACAATATCTCAGTACCAAGTCTCGGTGGCTGTAGCACCACCTAAGAAGGAAAAAATATTCCCAAGACTCTATATTGGAGGGTCACAATTTAAATAAATAGATACATAAAATGAATCTACAATATTAATTATGCAATTAATAAATTTTTCAGACAATATTAAATATTCAATAAATCTTGTATAATTTGCTTTCTGATTTAAAGTCGCCCTCAATTTATCTTTTTTTGACACATGTAACAAGTCTTAGAGAACTTTCTATAATTGTCTAGAGAATTTCTCATACAACATTAAAGCCTCATTTGGATAGAAAGATGCTTACATCTCATCCCATCTCAGCTTATTCCATTTCATCTTAATATGCAAACACCACAAACACAAATAATTTTCAATTTCAAAATCTTCAAATTTTTCATCTAATTATTACCTAATTTATTACAACTTTCTCAAACTCCAAACAAAACACAAAAAATAATTCAACTTTTTCAAATCACAAAATAAAAATTATATTCGAATAATATCTTAATTTGTATAATATTTTTATTCAACTTTTTTTCTCTCATTCCCAAAATTCCATAAAACATTTTGATTCAAATAAGTTTTAACTCATCTCATCTTAACTCAAATATTATATAATTATTTACAAACCATCTTAACCCATCTCATCTCAACTCACTGTACAAACCAAGCTTAAATACTCACTTCTTATAATGGTGTCAATTTATGTAAGAAGTCTGCTTGACTTGTACTGCTTTTTTTTTTTTTTTTAGAAAAAACAATATTATTTTGGTGGAAAAGAATAAGAATGACGAGATGAGTGTGGCGCGCCTCCGGGGGGGCAGGGTGGCGCTATTTAGCCACCAGAATGACTGCTACCCACCACCTTAGCCAGACCTACCATCGTTTCTCATTTCATGGATCCCCAATTTGAGCCTTTGTGTATTTCTATTTCTATTTCTATTTCTATTTCTTTTATTAAAAATATATTTTATTATAATATACAAATACATAAATATTAAAAAAAATAGAGAATTGAGGTGAATCATATGTAGAATTGATAAATGATATACTTTTCCTATTCTTTAGCATGTTCAATTAATAAAACTGAAGGTCTAGTTTTATTGATGGAATTCTAAGAATGCACTCCTCCATCTTAAAAAATGGCTCATTGAAATTTAATACTTGGTTATCATATGGTCACCTCTGGGTGGCCCTGATTGGGTGGCTCTAATTAAGGTTGTGTTTGAGTAAACACTAGTTCTCATACCTTCTCAGACGATTTTATTATTGTTCACAAACAGTTCACTACTATTTATAAATTATTTACTATTATTTTACTATTAATATACACAGATGATTTGAGATATTCTTAGATTGTATTTAGATGCTGATGTGATCTTAAATGATTTGAGTTGATTTGTGAATAATAGTATTTTGTGGGTTTCATTGAGATGTGTTTGAATGTAAATTGGTTGAGACATGTGTTTGAATGTATGAAATAGATTGATATGTGTTTAACTTTTTATGTAAAATTAAAAAAGTAATAGATCTCATCAATGATTAGTTTATGATGATTCATGAAAGTAATCTTAACATCTAAACATAACCTTAACATTCAAATGGAGCCAATGGCCACCCGAGAGCCATCTACTAGGAGGTTTTTTCTTTTCAAGACTACTCGATGGTGGCCACGCTCATAGATGGCACAGATTGAGCAGTCTAGTTGTGTTTGGTTATTGAACCAAACTGAACTCCTCAAACAAATAATTGACGGGACTCGTTATTTTTTCAACTTCCAATAAAATAGTTAAACTCATCTCAAGCTATTTCATACATTTCAACTTAAAAGGTTAGACTCATCTCAACTTAAAAAATTTAAATTCATCTCGTTAGAACCCACAAAATACTATTATTTATAATTCAACTTAACTTATCTCAACATCTAAACATAGTGTAAGGAGTGGCTACCTTTAGTCATGATTTATTTTTATTTTTAAACTAAATAGTGTTTCCTTTTAAAAGAAATTTACAAATTTATTTTTCAAACTTATTTAAAACGAGAAATCCATATTTACACAAAAAAAAAATGATAGGTTAGGTTTCGATAGTGAGTTGAGATAAAAGTTGAAAGTTGAATAAAATATTGTTTAAATCTTATTTTTTAATATTTAAAAAAATTAAATTATTTATTCCATTTTATGTGAGAATTTGTAAATTTTATAATGATGAGATGAATCATTATAAGATAAGTTGAGAAATCTCAATCTATAATAATTCATCTCATCATAATCTAAAATTCCAAATGTTGAAAAAAAGAATTTGAAAAAAAACTCCAAACGTTGAATTTTTGTTTAGCACGACACGTAAAGAATTGTCAAACTTTTGCATGGATGATGCACTCAACATTTGGATTGGTTAGTGGCAACTTGGTGCATGTTTTTTTGTATATATACAGAAGAAAATACCTCATTCATGTTCATCAAGCTCATCCACTTCTCCTAAGAACGGGGCTAAGCTCCATCTCTGCACTCTAGAGATTGATCGATCATGGAGGTCTGGTTCATCATCCTCATCTCTCTCTGTGCCTGTTTTTCCCTAAAATCACTCTTCAGCTTTTTCTCTTCCACCAAAACCACCAAGAAGAATGTTTCCCAAGGCAATCTCCCGCCGGGACCCCCAACTCTGCCTTTCATAGGAAATCTTCATTTGCTTCCCAAATCCATGGTTGATTTGAGATCTGTCATGTATGATCTCTCCCAAAAGTATGGCCCGATTCTCACCGTCTATCTCGGCTCTGAACCCCTTATCTTCATCACCTCCTACACCCTTGCCCACCAAGTTCTTGTTCGACACGGCGCCACCTTTGCGAACCGACCTGCAGTCGTCCCCGTTAGCTCTGTTCTCAGCAACAACCACAAAGATATCGGCGGATCCCCCTTTGGCCCAAGCTGGAAAGCCCTCCGTCGTAATCTCCTTTCGGAAGTTCTCCACCCGACTTCGTTGAAATCTTACTCTGTTGAACGCAAGCGTGTGTTGGACTCATTGCTCAAGGGCCTCCATGAATCTTCCAAGCTCAATCAGCCCGTCCGTCTGCTCGATCATATCCACCCCGCTCTGTTTTCCTTGTTCATTCGCATGACTTTCGGAGAACTCAGCGAGACTCAAATCAAAGAAGTTGAAGGAATACAATATCAATTTCTTGTCTCTTACGAGCAGTTCACTGTGCTCGCTACCTGGCCCAGACTGGGGAAGTTGCTTCTCAGAAACCGTTGGAAAAGGTACCAACAATTCTTGAAGAACCAAGATGATGTGATTTTGCCATTGATCAGAGCCCGGAAGAAGTTGAGACAAGAGAGAGGCAAGGCATTCGAAGTGATTCCTTACATAGATTCCTTACTGGACCTGAAAATACCCGGAGAGAAAGGTAACGTGGAAGAAGCAGATATTCTGAGCTTGTGCTCGGAGTTAATCAATGCAGGAGGCGACACAAGTACAACGATGCTGCAGTGGGTTTTGGCATATTTAGTGAAACACCCACGAGTTCAATCCAAACTTTTTGCAGAAATCAGCGAGGTGGTGGCAAAAGGAGCGAAAGAAGTTGAGGAAGATGATTTGCACAAGATTCCATATCTGAAAGCAGTGGTTCTCGAGACTCTGAGAATTCACCCTCCAAACACCTTGTTGGTTCCACACACAGGCATGGAAGATGTTGAGCTCGGCGGCTACACAATCCCAAAAGACACAAAGGTGAACATCGTGACAGCACTGATCGGGAGAGATCCAAACGTGTGGGAGAATCCCATGGAGTTTAGGCCGGAGAGATTGTTGACTAGTGAAGACATTGGAGAAGAAGCGTCTGATGTAACATTGTTCAAGATGATGCCCTTTGGTGCTGGGAGAAGGAATTGTCCCGGGAACAAACTAGGATTGCTTCTCCTCCAGTATTTTATTGCAAATCTGGTCTGGAATTTTGAGTTCAAAACAGTGGATGGGGAAGGTGTTGATCTTTCAGAAAAGGTAATGTTCTTGATTGTGATGAAGAATCCAGTGCGTGCCTATATATCTCCAAGAATCAAATAGCTAGACAGATCCAACACTGTTACTTTGAAGAATGAAAATAAGGACCTTTTGTTTCTCATTTGACATCCAGATGATCCGAAAGCTGAAATTCATCCTTTCTCCCTATAACAGGAGCAGGGCTAAAAGACTGATCTGATCTGATGATCCCATTGTAGTGATTTCTTTTTCTTTTTGCTTTTGTTCTATGATTATATATGCTTTCTGTGTTTATTATTGATACGTCTTGTTATTCGTGCTGAAATACAGAGAAATAAATAGCCCATGAAGTTAAAGGACAAATATGTTTTGCGTCTGCATTTTAATGAGCAAATTTTACAAATTATAAGTCCTCCGATTAGTACATAAACTAAACTGCATCTTCTGAACTAATTTGGCAACTCAACCATTAATTGATACTTGAGTTGCAATTCCAAGCTGTTTAGGTTGTGTTTGAAACCGAACTCGACTCATTTCAACTCATCTCAAATCAATTATTGGTGGAACTCATCTCAAAATACTTCATACATTTTAACCTAAAAAGTTAAACTATCTGAATTTTAAAAAATTAAACACATCTCAATGAGATCTATAAAATATTATTATTTATAATTTGGCCCCTGTTTTGTTCTGATCTTTCTTTGAAGCCACCAAGCATTGAACGATCTAATGGTTGAGTGAATTGGTCAATGATATAATGTAATTAAAAAAAAAATGCAGTTAAAACTCTTGGGAAGGATAAAAACAAAAAAATAATAAAATGTGTGATCAGTTATTTTTCATCAATATGATTATTTCTTATCAAAATGAGTATATTATCATAAATAATTCATTATAAATAATCATTTTTCTTGTAGTGAATTAACTCACCAATTGGAGTTTCCGCAACTGATGTGTCTTAAAGCATGAAATAGGAACCCTAAAATTAGGATTTTAATGTTAGAAGTTCATGAAGGAAAATTGCTCACTCTAACTGATTCAAACAAGTATAATTCCAATAAAACCTTAACATTTCCAGCATTTTAGAAGAAAGTTGTAAAATAGATGTAAAAAAATTATTGTGCATTTTTTTATTTTCCAAATTAATTTCTTTTAAAAAATATTTTTTTAATTGACTTGTAGTTCAACAAATTAATTAAAAAAAACAGAAAAATAGATGTCCTACATCTCCTTGGATATAAAATAAATAATTAGAAGTTGTGGTTATCAGCCTCACGAGTAATCACTCTGCAGAAGTCTCTAGCATGTTACCATCAGAATACGTGTCCTGATTCCTAGTTTTATAGTCGAATTATGTGTATCCTGTAAAGATATAATTTGATAAATCAATAAAAATAAATTAATAAACTGATATAATTTGATATGATATATTAGATATAATTTATAATAAAATGAATCTAATGTATCAAATTAAATTATATTAATTTATAAATTTAAGTTTATAAAATATTTTTGTGAGTACAGCATTATTTTATTTTGTAATCCCATTTAATAAATAAAATATTAAATAATTTGAACGTGAAATTATAGGTTTGACATGTTATCGTATGAGCCTTGCTAGTTATGTACGAAACTACGTACCGACGTTGAGTTGATTTTTTTTTTATTAAAAAGAAAAATAAAAGAATGATAGTTTTGAGAGAAGAATAAAGTTTTATATCTCATGAAAATTATTTTCATCTCAATTCGTACCGTTTTATTAAACGGATGTCTTATATGTTAATATCAATATATTTTAATGTTTAAACTCACTTGCAAGAAGATTTTTTCTTACTGTATTGTCACGAGAGGCTAAGATAGATATTAGAAAGAGATATCATTGTTGTCAAGTTATGCGCATTAATAAGTTAATATGTCTAATCCAGAAAAAATAAAATAAAATAATAAATAGCGGTCATTTTCAAGCTCGCGTGTCTATTTTACCCGCCCTGGCTTAGTTGGAAAGTTATTATGTCTGTGCGTGCGCCTTTGAAGTCTAAATACATAAGCAAGACTTCTTCACGACCACACTAATTCGCGGTTTCCGCCGCTGTGCGCCTTTGAAGTCTTCTTACGAAATTAATTAAGCTGAAAAATCCTTTTCATGGTTCCCAAATGTCAGTCTCGAGATCATCTTCATGTTACCTTTTTCTCCCGTTAACCAATTTATTTTTAGTTTCATGTTATTGTTTCCAAGTTATTTTCAGTAGCCTTTCACTCTAAATATCAACCAAAGCGCTTTGATGTAAGGAGGTTAAAAAAATGCTTAAAAGAAAATAATAAAAAAACTTGAAATTATTTTTTTATTAAAAGAAAAAAATAAAAAAACATGAAATAAAAAAATAAAAATCACTACGAATGATTTTTGACCTTTCCAGTCATTGACTTGGATAATATGTGCAAATAATGTGTACTTTAATCAACTGAAACTGAGGATCGATCGGAAGAAGTCCCTTTCATTCTGCACATGACGTGATGTATTGAACAGCTTTGATGAGGTTCAACAGTGACGTCTTCGGCGTAGAAAAACTCGTCCTATTGCGGCTTACAATGACATTAATTAATATAATTAGGAGTATTCTATGCATACGCAGTTTAATATTCTACTGGGAAAGGACAACGGTCCAGTTTAATTTTACATAGTTTTTTGTTTTCTAAACAAAGAAATTACTTTAAAAATATAAATAATGAATTATAGAAAAAGAAATTCAGCTCATCATCTCCTATAGTATATAGTAACATGTGATTTCTCATTTTTACCATTCAGTTTAAACATATATATATTGATGTTTAATTATGTGTGTTTACACATAAAAGAAAAATATAAGAAATCACATATTTGTGTGTGGTGTGGAGATGATGAATATCAATTCTTTAATAAAACAATCATTGTAAATCTAATATTTTTATTATAAATCTAGCTGATGATTTTTAAATTGAGTCAAGTATTCTAAAATCTTCTAAATATTTTACCAAAATCATTTTAAACGATGTATTTGTAGTGTTATTTAATAAAGACTAATTTTCAAGTAAACCTTTTTATATATTGGAGTTTTGAAAATGATATAGTTTTAAAAAATTATTTTATTTAAATGATTTTATTATTTTAAGAATATTATTTAATATTCGTTAATTTATTTGACCCAAAACATGTCATTAAATACTATTCGTCATTTTTCCAGAAAACGGCCCAAGCATAAACCGACCGTTTTTGCTGAAAATTGTGCTCGTATCCATTAAACCACAAACCGCCATTTTTCCAGAAAATGGCCTAACATATTCATTTATCAATCAGTGTAGGCGAGAATCGCAAGTGGGATTACCACCATCCCTGCTTATCTCCATTCCTACTGCTAATATTGTAGGCGGGAATCACATGCGAGACTTACCAACATCCTTACCGCGTGCACTTTAGGCGGGAATCACAAGTGGAACTCTACCACTGTCCCTGCTTACCACCATCCCTATAGTTCATTTTCCTTTCTCTTATTCTTTTCAATCCATTCATTTCAAACATACCCAAAAATCATCTCTCACATGAAAACCTAGTTTTCATTCACGACACATGAGCATGCATGAAATGATGCAATATATGCCATGATGCCAAACACAACATAAATGCACGTAAGCATAATTCAATTAAATAAACAACACATCCTCACATCCAACCGACCCCCATTCTCCTCGGACTCTAAGTCCGGCACAACCAACCAGACTACAAAAAATTTGTTAGTGCAAAAATATAATCAAACCTCACAAAGTTCTTTGGAAAATTACTTACATGATGAAATATAATTTTTGAAGGATCAAGGAAGTGCAAGAGGTGGCGGCACAACAACCTAACAGTGTATTTTGGACTACGGCAGTGGGTCTCAAAATTTCAAATTTTGAATAGGAACAAACTAAAACTTGGAATGGCTAAGGAAGGGCTTAGAGGTGTTGGTGAAGCAAATGGTGGTGGTGGTTGGCCGCGGTTGGCCGCGTGGGCGGTGGTTGGAGGCCAAAATATCCAAATCGAAAAATGAGCTAGAGGGGCTTCAACGGTGGCAGATCGAAGCTAAGGCTGGGTGGTTTAGGTGGCTAGAGGGCCGATGGTGGTGTGGTGAACAAATGGTGGTCAACGGCGCCGCTGGAACGAAAAAGGGTCGTGGCTTGGATTCCCTCGTGGCGATTAACGACAGGATGAGAGGGGCTGAGATTGGACGGGGAGGGACACCGGTCGAAGGGGAAGAGAATGGGCAGGGTGGTGTTGGCCATGACGGCACACTTGATGGGATGATGAAATGGATTGGGGAGAGGGGAGGAAGGGCTCGCGCGTGGGATAAAAACTTAGGGGCAAAAACGTTCAAATACAGCTAGGCAAAACGGAAATTCAGGAATAGAAGCAGGGGAAAAATGGGAAGAAAAATTGTTAGGTGAAAATACTGTTCATACTTCATTCGAAGTTATATTTAGTAAATATATATATATATATATATATATATATGTATGTATGTGTGTGTGCGTACACTTTATTGAACTTGTGAGCATACACTTTGTTATCACAATGTGTGGGGTGTGTGACTCAATTGGTGAACATCCAGGCGCCAAGGTCCTTGCCAAGGTGGAGGTCGGGGTGTCACAGTAATCCCATAAAGCCGTAGCTGTAAGTCGCTGCCCATTACAATAGTTCTTATATGTGAAAATTTAAAGAGAAGTAGCAAATGATGTGCTTAAGCTTGTTCTATCTGCTTGTTTCCAACTTTTAAGAATTTCAAACTTATTTTAATAAAATAATTAAATTAATTTTCTCCAAGGAAATTTACATACTGATCTTAATCTATTAAAAAAAGAATGAAGAGATTTTTGTAATAAAAGAGTATTAGATATATATACACAGATATATATATATATATATGCTCATTGATTCCACATGTAAACTCAAAATTTAATTTAATTTATTATGTTGTACATACCATTAAATTAGTTTTGAATATCAAAATATGACTTTTCATTAGTCATTTTCTTTGCGTTTTATTTTGAGAATTTAAGTTGAACAATATAGAAAAGCCAAAAACTTTAAATCAGAAACATTATTAAGACTAGGTTTCGAAAAAAATAAATTGAACAAACCTTTTCAGCTTTTAATATTGTTGAGACAAGGTTTCAAAAAAAATAATAATGAAGACTCTATTATAAATTTTTTGGTAGTCTATATTGAGAAGGGATGTGATAATTAATGACTTTTATTTGTCGAAAGAACATTGAGATCAATTTATATATTAACTATATTTTTTATTTTATATTCAAACTTGAAGCTCATTATATATTTTTGCACGCTTTTAAGTAATCATTTAATTTTTGTCATATTCAAATTTTTATATATCATTCTCCCCTACAAAAGAGAGCAATTATTTGCTTAAGTAATATTTATGGAGTCTTTAGTTTCTTTTTTGCCAAAATAATCTGAAATGTAAATATTATAATTTTAATACATCATTAATATTTGTAACTATTTTAAAATTTAATTATATTATTTCCCGGTTCCCATGCATGTGATTTACAAGCGTTCTTAAAACATAACTTAGTGAATTAACAATATATATAATGATAAAAAAAAATAGAGCAATATGTAAACTCCATATTATTAATTTAATACATTATTTTGTTACTAATAGAAATTTAAATATTGTTATTTTTATATCCAAATATCAAAATAATATATTATTTAGAGCAAACGTATCTCCTTAAATACATAATGCAGCTACAAAAATAAATAAGAGAAAATATATTTACAACCGTGAATTTTGCAACTGCCGCGTAATCATGTTAGAAAAAGAGAATAAAACATGGGGTTCACATGAAAAAAACATTAATAGTGAATCTTACACTTTTTCAAAGCTATTACGCGGCGTTTATAAACATTACGATTATATGTAGAATTACCTAATAAATAAATTTGGAAGTTGTTATCACAGAAAGAATCTCAAGGACTATTTAGAGGAAATGTATCTCCTTAAGTTATCACAGAAATAATCTCAATGACTATTTATTCATGGTAGAGTCCCTCGAGAATTTTCGAAGATTATTAGAGTTAGGTAAATTTAATCTTATTATTTACCCGCTCTTTTGTCAAGTTGTATATAAAGGCACACGTGTAATACAAACATTGATGTTAGAAGAGTACAATGATAGGTTTACTACTTTCTACTATACATTTAATATTCTATAATGTATTTGAATTTTTATTTTTTTTATTATTTTTTTATGTATTTTTTTAACATTCTTAATTAAAAAGAAAGAATTAAAAAAATATAATTTTATTTATAGCCATTTTTTTAATCATTAACTAAATAAATATTAAAAAAATAATAAATAAATGATAAGAAATAATAGCCTATCATTCTCCGTTGAAAAGTTCTTGCAAGTTTGGCACGAAAACTTGAGAGGCAGTTAGGCGCTATACAAACAAGTCTAGTACGGGAATTGCTAGCTCGTGCTTCTTAGGGGAGTGCATCTGTTGCAATCATGATCTATCACCTGCTACTTGGAAATTTGGAATTATACTTTGATGGCTAATTGGCCGAGCCAATTAACCTTCTAACTAGACGTTTGATCTTTTGAGAAAGAATAGTATGTCACTTGAGTTTATTCATTCATTTTAATTCTTCATGTATTTAATTTTTTTTTTACTTAATGATTAAGAAAATAAAAGTTGATGTTTGTTGTTGAATCTGTAATCTATATTGCTGAAGTGTTGAGAAATTTGTTGAGTGTTGGAACCAACGTTCATGCCGATGAATTGACGGCAACCAGCTAAAACTAAACCGGCTAGTTTTACCACTCTCCATTGATTAGTTACGGTCGTTGCTCCACCCATTTTTCTCTCAGTGCTCGGCATCAGTCTGGCCCAAAAACCATGCCGAAGGTTCAGTTTTTCACCTCACCCACCCACCTCATTTTCCCATACGCCCTTCCCCCCTCTCCCAGTTTACTGTACACCCTCATGAATTTTTTTATCACCTCTCCCCTGTGGGCCTCTCTTCCTCCGTGGGATTCTCCTCCTCTTCTTGCGCCGCTTCCCCACCGTGCATATATGTCCCAAGCCATGGCAAACCAGCACGAATCTAGCCCCTCTCCCTACCCGTGCATCTTCCTTCAAAACTGGTAAGCATGCTTCCATTTGGTACCCTATATTTACTCTTATTTTTATTTTACCATTTTTGTTTGCAGTGGTAGCATGATTGTTTTGGGGTATTCCTAGTTTTTGTGTCTTATTTGAACACTGATTTTTTGAATTGACATGTAAATTAATGTCTGGCAATGCATTATTTTTGGGGATTTTTTAATATTATGATCAGTAAAATTTATGTGGTTTGTGATTTATTGGGGTTAAGTGTTTGGAAAATAAAACATGATGGGAATCAAGGTGGGCCTACTCTTAAAGATTGTTTGCAAGTTTTAGATGGGCCAACTACAAGATCAATGGCCAAGAAGATCATGGAAGCAATGGAAGGATTGGTGCAATCCACTTAGAATGAAGCTAACAAGAGCCCAACACTCAAGATGGACTTGGAAGAATGAGAACCAATTTTGATCTACTTGATTCAAGATGTGCAAGACATGATTTCATTGTTCAAATTGATTGTGGGTTCAAGGGATTTCATTCCCACAGGTTCATATCATTTGGTATTCAGAGCAAGGTTTCCAATCATGTCAGATTCTGTCTTTTAATTCTTGCATCTTTAAATTTAATTCTAGGACTTCATTGTTCTAAGGTTGAAAAAAAAAAGGTGCCTGTCGAATTTTATCACTATTCTTAGGGCTACCGAATTTCATTGTTCTAGGGTTTGTGTTGGCTGAAATCTCTTATTCTAGGAGTTGTTGTTTATCACACTTATACTAGGGTTTTTGAGTTATTGTTAGGGTTTTGTCAATTGCTTATTGTTCATTGTGATCAAATCAGTTGCTAAAAAGACAAGAAAAAAAAAACAAATCATCCAAGAAAAAAAAAATCATCCTAGAAAAAAAAAATCTGAAATTCTTTCTTGAGCCTTCTCATCAAAGGGGCTGCATACATCATTCTAGTTTCTATCTTGTCTTATAGTTACTGTTTCATTCGTATAATTTCATTGACTTTCGTATCGTTTTTTATTCCTTTCGTGTTTCTCTTGTTCTTGTTTCTTGGACCTAATTACAAGTTGGGATAAAACAATGTTGAATTGTCTTGATTGAGTTCAATTTGTTCTTAAAGAACTTGAGTGGGAAAACTCTTGAGGTAAAAGGCAAGAAATAATGAGACTATTATCGAATAAAAAGTCAATTAAGAGTAAAACACAAGTGGAGTATCATTACTTGAGTGTAAATACGTAAGGGAGTGTGTGAGGTTTTTTTTTTACCACTAACATTCTTTTGTGCAGTACTTTACAATGTCTCACCGGAGTGGCTCATCACCAAGGGAGAGGGCAGATAACTCATCATTTGTGTTGCAAGCCATGCAACAATAGTTTGAGCAGTTGAACTTTGTGTTGGGTGAAGTGAGGGATAGGATGAATCATCAAGAAGCAGCGATTAGAAATTTGCAAGGTGGGAGAGATAGATGGCGACGTGAGCCTAGGGTTGAAAATGAGTGTGAGAATGAAAGAGATAGTGAGGATGAGGAAGAGTTAGCATCTGAAGACTTAGCATCTTAGGGCTGCCGAATTTCATTGTTCTAGGGTTTGTGTTGGCAGAAATCTCTTATTCTAGGGGTTGTTGTTTACCACACTTATACTAGGGTTTTTGTGTTATTGTTAGGGTTTTGTCAATTGCTTATTGTTCATTGTGATCAAATCAGTTGCTGAAAAGACAAGAAAAAAAAAAAGAAAAGAAAAAAAAAATCATCCAAGAAAAAAAAATTCATCCTTGAAAAAAAAATCCGAAATTCTTTCTTGAGCCTTCTCATCAAAGGGGCTGCATACATCATTCTAATTGGTATCTTGTCTTATAGTTACTGTTTCATTCATATAATTTCCTTGACTTTCGTGTCATTTTTTATTCCTTTCGTGTTTCTCTTGTTCTTGTTTCTTGGACCTAATTACTAGTTGGGATAAAACAATGTTGAATTGTCTTGATTGAGTTTAATTTGTTCTTAAAGAACTTGAGTGGGAAAACTCTTGAGGTAAAAGGCAAGAAAGTATGAGACTATTATCAAATAAAAAGTCAATTAAGAGTAAAACACGAGTGAAGTGTTATTACTTGAATATAAACACGTAAGGGAATGTGTGAGTTTTTTTTACCACTAACATTCTTTTGTGCAACACTTTACAATGTCTCACCGGAGTGGCTCATCACCAAGGGAGAGGGCAGATGACTCATCCTTTGTATTGCAAGCCATGCAACAACAGTTTTAGCAGTTGAACTTTGTGTTGGGTGAAGTGAGGGATAGGATGAATCATCAAGAAGCAGCGATTAGAAATTTACAGAGTTGGAGAGATAGATAGCAACGTGAGCCTAGGGTTGAAAATGAGTATGAGAATGAAGGAGATAGTGAGGATGATGAAGACTTAGCATCTGAAGTTGGGTCGGGTAGACAATTAAGAGTATGAAGAGTTAGACGTGAAAGAGGACTTGAGGGGAACCTAAGGGGTCGAGATGGTGTAGATAGAGACCTTGGGAGCATCAAAATGAAAATATCATCATTCTAAGGTAGAAATGACCCAGAGGTTTATCTAGAGTGGGAGAAAAAAGTAGAGTTAGTGTTTGATTGTCATAATTACTCTAAGGAGAAGAAAATGAAGTTAGCAGTAATTGAGTTTACTGGTTATGCTATTATGACCAATAGGAGGAGGAATTATGAGAGGCCTGTAGAGATGTGGGGAGAGTTGAAAGCTCTCATGAGGTGGAGATTGGTACCTAGCCACTACTATTGGGACCTTTACCAAAAGCTCCAAAATCTGACATAGGGGTCTCAGAGTGTGGAGGATTACCATAAGGAGATGGAGTGGTGATGATTCGAGCTACTGTAGAGAAGGACCGGGAGGCCACCATGGCTAAATTTTTGAGTGGTTTGAATAGGGGCATAGCCAATGTAATTGAATTGCAATATTATGTGGAGATAGAAAACATGGTGCATATGGCTATGAAGGTGGAGAGGTATTTAAAGAGAAAATGAACAGCAAGGTACACTTCGATTTCTAGCACTACTGAAAAATCAAAGTGGGATAGGAATGATCCAACTGAAGTAAAGAGAAAGACCGAACCACCTAAGGGAAAAGATGAGGGAACTAGCAACAAACCCAAGGTAGAATCCCAACCTTCATGAAATAGAGATATTAAATGCTTTAAGTGTTTGGGCTCAGGACACATCGCTTCTCAATGTCCAAACAGAAAGGTGATGATTATGCTTTAAGTGTTTGACTCACATGTCTTATTTCTTATGAACTGGGATTTTCGGGAAGGCCTTGTATTTTGGCCAATGACTTATTTGGAAAGTTACTTTTTAGGAACTAGGGTTTCAAGAGGTTACTGTAGCTGTGTTACTATAGCCGCGACAATGATCATCCAGGGGCATTTTGGGTGAAAGATGCTTTATTTTGGTTAGGGTTTTAATTAGGTTTGGTTTAAATACTCTTTGTAGCCTCATTTGAAGCTTTAGACAATATTGAATTTTCATTGTGAGTTGAGTTTACTCATCTTGTTCTTGATTGAACTTTTGAAGTTATCAAAGGTAAATCACAACCTTTGTGGGGTTCCTCCTTGTAATCTGGGTACTTGAGACAGGTTCTTCAACTGGTCTAGATTTTAATATAATCTAGGTTCTTGAAACGAGTTCTCAACAGGTCTAGATTCTCCATCTATTGACTTGACTTTGACTTTCTTGGGCGACTCTTCAAATTGATTGTGAGTTTAAGAGATTTCATTCCCACGAGTTCATATCAAAACAACTATGATTTTTTCTTCAAAATAATTTTCTATCTACCGTTCTTTGAGTTCAGGGTGGTAAACGGTAAACCATTCGACTAGTTTCTTTCAGAAAAGTTGTTCAAGTAATCTCAGTGTTTGTGCTCTCCTTTCCTTTTCATCAATTTTTTAAGTTTGCCCATTTATAATCTCACGACCTATGGGTTTTGGAATTACTTGGCGATGGATTTTCTTTGCATTCATGATCCTTTCGTATAACTAAACTACTCCTCCTTTGTTGAATGGCATATGTTAATAATTTTTCAGTTTACAATCAATTTGTGAGTGCAGAAGAGCTACAGAACATTGGGACTAAGAAGAATTGCTCACTTTTCACATGAAACATATTGCAATGGATGTAATTAAGAAAGTGTCCCCCAATAGCACATGGGATTAACCTTTACAGTAGAAATACAAAAAAATAGTTTCACTTTTGGGTGTGTCATGGGTCATTCTCGCTTGAGAATGGAATGTATATTTTCATAGGCTGCCATTTCCATATTTTTGTGCCTTTTGAATTGCATTTAAATGTGTCATATTTAACTATGAAATTGTTGACCTCAATGCAGGGAGAAACAAAATGTCAATTTTTAATATGGGCAGACATATTTTAATTGATAGAAAATGCAGTTTGGAAGAGGGAGGATGATGTATTCTTGCGGGAGTATGAAGCTCAAAAACAAAAAGATAAACTAATAGAGAGAGAGACTGAACTTCACAAGCAAGATGGCAAACTTCAAAAGCGGATCGTAGAGAATAGATGTGCACGTATATTATTGTGTCTGTACTGGGACATTATCTATTGTAATGATCTATGGTTGGTTCAGACTATAAATGTATGGTGTTATAGATAGTTGTCCTCAAATTTTTAATTTGTGAGAAGGAATACTCACAAATTTAAATTTTCAATTAATGTCGTTATGGATGTGTATAGTAATGGATGTTAAATTTTCAATTTCTGAGTAAGAATACTTTTGTGAGAATGATAAATGTGTAAATGTTACTTATTTTTTAGAAAGAATTTTCTGACCACTAGTCTTACTTATTTTCTTACCCTCAGAAACAAGTTTTTCCTGGGTAGTTGCAATAATACAAGTAAAAGTGGATAGTTTTAGCCCCTCATATGCGGTTTCTTGCAAAAAAAATTAAAGAGGATAGTTCTGCACTTCAATCCTGCCTAATTTCACAGCCCGCAATCAAATAAACATAATTTGAAAGCCATCAAATCTTAAAAATGATTAAAGGGAGGACATAAACTATACATTAACAGATTATACAAAGTTCATGCCCTTCCATTCAAAACAAACAAATTTCCTTCCATTCACAACAAAAAATCATCTACACAAATTGATCTTCGAGACATTGTTTTCCCACAACATGCCAAATATTCACAACCAAGCATAGGGCTACAAACTCCCCAGCACCAAATAAATTTAATAATGGTATCAACTCTCCCAGAACTGCACAACCAAAATATTGGTACAAACTCCCCAACAAAAAAATACTCCATAACCGGTACTGCCACACATCCTCCATGTAATGACACAGCAAGCTTGCATTCATGTCTTCAGTTATATATGATCAATACCAGCACATCACTGTAAACAATACAATATAATTATCAATTAATAACACAATATAATAGCACCCCAAGGGGATTAATATTATAATCAAATTTTTTAGATTTAAATAAAGAACAAATAGTTGACTTTTGTTATGATTCATGTTAACTAGTTAGAGAAGAAATCCAAGGGGATTAATTTTATAACTATATTTTTTAGATTTATCTACTTCTTTCTTTGTGAATCATATGCATATTCTCCATAATTGTACAAATTCGCAAGTATACTTATGCTTGCATATTTGAAAGCTCTAGTACTTTAGCAACTACTGTTACTATATATATGTATGTATGGATTAAACCTAAGAATAGGATCTTTGTGTTATAATTTAAATCATATTTTGTAATAAGAATTTCTACAATCTCATACCTCCTCATTGCTCGATGGTATTGGCTGAGTGACAGAACTACATTGGGTTTCAACAACAAAATTGTCCACAGTAGCAACCCCTACAGATTTCGGGCCCGCATGCAATTGTTCTTCGTCATTGAATATTTTCCTGCATGTCTAAATTAAAAGACAAAAACATAAACAACAATTACAAAGGCAACATGTCATACCAGTCCAATAGGCATAATATTAATACAAAAAACTATTAATGCAAATAGTCCAAAATATCCCTATCATACACAAATAAACAATATATTAAATAATTGGAAATATCGGACACAACGATGGACATGACAACATATGCAAATGACGAACGTTTAGTATACATGGATTGGTGAAATCATTGTTGAAGGCCTGGGTGACTTTCCATCTTCCTCTGTACCTTGCAACTTGTACTATTCTTCTCTAACCTTACAATATTTACAACTAACCAACGTCATAGTGTCATTGCTCAGAAGTGAATCCATGACATCCACATGGAGAAAATTTGTTATCAAAATAGCATGGCCAGACATTCATATATAAATATATATATAAATTGATTTAACATTTTTTTGAGCAAGCTTTATAGATAAGCTTAACAAACACTTAAAGTTCTACCGTGCTAGCTTTTACAATTTGGTTTTGAAATTAATGGAGTGCATTTTTATAAAAAAAATTGATATTTATACTTACAAAAAGCTTCAATTTAAAGAATATACACATAGTCGTTAAAAAAAAAAAAAAACTGTATCTCTATCATTACTTCATAGATAACTCTCAAAGTAGAAAAAATCCTCTAATATTGAATGAATCTAGAAATAGGTGTATATATGGATGTATTTTTATAAATTCCAAAGGCAAAACGACATGTATTTCAATCATGTTACTCAAGATGGTTTGATGTTTTCATGATCCTTCTGTCTTGACAGCTTCATGAAAATCTCGTAATTATTTTAAGACTTTTAATAGAATAAATTACTTAATTGGTTATCAAAGTACTCATGTTCAACAACATAACTGAGCTAATTATATCAAGGAGCTTGCTAGCACAGAAAAAGATCAAGAATATTTGTGCTATTTGTATGGCTTCTTTTTCACAAGAATTCATGCATTTTTTATAAAGAGAAATACAGTTTATAAGATTGATAAATGTTTAAATGAAAAATAGCATGGTTTGAATGCACATATCGCCCCAACACCATTAAAAAGATTCTACTCAATGCAAAGGCAACAACTTTTTGAGCCATAAATTCAGACATGCAAACACATAACTTTTTTCACATAATCAATTTGTTCTTACAATCAATTATAGTTCAACCCAGTGAGTATTTAACATAAGCAAAGTACAAAAAATGTGTTTTTAAATGAAACAACACAACAAACTTACCGGTGGGGGATGACTCGCATGATGAGCATGGGGGGGCTTCCGTTTGACGCAGGGGAGAAAAGCGGGGGGAGGAGGGAATCTGAGGGTTGGATTGAGTGGTGGAAACGGGGCTGGGAGAAATAGGAAAACTTAGGAAGGAAGAGGAAATCCAGGCGATGTTCTGTTGATAGAGGACAGGGAGTGGGGTGTGTGTAGTGGGAAAAAGGGGGGAATTCAAATAGGAATAGGAATAAGAAAAAAAGAAGATGTCAGAAATTCAGGCAGTGTAGATAAAATGGGGAGGCTGGGTAGCTGTACTTTAAATATTTGTCCAAATCTCAGATTTATCTATTTTTTGTTTTGTTGTGTTTGTTTTCTTCAAAAACCATATCAAAGGAAAATATCTGCAAAAGATTGATTTTTACTGTTTGGATTTTATCAATATGGATAAAACAAAATTTGTAGCATTCATAATTTTTGGCCTTTTACTTTTCTTGTTATTTTATTTTTCTTGGGCATCTTGCTCTTGTATTTCTACGTGAGTGATGGGCAGAGGGAGAGGAGTAATGAGGTAGAGGAGGTTTTCACCCTTACAGTTAGTGTCAAACGAAGGGAGGAGGAGGAAAGTGGCAACGGGGATCCATTTTTTTTTTATTTAATAGCCGCGTGGCATGCCACGTCAGTCATTACAATATCTCAGTACCAAGTCTCGGTGGCTGTAGCACCACCTAAGAAGGAAAAAATATTCCCAAGACTCTAAATTGGAGGGTCACAATTTAAATAAATAGATACATAAAGTGAATCTACAATATTAATTATGCAATTAATAAATTTTTCAGACAATATTAAATATTCAATAAGTCTTGTATAATTTGCTTTCTGATTTGAAGTCGCCCTCAATTTATCTTTTTTTGACACATGTAACTAGTCTTAGAGAACTTTCTATAATTGTCTAGAGAATTTCTCATACAACATTAAAGCCTCGTTTGGATAGAAAGATGCTTACATCTCATCCCATCTCAGCTTATTCCATTTCATCTTAATATGCAAACACCACAAACACAAATAATTTTCAATTTCAAAATCTTTAAATTTTTTATCTAATTATTATCTAATTTATTACAACTTTCTCAAACTCCAAACAAAACACAAAAAGCAATTCAACTTTTTCAAATCACAAAATAAAAATTATATTCAAATAATATCTTAATTTGTATAATATTTTTATTCAACTTTTTTTCTCTCATTCCCAAAATTCCATAAAACATTTTGATTCAAATCAGTTTTAACTCATCTCATCTTAACTCAAATATCATATAATTATTTACAAACCATCTTAACCCATCTCATCTCAACTCACTGTACAAACCAAGCTTAAATATTCACTTCATATAATGGTGTCAATTTATGTAAGAAGTCTGCTTGACTTGTACTGCTTTTTTTTTTTTTAGAAAAAACAATGTTATTTTGGGGGAAAAGAATAAGAATGACGAGATGAGTGTGGTGCACCTCCGGGGGGACAGGGTGGCGCTATTTAGCCACCAGAATGACTGCTACCCACCACCTTAGCCAGACCTACCATCGCTTCTCATTTCATGGATCCCCAATTTGAGCCTCTTTCTATTTCTATTTCTATTTCTATTTCTTTTATTAAAAATATATTTTATTATAATATACAAATACATAAATATTTAAAAAAAAATTAGAGAGGTGAATCATCTATAGAATTGAGGTGAATCATTTGTAGAATTGATAAATGATATACTTTTCCTATCCTTTAGCATGTTCAATTAATAAAACTGAAGGTCTAGTTTTATCGATGGAATTCTAAGAATGTACTCCTCCATATTAAAAAATGGCTCATTTAAATTTAATACTTGGTTATCATGTGATCACCTCTGGGTGGCCCTGATTAGGTATCTCTAATTAAGACTGTGTTTGAGAATACACTTGTTCTCATACCTTCTCAAACGATTTTATTATTGTTCACAAGCAGTTCACTACTATTTATAAATTATTTACTATTATTTTACTACTATTATACACAGATGATCTGAGATATTATTAGATTGTATTTAGATGTTGAGGTGATCTCAAATGATTTGAGTTGATTTGTGAATAGTAGTATTTTGTAGATCTCATTGAAATATCTTTAAATGTAAATAGGTTGAGATATGTGTTTGAATGTATGAAATAGATTGATATGTGTTTAACTTTTTATGTAAAATTAAAAAGGTAATAGATCTCATCAATGATTAGTTTATGATAAATGAAAGTAATCTTAACATCTAAACATAACCTTAACATTCAAATGGAGCCAATGGCCACCCAAGAGCCATCTACTAGGAGGTAATTTCTTATCAAGACTAGTTGATGGTGGCCACACTCATAGATGGCTCAGATCAAGCTGTCTAGTTGTGTTTGGTTATTGAACCAAACTCAACTCCTCAAACAAATAATTGATGAGACTCGTTATTTTTTCAACTTTCAATAAAAAAGTTAAATTCACCTCAAATTACTTCATACATTTCAACCTAAAAGGTTAAACTCATCTCAATTTAAAAAAAATTAAATTCATCTCGATAGAACTCACAAAATACTATTATTTATAATTCAACTCAACTCATCTCAACATCTAAACATAGTGTAAGGAGTGGCTACCTTTACTCATGATTTATTTTTATTTTTAAACTAAATAGTGATTCCTTTTAAAAGAAATTTACAAATTTATTTTTCAAACTTTTTTAAAACGAGAAATCCATATTTACACAAAAAAAAATGATAATGTTTGGATAATAAGTTGAGATGCGATAAATTGAAATAAAAGTTAAAATTTAAATAAAATATTATTTTTTAATATTATTATTATTTTAATATTTAAAAAATTAAATTATTTATTATATTTTTAAGTAAGAATTTATAAAATTTATAATAATGATATGAATGTTTATAAGATAAGTTGAGATATCTCAATCTATTATATTTCATCTCATCTCTATTTCTTTCATTATTTATTAAAATGTTTTGAACTTTTGCGATACAAAGATTTGACTAATCTTGTAGGGAGGACCTAAAGAAGCCGTCGTATCGACGCAATCGCGGCTTTGAAAGTTGAACTTTGGAAACAACAAACGTTGGTCAACACTCAACACCTGTTTCCAGTAGTCAAAAATATGGAGCAGCTTCGAAAATTGTTGAATAATTTAAAGGACCCTTCTAGAGTCACCGCAGTGGTTCCGTTAATATATTTGATACGTGATTTTATTTTTATTTTATATATATATTTTAATATTTTTAAATATTTAAAAAAAATTACATTATTATTAAAAAATATTTTTTAAATAAGAAATAAAAAAATTAAAAAAAATTCCACACTAGTATTATCCTAATTTTAATTTAAAAATAATATTATCCATAAGTCTCACACCTTACACACTTATTTAAAAATATATAATTTTATATTTTTATCATATTTTACTTATAAATATATCTAAAATTATTTTTATTACGTGAATAGAAAAATAAAATAATATATTTTTAAATAAATATACAAAATATAAAACTTATCTCTTGAATTTTTCTTAATTTACTGCCTCTATACCCCAATTCCAGCATTTATTTCAAATATTATGTACAGAATGGAGAGATACCTTCAAACACACGCGCGGACAGACGTAGGAGAGGTTTGACAATTCTTTTTATTTATTTATTTTTATTTTTCAGGCACTCCTTTTGTTGAATGTAATGATGTGCACTTTGACTGACTTGCTATATATAGTATATGGTGCCCCGTTACTGTACTTATTGAGACTCGGTTTTACCCGTAATGGAGCTTTGAGTTGAGAGGCTGCGCAGCGATCTCATGGGTAACAGCGGTGATTCAGAAAAACTTTGGGAAATGGAGCTTTGGGTAAAGAAAAACTTTTTGAAGAACTTCTCACTGTCAGTTAAAACAATTTACGTCAAAATAATTTTTTTTTTTTGACAAATTAATATTAAAGTTGTCTTTGTTTATCATGATAGTAAATAAAATAAATTAAACAGAATTAATAAAATAAAAAACTCACAACAAATTTATTCTCTAACTTGTCCATAGAGTTTAGCGCTTTTTCAAATCCAGATACAAATATCTAAAATAAATCCACCCAAATACATTTGTAATGGGTCTCGACATTTTACTGGAATTATACTGGAAACACATCTCTAAAATTTTCAAAAAATTATCAGCATAAAGCATATCTTGAGATCTTGTTAGTGACAGATTGGGCCAATGACCCCACGGCCCCCAACCAATTGTTCGTTAGCCTTGTATCGCCTAATAGGCCCAAAGGTTGGATATCATCCCATTAAACCATATTGAATTGGTGATATTATAAATATATATATATATATATTTATTGAATAATTCATTGGAGATTTTACAGGCTACAAATTTAAATAATAATAATAATAATAATAATAATAAGGAAACAATAAGATTCGCTCCGACCGGATCCAGTGTAATTGTTGGATACATTCCTTTCAATATAAGGGTAACACGTGTTTAGTGCAGTGAATTTACTCAATTTGGTCTCTCTTTCTCCACTCTCTCTCGACGGTGTCGTACCCTTCCCCCCTCCTTCCTCTCTCTCTCTCATGACTAACGAAACATAAGATTCACCTTTAGTCGCTTTCTCTCTCTCTTTCTCCCCGTCAGAAACAGATATGAGACAAAGAAATTATCTCTCCTCAAGTTGAAGTGGAGATCCTGTGGTAAGTTTGTTGTTCCTCGTTTCCCTTGTGTTATATTTCATCTTGTTGAACACTCGAAAAAAATCTATCAATGTAATATTTCACAATAGACATTGCATCGAAGGTGGTTCCTCCATGCAGAAACAGTAATTATTTGTTTTTTCTTGTTGGTCAAAATCTGCAGGCATGTTTGGAAGTGCTTATAAGGTGTTAATATCCCTGGAATTGAAACTGTGCCACTTTGATTCACATGCCAATTGAGAGTCCTATTTTGGTTTCATAGAAATTTAGAAATTCTATTTCATTGTACGTGTGGAATCAGTCTTTCTTGTTTAGAAACAATTCTATTCCAAACATTGCTAGACATTTCTCTTTTTTTTTTTCAACTACATCGTGGGCAATCGACGGGTGAGAGGAAATCAACAGTGAGGACCAGGAGGGAGCAATGGACTCACATGGCGAGAGAGCTTGAGAGAGTGAACTCGAAGAGAGAGAGGGAGGAATATTGTTGTTCCTCTCTAGGTTCTCTCTCGGAGTTCCTGTGTGGAGGTTTTTTCTCTTCTTGTCTCTAGTGCGAGCTCTACTGAAGGATGGCTGGAGATATTGAGGACTTGTATGCCAATATGTCTTTGACAGAAAGGGAGAGTGAGGAGATTTCTTTCGACGTTAGTATGGTGGAGGAACTACTCGCAAGGGTTGAAAATTGTTTCATCATGAAACTGCTAACCAGGAAACATTATAGTCATGATGCTTTTAAAAAGACAATGAGCAAGGTATGGAGACCAGTTAAGGGAGTCAAGTTTCGTGACTTAACCTCTGTGTTCATCATCGTTGAATTTGACGATGCTCGGGAAAAGGCCAAAGTGATGCGAGAGGGTCCTTGGATGTTTGATAAACATCTGGTTCTTATGAAGGATTTTGATGGAAGGTTACAAATGGGTAACTTGGAGTTAAATCATGCACCTTTTTGGGCTCGTATACATGATTTACCTCTAATGGCTCGAAATGCATGTGTTGGTAAGCTAGTTGGGCCTTGGATTGGGAAGGTTTGGAAGTGGAATTAGATGTAGGGAGAAAAGAATTAGAGGTGACTCTATCGCAATTCAAGTGAATTTGGACATATCCAAGCCTTTGCTAGAGGCAGCGCATGATTAATGCAGGGGATGGCGATCACATTTTCCTAAGCACTGCTTACGAAAGGTACTGACTTTTTGTTATTATTGTGGATTGGTGATTCGCCACTCACGGTGTGATGCATTTGAGGTGGCGGCTTCGAGAAGGTTGGTGTCCATGGACAATGGCCCCAAATGCAGGATACTCGGCCTAATGGAGAGGAGATGGAAGGAGGTTACAGTGAGGAGAGCAATCTCAGTAGAAGTGGCGAAGGTGTATTAGTCCGTTAGAGTAACGATAACTTCATGGTGGCTCCTGAGATGATTAGCGAGATTATAACTATTCTTACTGGAGGTAGAGGAGATTTCTGATTCAAAAGAAGCGTGGTTTTTTCTTCGAAGAAAATTATGGAGGAGTCAACTAGTCCCGTGAATCTTGGGGTACCCGATATCATGAAGTTGGGCAATGGTGATTTTGTGAGGAAGGATGGAGCAGTGGATGAAGCCCAGTTGACTGATGTTCCTATTGCAGAGACCTCTGTTGTGGGCTTGGGCTTGGATGCACAAATGGGCTTTAGCCTCAACCGTCTTGATGAAGGCCCAGTAGCTGTAGGTAACCTCTCAAAGGGTTTGTCTTCAGTTCATCGAAAGTCACGACCTAAAAGGGTATTGTCGCTGAGTGAGAGTTCAGAGGGGAAGGGGATCGCTGACGGAGAGGCCATCGTTGGGGGGTGTCCATAGAAAGTAACGATTACAGGCAAGAGGCGACGAGGTGTGGAAGCAATTCCAAAGGAGGAGCACAATGCGAAAAGGCGTCCAGTGGTGGCAGATCCAGGTGCGCTTTTTAGTTCTACTGAGATATCGGCGGTGGCTGTTTTACAGCCCCGCCGGATGTCATGAAAATTTTCAGTTGGAATCCTCGTGGGCTTGGGAACCCACGAGGAATCCGAACCCTTCATGATTTGATCATGAAGGAAGCTCCTGACATTATGGAGGCAGGTTCAGATCGGATAAGCTGTTGGAGGATTTTAAAGATGTGTTATCAGTGTGTCACCTGCGAGATTTGGGGTTTGTTGGAGTCCAGTTCACATGGAGTAATAGGAGGGAAGGTGGGGGTTTGATTAGCAAAAATTAGATTGTTTTCTTGGAAATTCTTTGTGGTGTAATTTGTTTCCAAACCTGCGGGTTCAGCATGGGGTAGCCTCTTATTCAGATCATATTTCTTTGTGGTGGGACTCAGATGGTGGTTTTATAAAATGACGTCATAGGAAGTTGTTTCGATTTGAAGCCATGTGGGTTGGGGAGGAGGAATGTAGTAGTATTATAAAAAGAAATTGGGATCAAATGGAAGGTTCTCCTTCCCTTACTAATGTTATGGCTTCCATTTCCAACTGTGATTCTGATTTGGGATGTTGGAATCAGAGGTCTTTTGGGAATGTGCAAAAGGAACTAGCTAGTGCTAAAAGGTGATTGGAATTTTTGCAGGACTTTGGTCCATCTGGTTTCTCAGTAACAGAACAGCAATAAGTAAGGGATGAGGTCCAAAAGTGGCTTGAGAGAGATGAAATTATGTGGAAACAATGATCTCGGGTCATGTGGCTGAGAGAGGGTGATAGTAATTCTCGATTTTTTCATTCTAAAGCCTCTGCTAGAAGAAAGAAAAATTATATTTTGCAGCTACAAGATGAGTCGGGCAGTTGGAAGAAAGGTAGTCAGCTTGATGCTTTAATGACTAATTACTTTACCAAGTTGTTCACTGCTGGTGATGAGGTAGATATGGAGGAAGTTATTAATGGGGTCGAGAGTCGAATAACAGATGAGGTGAACAGAGATTTGCTGAAACCGTATGTGGTTGAGGAGGTCGAAGTGGCTATTATACAAATGCATCCTTCGAAAATGCTAGGACCAGATGGGATGTCTCCAATTTTTTTTTTCCAGAAGTATTGGACGGTAATAGGTAAATCTGTTACTGATTCAGTGCTTTTAGCTTTGAATTCTAGAGATTTTCCTATGAATGTGAACCATACTCACATTATTTTAATCCCTAAAAGATCTTATACGTCTAAAGTTGTTGATTTTCGCCCAATTAGCCAATGCAATGTGCTATATAAGATTTTATCAAAAGTCATTGCAAATAGGCCAAACAAAATATTGCCCTTTGTTATTGCTGAAACCCAATCTGCTTTTGTACCCAACCGACAAATTTCTGATAATATCTTGATTGCTTATGAGATGTTGCACTTTTTGCGGAATAAGAAAAAAGGAAGAAAGGGTTTCATGTCGATTAAACTTGATATGAGCAAGGCATATAATAGAGTGTAGTGGGTTTTTTTTGGAGAAAATGATGGAGGCTCTTGGTTTTGCTCAAGGTTTGATAAGTTTAGTCATGAGGTGTGTTCGAACTGTTCCTTTCTCCATTCTAGTCAATGGTTGTCCAACGGGGCATATTATTCCAAGTCGTGGAATTAGACAAGGAGACACTTTGTCTCCTTATCTGTTTCTCTTGTGTACGGAAGGTTTAATCAGTTTGTTGAAAAGGGAGGCTAGTAAGGTGCTATTGAGGGGATTAAAATTTGTAGGGGTGCTCCAAGTGTTAACCATTTGTTATTTGCCGATGATAGTGTCATTTTTTGTCGAGCGGATGTGGTTACAAACGAGAAGCTGCAACTTTTATTGAGTACTTATGAGAAAGCTTATGGCCAGTGTATTAATAAGGACAAGACAACCATGGTCTTTAGCCATAATGTTCAGGAAGGATTAAAGGGTCAGATTATGCAGCTTTTTAGAGGGGGGGAGTTATACATAACAGTTTAAAAAGTATTTGGGCCTTCCTCCAATGGTGGGTAGATCCAAGAAGGACGCTTTTTCTAGTGTTAAGCAACGACTATGTCAAAAGTTACAAACTTGGAGGGGAAATATGTTGTCACAAGGAGGGAGGGAGGTTTTGCTTAAAGCCGTAGCAATGTCTTTTCCGACCTATGCTATGAGTTGTTTTCTATTTCCAAAATCTTTTTGTTCTGAGCTAGAAAGGATGATGGCTCAATTTTGCTGGGGACAACAATCCCAAGAACAGAAGAGTCATTGGATTAGTTGGGAGAAGTTATGTGATTCACGATTTCAGGGGGGCTTGGGTTTCAAAAATTTAAGGCTCTTTAATTGAGCTCTCTTAGCTAAACAAGGTTGGCGACTCTTGAAGAACGATAACTCATTTTTGTTTAAAGTGTACAAAACTAAGTATTTTCCCAATACTAGTTTTGTTTTAGGCAAAAGCTGGACTGCGTTCTTCTTATATCTGGAAGGGGATCTTGGAAGCTAGTAACTCCATCTTAAAGGAAGGATGTAGGTGGCGTGTGGGGAATGGAAGGAATATTAGACTTTTTAAGGACTCTTGGTTACCGGGTATTAATCAATCTGCTGGTAATTCTAATCTTTCAAGCGTAGATGCAGATTTGAGGGTTAGGTTTTTGATTGATGAGCATACTAGATGGTAGAATGTTGATTGATTAAGGGCTCTCTTTAATCCAAATGAGGTGAACCAGATCTTGAAGTTGAATGTTTGTGATAGTATAGAAGATTCTATTTTCTGGATACATGAAAGATCTGGTATGTATTCGGTGCGAAGTACATATTGGAGACTTCATAAATCTGGAACTTAGAGTAGGGGGAAGGTTCGGGAAATAGCACTGCAACTGGCTTTTGGAAATGTTTGTGGAATCTGAAATTGCCAAAAAAGATGAAGCTTTTTGCTTGGAAAGCCTGCTTAGAAAAGTTGCCAACTGTAAAAAATTTAAAACACAAGTTTGTTGTTGAGAATGATACTTGTTTATTTTGTGGCAAGGACATAGAGGATGTTGCTCATGTAGTGTTCTATTGTTCAGAAGTCCATCAGGTTTATTCACAGCAGATGAGTTTGTTTTGGACTATGTGGTCAAATTGCAGTTTTTGGGATCTAGCCAATATGACTCGAGCTGAAGGGTCGGAAGACAGTTTGGCAACTTTCGTTGCTATAGCATGGGCTCTATGATATAGAAGAAATGTGTATATTTATGAAAAGGTCTCTCTTGGACTGCAGGTGGTGGTTAATAAGGCTTTATCTCTGAAATCTGCTTTCAAGAAGAGTCAGGTTTTTTATGTTTTTTCTCCTCATCTTACTAAGGTGATTGCTTGGCAACCTCCTCCTCTAGACTTTCTTAAATTGAATGTTGACGGGGCAACTTTTCATGACCGACAAACAGCTGGAATTGGAGTGTTGTTGCGGGATCAAAATGGTGATGTGATTGTTGCATGCAGTAAGTTGGAAAGGGAAGTGGTCTCTTCTGAGTTTATTGAGGCTATTGCTATGTTAAGGGAGTTACAACTGTGTGTTCAATGGGGTGTGCTGAAGCTTGTGCTCGAAACAGATTGGCTAATTCTTGTTGTTGCTTTGAATAATCATGTTGAGTATTGCACAGATTTTGATTGTCTTCTACAAGAAATTAGAAGAATGATGCATTGTTTTCAGGAAATTCAAGTTTTGCATGTCAACAGGATGGGTAACTCAGCAGCACATCAACTAGCTAGACATGCATGGAGTATTAGTGATATAGAGATGTGGTGGGAGTGTCCTTTTGTATCTCAAACCGTTTGGTTTGATAAAAGCAATCTTTTGTAAGGACTTGTTTATTGTTTCACTGAATGAATTTATTTATAAAAAAAAAAAAAGAGAGAGAGAGAGAGGGAGGAACGGTTTCAATTCTTTCGAAGGATGGCCGAAGAGCATGTTGTAAAATGTAAGGTAATCCACAGCAAATACCATGGATTAATGAGGTGTCACCTTTTTATTGGGAGTGTAAAATGCCCAAAAGCACCTCAACCGGTTTGAAGATAAATTCGAACAAGAGTTCTCTATATGCCAAGCACTTTTTCTCATACTCCACACAAAACGTGATGTGGTATTTTTTTTTTAATATTAAACGTGTGTTTATCATAATCTAAAATTTCAAATGTTGAAAAAAAGAATTTGAAATAAAATTCCAAATGTTGAATTTTTGTGTAGCACTGCTCAAAAAGAATTGTCAAACTTTTGCATGGATGATGCACTCATCATCAAGCTGAAATACCTCAAATGTTGAATTTCAACTTGGTGCATGTTTTTTTGTATATATACAGAAGAAAATACCTCATACATGTTCATCAAGCTGAAATTCATCCTTTCTCCCTATAACAGGAGAAGGGCTAAAAGACTGATTTGATCTGATCTGATGATCCCATTGTAGTGATTTCTTTTTCTTTTTGCTTTTGTTCTATGATTATATATGCTTTCTGTGTTTATTATTGATACGTCTTGTTATTCGTGCTGAAATACAGAGAAATAAATAGCCCATGAAGTTAAAGGACAAACATGTTTTGCGTCTGCATTTTAATGAGCAAATTTTACAAATTACAAGTCCTCCAATTAGTACATGAACTAAACTGCATCTTCTGAAATAATTTGGCAACTCAACCATTAATTGATACTTGAGTTGCAATTCCAAGCTATTTAGGTTGTGTTTGAAACCGAACTCGAATTAATTATTGATGGAATTCATCTCAACCTACTTCATACATTTGAACTTAAAAAGTTAAATCATCTGAATTTTAAAAAATTAAACACATCTCGATGAGATCTACAAAATATTACTATTTATAATTTGACCCCTATTTTGTACTGATCTTTCTTTGAAGCTGCCAAGCATTGAACTAGATGTCCTAGATATTTTTTTAATTGACTTGTAGTTCAACAAATTAATTTAAAAAATAGAAAAAATAGATGTCCTAGATCTCCTTGTATATAAAATAAATAATTAGAAGTTGTGGTTATCAGGCTCACGGGTAACCACTCTCCAGAAGTCTAGCATGTTACCATCAGAATACGTGTCTTGATTCCTACTTTTATAGTCGAATTATGTGTATCGTATAAAGATATCCTGTACAGATAGATCAATAAAAATAAATTAATAAATTGATATAATTTAATATGATATTTTAGATATATTTTATAATAAAATAATCTAATGTATCAAATTAAATTATATTAATTTATAAATTTAAGTTTATAAAATATTTTTGTGAGTACAACACTATTTTATTTTGTAATCCCATTTAATAAATAAAATATTAAATAATTTGAACGTGAAATTATAGGTTGGACATATTATCGTATGAGCCTTGCTAGGTATGTACAAAACTATGTACCGACGTTGAGATGATTTTTTTTTTATTAAAAGGAAAAATAAAAGAATGATGGTACTTTTGAGAGAAGAATAAAGTTTTTTATCTCATAAAAATTATTTTCTCCTCAATTCGTACCGTTTTATTAAACGGTTGTCTTATATGTTAATATCAATATGTTTTAATGTATAAACTCGCTTGCAAGAAGACTTTTTCTTACTGAATTGTAACGAGAGGCTAAGATAGAAATTAGAAAAAGATATCATTGTTGTCAAGTTATGCGCATTAATAAGTTAATATGTCTAATCCAGAAAAAATAAAATAAAATAATAAATAGCGGTCATTTTCAAGCTCGCGTGTCTATTTTACCCGCGCAGCTGGCTTAGTTGGAAAATTAGTATATCTTTGTCCTTTGAATGTACCTTCACACTAATTCCTGGTTTCCGGCGCTGTGTGCCTTTGAAGACTAAATACATAAGCTAGACTTCTTCACGACCAATTCCCGGGCGTGCGCCTTTGAAGTCTAAATAGACTTCTTAAGAAATTAATTAACCAGAAAAATCCTTTTCATGGTTCCCAAATCATGTCAATCTCGAGATCATCTTCATGTTACCTTAATTTGTCTCCCGTTAACCAATTTATTTTTAGTTTCATGTTATTGTTGCCAAGTTATTCTCAGTAGCCTTTCACTCTAAATATCAACCAAAGCGCTTTGATGATTAAGGATATTAAAAAAATGTTTAAAATAAAATAATAAAAAAATAAAAAAACTTGAAATGATTTTTGAACCCTATCACTACCCTACTCAGAGAGCTGATCACTACGAATGATTTCTGACCTTTCCAGTCATTGACTTTGATAATATATGCAAATAATGTCTACTTTAATCAACTGATCAAACTGAGGATCGATCGGAAGAAGTCCCTTACATTCTGCACACATGCTTTGAACAGCTTTGAGGTTCAACTACTGTGACGTCTTCAGCGTAGAAAAACTCATCCTATTGCTGCTTACAATGACATTAATATAATTAGGAGTATTCTATGCATACGCAGTTTAATATTCTTACATAATTCTATGCATACGCAGGAAAGGACAACGTGCCCTGCACGTTTGTCCAGTTTAATCTTACATAATTTTTTGTTTTCTAAATAAAGAAATTACTTTAAAAAGTATAAATAATGTCATTTTTATACTGTACAGTAATATGTGATTTCTCATTTTTACCATTCAGTTTAAAAATATATATATTGATGTTTAATTATGTGTGTTTACACATCAAGAAAAAAAAATAAGAAATCAAATATTGGTGTGATGTGGAGATAATGAATAGCATTTCTTTAAAGAAAATCATTGTAAATCTAATATCTTTATTTTAAATCTAGTTGATGATTTTTAAATTGAGTCAAGTATTCTAAAACCTTCTAAATATTTTACCAAAATCATTTTAAATGATGTATTCGTACGTAGTGTTATTGAATAAAGACAAATTTTCAAGTAGACCTTTTTATATTTTGGAGTTTCGAAAATGATATAGTTTTAAAAAATTAATTTATTTAAATGATTTTATTATTTTAAGAATATTATTTAATATTCATTAATTTATTTGACCCAAAAAATTTCATTAAATACTATTCGCCATTTTCCAGAAAACGGCCCAAGCATAAACTGGCAATTTTCGCAAAAAATGGTGCTCGTATCCATTAAACCACAAACCGCCATTTTTTCAGAAAATGGCCTAACATATTCATTTATCAATCAGTGTAGGTGAGAATCGCAGGCGGGATTACCACAATCCCTTCTTACCACCATTCCTACAGCTAATATTGTAGGCGAGAATCACAGGCGGGACTTACCACCATCCCTACCGCATGCACCGTAGGCGGGAATCACAGGTGGAACTCTACCACCGTCCCTGCTTACCATCATCCCTATAGTTCATTTTCCTTTCTCTTATTCCTTTTAATCCATTCATTTCAAACATACCCAATAATCATCTCTCACATGAAAAGCCAGCTTTCATGACACATGAGCATGCGTGAAATGATGCAATAAATGTCATGATGCCAAACACAACATAAATGCATGCAAACATAATTCAATTAAATAAACAACACATCCTCACATCCAACCGACCCCCATACTCCTCGGACTCAAAGTCCGGCACAACTAACTAGATTGTAAAAAATTTGTTAATGCAAAAATATATTCAAATCTCACAAACTTCTTTGGAAAATTACTTACATTATGAAATATAATTTTCGAAGGATCAAGGAAGTGCAAGAGGTGGCGGCACAACAACGTAACAGTGCATTTGGGACTACGACCGTTGGTCTCAAAATGCCAAATTTTGAATAGGAACAAACTAAAACTTGGGATGGCTAAGGAAGGGCGAGGTATTGGTGAAGCAAATGGTAGTGGTGGTTGGCTGCGGGTGGCCGCGTGGGCGGCGGTTGGAGGCCAAAATACTCAAATCCGAAAATGAGCTAGAGGGGCTTCAACGGTGACGAATCGAAATTGAGGTTGGGTGGTTTAGGTGGCTAGAGGGCCAATGCCGGTGTGGTGAAGAGATGGTGGCCAACGGAGGCGCGATGGTGGCGTTGGAACGAAAAAGGGCCGCGCGTGGGAGAAAGAAGCCCAGGGGCAAAAACGTACAAATATAGCTAGTCAAAATAGAAATTTGAGAATAGAAGCAGGGACAAAATAGGAAGAAAAATTGTTAGTCAAAAATATTGTTCATACTTCATTCGCACATATATATAGTAGATATATATATATATATGTATGTATGTGTGTGTGTACACTTTATTGAGCTTGTGAGCATACACTTTGTTATCACAATGTGTAGGGTGTGTGACTCAAGTGGTGAACATCCAGGCGCCATGGTCCTTGCCAAGGTGGAGGCCGGGGTGTCACAGTAATCCCATAAAGCCGTAGTTGTAAGTCGCTGCCCATTACAATTGTTCTTATATGTGAAAATTGAAAGAGAAGTAGTAAATGATGTGCTTAAGTTTGTTCTATCTGCTTGTTTCCAACTTTTAAAAATTTCAAACTTATTTTAATATAATAATTAAATTAATTTTCTCCAAGGAAATTTACATACTGATCTTAACCTATTAAAAAAAGAATGAAGAGATTTTTGTAATAAAAGAGTATTAGATATACACACACACACACACACACATATATATATATATATATGCTCAATGATTCCTCATGTAAACCCAAAATTTTAATTTAATTTATTATGTTGTACATACGATTAAATTAGTTTTGAATATCAAAATATGACTTTTCATTAGTCATTTTCTTTGAGTTTTATTTTGAGAATTTAAGTTGAAAAATATAGAAAAGCCAAAAACTTTAAATCATAAACATTATTAAGATTAGGTTTGGAAAAAAATAAATTGAACAAACCTTTTCAGCTTTTAATATTGTTGAGACAAGTTTCAAAAAAAAAAAAAAGAAAAAGTGAAGACTCTATTATCAATTTTTTGGTAGTCTATATTGAGAAGGGATGTGATAATTAATGGCTTTTATTTGTTGAAAGAACATTGAGATCAATTTACATATTAACTATTTTTATTTTTTATTTTATATTCAAACTTGAGCTCCTTATATATTTTTGCACGCTTTTAAATAATCATTTAATTTTTGTTATATTCAAATTTTTATATATCATTCTCCCCTACAAAAGAGAGCAATTATTTGCTTAAGTAATATTTATGGAGTCTTTAGTTTCTTTTTTACCAAAATAATCTGAAAAGTAAATATTATAATTTTAATACATCATTAATGTTTGTAACTATTTTAAAATTTAATAATATTATTCCCCGGTTCCCATGCATGTGATTTACAGCCATTGTTAAAACATAACTTAGTTAATTAACAATATATATAATGATAAAAAAATAGAGCAATATGTAAACTCCATATTATTAATTTAATACATTATTTTGTTACTACTAGAAATTTAAATATTGTTATTTTTATATCCAAATATCAAAATAATATATTATTTAAAGGAAATGTATCTCCTTAAATACATAAGGCAGTTACAAAAATAAATAAGAGAAAATATATTTACAACCGTGAATTTTGTAATTGCCGCGTAATCGTTTTAAAAAAAAGTGAATAAAACATGGGGCCCACATGAAAAAAAAATTTAATAGTGAATCTCACTCTTTTTCAAAGCGATTATGTGATGTTTATACACTTCACGATTATACGTAAAATTACCTAATAAATAAATTTGGAAGTTGTTATCACGGAAAGAATCTCAACGACTATTTAGAGGAAATGTATCTCCTTAAGTTATCACGGAAAGAATCTCCATGACTATTTATTCATGGTAGAGTCCCTCGAGAACTTTGAAAGATTATTAGAGTTAGATAAAATTAATCTTATTATTTACCCGCTCTTTTGTCAAGTTGTATATAAAGGCACACATGTAATACTTTCAGCAAGTAATATATAGAAGTATTTTCTCCCTTTCTATTCTTTACAAAGATTGATGTTAGGCAAGTAATAATAGCCTATCATTCTCCGTTGAAAAGTTCTTGCAAGTTTGGCATGAAAACCTGAGAGGCAGTTAGGCACTATACAAACAAGTCTAGTACGGGAATTGCTAGCTCGTGCATCTTGGGGGAGTGCATCTGTTGCAATCGTGATCTATCACCTGCTACTTGGAAATTTGGAATTAGACTTTGACGGCTGATTGGTCGGGCCAATTAACCTTCTAACTAGACGTTTGATCTTTTGAGAAAGAATAGTATGTTGCT
Source organism: Juglans regia (assembly GCF_001411555.2). Lineage (NCBI taxonomy): Eukaryota > Viridiplantae > Streptophyta > Magnoliopsida > Fagales > Juglandaceae > Juglans > Juglans regia. The sequence goes on from NC_049913.1 coordinate 32,736,872, forward strand.
TGAGTTTATTCATTCATTTTAATTCTTCATGTATTTAATTTTTTTTTACTTAATGATTAAGAAAATAAAAGTTGATGTTTGTTGTTGAATCTGTAATCTGTATTGTTGAAGTGTTGAGAAATTTGTTGAGTGTTGGAACCAATATTCATGCAATGAATCGACGACAACCAGCTAAACCGGCTAGTTTTACCACTCTCCATCGATTAGTTATGGTCGTTGCTCCACCCATTTTTCTCTTACTTGGCGTCAGTTTTGCCCAAAAACCAGCCGAAGGTTCAGTTTTTCAACCCTACCCTCCGCCCTTTAATTTGCTCTTTCCACCCGACCCCCTCTCTTTCGATCTGCTCCCCTCTCCTTTTTCACCTCACCCACCCACCCCATTTTCCCATACGCCCTCCCCCCCCTCTCCCAATTTACTATACGCCCTCATGAATTTTTGGATCTCCTCTCCCCTGTGGGCCGCTCTTCCTTCATGGGATTCTCCTCCTCTCCTTGCGCCGCTCCCCCACCATGCATATATGTCCCAAGCCATGCAAACCAGCATGAATCTGGCCCCCCTCCCTACCCATGCGTCTTCCTTCAAAACTGATAATCATGCTTCCATTCGGTACCTTATAATTACTCTTATTTTTATTTTACTATTTTTTTGGCAGTGGTAGCATGATTGTTTTGTGGTATTCCTGATTTTTGTGTTATCTGAACATTGATTTTCCGAATTGATATGGAAATTAGTGTCTCGCAATGCATTATTTTTGGGTTTTTTTTAATATTATGATCAGTAAAATTTATGTGGTTTGTGATTTATTGGGGTACCAAGGTGGGCCTACTCTTAAAGATCATTTGCAAGTTCCAGATGGGCCAGTTACAATATCAATGGCCAAGAAGATCAAGGAAGCAATGCAAGGATTGGTGCAATTAATCCACTTGGGATGAAGCTAGCAAGAGCTCAACACTTAAGATGGACTTGAAAGAAGGAGAACCAATTTTGATCTACTTGATTCAAGCTGTGGAAGACATGACTTAGAGATAGGACCTATTGTTATTGGAGGCTTCCAATTTTCGTAAAGGATTTATTTAATTAGTTTAGAATAAGTGGGCTTGAAGATGCTTGGCCCACATGTCTTATTTCTTAAGAACTAGGGTTTTCGGGAAGGTCTTATATTTTGGCCAATGGCTTATTTGGAAAGTTACATTTTAGGAACTAGGGTTTCAAGATGTTACTGTAGCGTTACTGAAGCCGCGGCATTGTTCATCCAGGGGCATTTTAGGTAAAATGGGCTTTATTTTGGCTGGGGTTTTAATTAGGTTTGGCTTAAATACTCTTTATAGCCTCATTTGAAGCTTTAGACAATATTGAGTTTTCATTGTGAGTTGAGTTTACTCCTCTTGTTCTTGATTGAACTTTTGAAGTTATCAAAGATAAATCACAATCTTTGTGGCATTCCTCCTTGTAATCTGGGTTATTGAGACAAGTTCTTCAACAGGTTCAGATTTAATATAATCTAGGTTCTTGAAACGAGTTCTCAACGGGTCTAGATTTTCCATCCATTGACTTGATTTTTGTTTTCTTTGGTGAGTCTTCAAATTGATTGTGGGTTCAAGGGATTTCATTTCCACGGGTTCATATCATTTGGTATTTAGAGCAAGGTTTCCAATCAGGTCTGATTCTATCTTTTAATGCTTGCATTTTTAAATTTAATTCTAGGACTTCATTGTTCTAGAGTTGAAAAAAAAAAGGTTTTGTCAATTGCTTATTGTTCATTATGATCAAATCAATTGCTTAAAAGACAAGAAAAAAAAATCATCTGGGAAAAACAAATCATCCAGGAAAAAAAAAATCAAAATTTTTTCTTGTGCCTTCTCATCAAAGGGGCTGCATACATCATTCTAGTTGGTATCTTGTCTTATAGTTACTGTTTTATTCGTATAATTTCCTTAACTTTAGTGTCATTTTTTTTATTCCTTCCATATTTCTCTTGTTATTGTTTCTTAGACCTAATTACTAGTTGGGGTAAAACAATGTTGCATTGTCTTGATTGGGTTCAATTAGTTCTTAAAGAACTTGAGTGAGAAAACTCTTGAGGTAAAATGCAAGAGAGTGTGAGACTATTATCGGATAAAAAGTCAATTAAGAGTGAAACACGAGTGAAGTGTCATTACTTAAGTATAAACATGTAAGGGAGTGTGTGAGGTTTTTTTTTTACCACTAACATTCTTTTGTGCAGCACTTTACAACGTCTCACCAGAGTGGCTCATCACAAAGGGGGAGGGGAGATAACTCATCATTTGTGTTGCAAGCCATGCAACAACAGTTTGAGCAGTTGAACTTTGTGTTAGGTGAAGTGAGGTATAAGATGAATTATCAAGAAGCATCTATTAGAAATTTGCAAGATGAGAGAGATAGGAGGTGACGTGAGCCTAGGGTTGAAAATGAGTATGAGAATGAAGGAGATGGTGAGGATGAGGAAAACTTTGGATCTGAAGTTGGTTTGGGTAGACATAGAAGAGTTAGGCGTGAAAGAGGACTTGAGGGGAACCAAAGGGGTCGGGATGGTGAAGATAGAGACCTTGGGAGCATCCAAATGAAAATACCATCTTTCCAAAGTAGAACTGACCCAGAGGTTTATCTGGAGGGAGAGAAAAAATAGAGTTGGTGTTTGATTGTCATAATTACTCTAAAGATAAGAATGTGAAGTTGGCAATAATTTAGTTCACTGATTATACTATAATTTGGTGGGATCAATTAGTGACCAATAGGAGGAGGAATTATGAGAGGCCTGTAGAGACGTGGGGAGAGTTGAAAGCTCTCATGAGGCGGAGATTTGTACCTAGCCACTACTATTGGGACCTTTACCAAAAGCTCCAGAATCTTACACAGTGGTCTCGGAGTGTGGAGGATTACCATAAGGAGATGGAGTGGCGATGATTCGAGCTAATGTAGAGAAGGACCGGGAGGCCACCATGGCTAGATTTTTGAGTGGTTTGAATAGGGACATAGCCAATGTAATTGAATTGCAACATTATGTGGAGATAAAGGACATGGTGCACATGACTATGAAGGTGGAGAGGTAGTTAAAGAGAAAAGGGATTGCAAGGTACACTTCAGTTTCTAGCACTACTTGAAAATGAAGTGGGATAGGAATGATCCATCTGAAGTAAAAAGAAAGACCAAACCACCTAAGGGAAAAGATGAGGGAACTAGCAACAAACCCAAGGTAGAATCCCAACATTCACGAAATAGAGATATTAAATGTTTTAAGTGTTTGGGTTTAGGACACATCGCTTCTCAATGTCCAAACAAGATGGTGATGATTATGCGTGGAAATGGGGAGGTGATGATTGAGAATGAGGATGATAGTGATGAGGTGCCCGAGTTGGTTTATGCTAATGATGATGATGGAGTGGTATACCCCGTGACAGGTGAATCTCTTGTTGCTAGATGTGCTCTCAATACACACATTAAAGTGGATGATGTAGAGCAACAGAGAGAGAGAATTTTCCATACTAGATGCCATGTCAACAATAAGGTATGTAGTATGATCATTGATGAATGAGTTGTACTAATGTGGCTAGCACTACTTTGGTTGAGAAATTGAATTTACCAACCTTAAAACACTCTTGAGCATACAAATTGCAGTGGTTGAATGACTGTGGGGAGGTTAGGGTGGACAGACAAGTGTTAGTTACTTTTTCTATTGGGAAGTATTAGGATGAGGTGCTTTGTGATGTTGTGCCTATGCATGCTGACCATATTTTGTTGGGGAGGCCGTGACAGTAAGATAGGAGGGAGACATATGATGGGTTCAAAAACATGTACAACTTTGAAAATGAGGGCAAAACAATCAAACTTGCTCCTTTAACTCCAAGCCAAGTCTATGAGGATCAACTAAAACTGAAAAGTGAGGTTGCTAAAAAACAAAAGAGTGAAAATGAGAGTGATGAAAAAAGAAAGAGTGATAATGCGAGTGATAAAAAAAGAAAGAGTGAAACAGAAATTGAGCGAAAAAGAAAGAGTAAGAGTGAAAATGAGCAAAACAGAAAGAGTGAAAAAGAAAGTAGAGATGTGGCTGAGAGTAAAGAAAAACAAGTAGAGCCACGAGAGAAAAAAGAAAGAGAGTCTACAGAGAGAAAATGAAAGACAAAAGTGAGTTTCTCTGCAAGTGAGAGTGAGGTGAAGAGGACTTTCTTTGCAGATCGCCCTATGATTTTTCTTGTCTATGAAGAGTTTTATCTTAGTCTTGATGAAACTAACCAGTCTCTTCCTAGTTTGAATGTTTTCTTTATTGCAGGAGTTCGAGGATGTATTCCCAGAGGAGATTCCTAATGAGTTGTCACCAATTAGAGACATTGAGCACCACATTGATTTTGTGTCCGAAGCTGCTATTCCAAACCATTCAGCCTTTAGGAGTAATCCAGAGGAGACAAAGGAGTTTCAGAGGCAAGTTGAGAATCTGATGAGCAAGGGGTACATGAGGGAGAGCATGAGCCCATGTGCAGTACCAGTGCTACTAGTGTCGAAGAAGGATGGGACGTGGAGGATGTTCGTTGATTGGAGGATGGTCAACAATATCACGGTAAAGTATCGACATCCCATTCCTAGATTAAATGATATGCTTGATGAATTGCATGGCTCATGTATTTTCAGTAAAATTGATTTTAAAAGTAGGTACCATCAATTTAGAATGAAAGAGGGTGATGAATGGAAAACTGCTTTTAAGACTAAATATGGGCTTTATGAATGGTTGGTTATGCCATTTGGACTTATAAATGCGCCCAGTAATTTCATGAGATTAATGAACCATGTCCTACGTTCGTTGATAGGAAAGTTTGTGGTTGTGTACTTTGATGATATCCTAGTGTACATCAAGGACTTAAATGAACATATTGAGCATTTGAGATATGTGTTTGATGTGTTAAGATTTGAAAAGTTGTATGCTAATTTCAAGAAATGTACCTTTTGAATGGAATTTTTTTTTTCTTGGTTATGTTGTTAGTACAGGAGGTATTGAGGTGGATGAAGAGAAAGTCAAGGCCATCAAGGAGTAGTCAATGCCAAAAAACATCACCGAGGTAAGAAGCTTTCATGACTTAGCTAGCTTTTATCGATGTTTTGTTAAAGAATTTAGTACCATTGATGTACCCCTCACTAAGGTAATTAAAAATAATGTTGGGTTTCATTGGGGGCTAATCAAGAGAATGCTTTTGCCACTATTAAAGAAAGGTTGTGCTCTGCATCTATGTTACGATTACCTGATTTTAACAAAAATTTTGAGATTGAATGTGAAGCCTCAGGAATAGAGATTGGAGCCGTTTTGATGCAGGATAGGCAGTCCATAGCCTTCTTCAGTGAAGAGCTAAGTGGAGCATCCCTGAAGTACCCTACTTATGACAAAGAGCTTTACGCTCTTGTTCGTGCATTAGAAACTTGGTAGCACTACCTGTGGCTTAGGGAGTTTGTGATCCACACTGATCATGAATCATTGAAGCATCTCAAGGGTCAAGGTAAGTTGAATAAAAGGCATGCTAGATGGATGGAATACATTGAGACATTTCCTTATGTCATTTGTTACAAGCAAGGTAAGGAGAACATTGTTGCTGATGCTTTATCCCGGAGTAGCTTGGATGGAAAAAAAAAGGCGGAGTTGGTGAAGTCACTTCATGAGAGGGTACGGCTTCAAATTGACCAAAAGAATGAAAGCGTTGCTTCCCAAGCAAATAAAGGGCGAATGCGTGTCATCTTTGAACCAAGAGATTGGGTTTGGGTTCACATGTGCAAAGAAAGATTACCAGCCCATAGAAGGACTAAGTTGCATCCTCGAGGAGATGAACCTTTCCAAATTCTTAAGAAAATTAATAACAATGTATATAAAGTGGATCTTCCAAGTGAGTATAATGTTTCTGGTACTTTCAATGTTTATGATATTTCTCCTTTTCATGTAGGTGAAGATTCGAGGTCGAATCCTTTTGAGGAGAGGGTAATGATGGGAACCAAGGTGGGCCTACTCTTAAAGATCCATTGCAAGTTCCAAATGGGCTAGTTACAAGATCAAGGGCCAAAAAGATTAAGGAAACAATGCAAGGATTGGTGCAATCTACTTGGGATGAAGCTAGCAAGAGCCCAACACTCAAGAAAGAACGAGAACCATTGTTGATCCACTTGATTCAAACTGTGGAAGACATGACTTAGAGATAGAGCCTATTGTTATTGGAGGCTTCCAATTTGGTTAAAAGATTAATTTTACTAGTTTAGAATAAGTGGGCTTGAAGATGCTTGGCCGACATGTCTTATTTCTTATGAACCAAGATTTTCGGAAAGGCCTTGTATTTTGGCCAAGCACTTATTTGGAAAGTTGCTTTTTAGGAACTAGGGTGTCAAGAGGTTATTGTAGCGTTACTGTAGCCGTGTTACTGTAGCCACGGCATTGTTCATTCAGGGGCATTTTGGGTAAAAGAGGCTTTATTTTGGCTAGGGTTTTAACTAAGTTTGGTTTAAATACTCTTTGTAGTCTTATTTGAAGCTTTAGACAATATTGAATTTTCATTGTGAGTTGAGTTTACTCCTCTTGTTCTTTATTGAACTTTTGAAGTTATCAAAGGTAAATCACAACCTTTGTGGCGTTCCTCCTTGTAATCTGGACTCTTGAGACAAGTTCTTCAATGGGTCTAGATTTTAATATAATCTAGATTCTTGAAACGAGTTCTCAACGGGTCTAGATTCTCTATCCATTGACTTGATTTTGGCTTTCTTGGGTGAATATTTAAATTGATTGTGGGTTTAAGGGATTTCATTCTCATGAGTTCATATCAAAACAACTATGATTTTTTCTTAAAATAATTTTCTACCTACCGTTCTTTGAGTTCAGGGGGTAAATGGTAAACCATTCGACTAGTTTCTTTCAGAAAAGTTATTCAAGTAATCTCAGTGTTTGTCCTCTTCTTTCTTTTTCAACAGTTTTTAAGTTTGCCCATTTATAATCTCACGGCCTATGGGTTTTGGAATTACTTGGCGATGGATTTTCTGTGCATTCATGATCCTTCCATATAACTAAAGTACTCCTCCTTTGTTGAATGACATATGTTAATAATTTTTTAGTTTACAGTCAATCTGTGAATGCAGAAGAGGTAGAGGACATTGGGACTAAGAAGAATTGTTCACTTTTCATAAGAAACATATTGCAATGGATGTAATTAAGAAAGTGGCACCCAATAGCACTTGGGATCAACCTTTACAGCAGAAATACACAAAAAATAGTTTCACTTTTGGGTGTGTCATGGGTCATTCTCACTTGAGAATGGAATGTATATTTTCATAGGCTGCCTCTTTCATATTTTTGTGCCTTTTGAATTGCATTTAAATGTGTCATATCTAACTATGAAATTGTTGACCTCAATGCAGGGAGAAACAAGATGTCAATTTTTAATATGGGCAGACATATTTTAATTGGTAGAAAATGCAGTTTGGAAGAGGGAGGATGATGTATTCTTGCGCAAGTATAAAGCTCAAAAACAAAAAGATAAACTAATAGAGAGAGAGATTGAGCTTCACAGGCAAGAGGGCAAACTTCAAAAGTGGATCGTAGAGAATAGATGTGCACGTATATTATTGTGCCTGTACTGGGACATTATCTAATGTAATGATCCATGGTTGGTTCGGACTATAGACGTATGGTGCTATAGATAGTTGTCCAAAAATTTTCAATTTGTGAGAAGGAATACTCACAAATTTAAATTTTCAAATTAATATCATTATGGATGTGTATGGTAATGGATGTTAAATTTTTAATTTGTGAGAGAATACTCTTGGGAGATTGGTAAATGTGTAAATATTACTTATTTCTTAGAAAGAATTTTTTGACCACTAGTCTTACTTATTTTCTTACACTCAGCAACAAGTTTTTCCTGGATAGTTGCAATAATACATGTAAAAATGGATAGTTTTAGCCCTTCACATGCGGTTTACTTGCAAAAAAAAAAGGATAGTTTTGCGCTTCAATCATACCTAATTTCACAGCCCACAATCAGATAAGCATAATTTGAAAGCCATCAAATCTTAAAAATGATTAAAGGGAGGACATAAACTATACATTAACAAATTATACAAAGTTCATGCCCTTCCATGCAAAACAAACAAAATTCCTTCCATTCACAACAAACAATCATCTACACAAATTGATCTTCGAGACATTTTTTTCCCACAACATGCCAAATATTCACAACCAAACATAGGGCTACAAACTCCCCAACAACCAATAAATTTAATAATGGTACCAACTCTCCCTGAACTGCACAACCAAAACATTGGTACAAACTCCCCGACAAAAAAAATACTCCAAAACCAGTACTGCCACACATCCTCCATGTAATGACACAACAAGCTTGCATTCATGTCTTCAGTTATATATGATCAGTACCAGCACATCGCTGTAAATAACACACTATAATTATCAATTAATAACACAATATAATAGCACCCCAATGGGATTAATATTATAACCAGATTTTTTAGATTTAAATAAAGAACAAATAGTTGACTTTTGTTATGATTCATGTTAAATAGATAGAGAAGAAATCCAAGGGGATTGATATTATAACTAGATTTTTTAGATTTATCTACTTCTTCCTTTGTGAATCATATGCATATTCTCCATAATTGTACAAATTCGCAAGTATACTTATGCTTGCATATTTAAAAGCTCTAGTACTTTAGTGACTGCTGTTACTATATATATGTGTATGGATTAAACCTAAGAATAGGATCTTTCTGTTATAATTTAAATGATTTGTAGAATTGATAAATGATATACTTTTCCTATTCTTTAGCATGTTCAATTAATAAAACTGAGGGTCTAGTTTTTTAAATCGATGGAATTCTAAGAATGTACTCTTCCATCTTAAAAAATGGCTCATTCAAATTTAATACTTGGTTATCATGTGGTCACCTCTGGGTGGCCCTGATTAGGTGGCTCCAATTAAAGCTGTGTTTGAGAATACACTTGTTCTCATACCTTCTCAAACGATTTTATTATTGTTCACAAACAATTTACTACTATTTATAAATTATTTACTATTATTTTACTACTATTATACACAGATGATCTGAGATACTCTTAGATTGTATTTAGATGCTGAGGTGATCTCAAATGATTTGAGTTGATTTGTGAATAGTAGTATTTTGTGGGTCTCATTGAGATGTGTTTGAATGTAAATAGGTTGAGATATGTGTTTGAATGTATGAAATAGATTGATATGTATTTAACTTTTTATGTAAAATTAAAAAAGTAATAGATCTCATTAATGATTAGTTTATGATGAATGAAAGTAATCTTAACATCTAAACATAACCTTAACATTCAAACGGAGCCAATGGCCACCCGAGAGCCATCTACTAGAAGGCATTTTCTTATCAAGACTACTCGATGGTGGCCACTCTCATAGATGGCTCAGATCGGGTATGATTAAGGAACATTCTAATATCATATTAAAAGAGTTGGTTATTAATAATGCGTGGGATGTGGAAAATCTACAAAGGCTACTGGGTATTATTAAAGCTGATGAAGTTATGGAAAGAATTGGTTCTCTTAGTAGCTCATCGGATATTCTCTTATGGGTTTCGGAAAAAAATGGTTCTTTTAATACAAAATCTGCATGGGATGCGATCAGATTCAAAGCACCAAGGTTTGAATGGGCTAAGTGGGTGTGGAACAAATGGTTGCCTAAGAAAATTGCTATATGTATGTGGAAAGCAGCCTTTGAGTGTTTAGGTGTGGACGAAAAGGTGAGAAGGGTGGGGGTGTCTCTTGCATCTGCATGTGATTGCTGCCAGTTGAGAAAAACAGAAGATTTGGAGCATGTCTTGAATAAGGGAGAGTTTGCTGCTGAGGTATGGAGGAAGGTTTCGGTGGTAGTAGGGGTACCATTTATTAGGCACCAAAGTTGGAAAGAAAGAGTTCAAATGTGGTTCAATAAGGCTTCCAGATTCTCTCAATTGGGGATTTTGATGGGGTTGATACCTTGCTTGGTAGTGTGGAGGTTGTGGAGAAGGAGATGTGTGGCGAGAATGGAGGGGAAAGTGGAGAGTAGTGTAGATGTTTGGCTGTCCATTAAACATTGGGTGGGGTTGCTGAGCCAAAATATAGCTACTGTGAAACATTTGAATGATGTTGATGTTCGGGTATTGCATAATTTGGAAGTGAAGATTGCTGGAAAAAAAAAAGGGAAAAGTGTGGAAGTAGTGCATTGGATAAAACCGAGGCAGGGGTGTGTGAAACTCAATGTGGATAGGAGTAGCTTGGGGAATCCAGGGCCGGCAAGTGGAGGTGGAGTCCTTAGAGATTGTACAGGTTTGTTTATCTTTGGTTTTTCTAAATATTTTGGTTCTTATTCTAATAATGAAGCTGAATTGAGAGTGGTGATGGAAGGAATAAAGTTTTGTAAACAAATGGGCTATTATAGAATAGACATTGAATGTGACTCGAAGATTGTAGTGGATTGGATAAGATCTCGTAAATGCTCGTTATGGTATTTGTGGGATTTTTGGGAGGAGTTGAATGGCTTATTAGTGGGAGTAGATTTTTCTATAAATCATTTGTATAGGGTAGGTAATAAAGTGGCAGATGCGTTGGCTTGGCAGGGTGCCATGGGGAGGAATAATTTGTTTACAAATAGTGTTCAGCTTCCTAGAGTTATCAAAGGGTTGTATAGATTGGATAAAATGGGTACGGCCTATATTAGGCATGGTTAGCTAGTTAAAAAAAAAATACACAAATAAACAATATATCAAATAATTGGAAATATCGAACACAACGACGGACATGACAACATATGCAAATGATGAACGTTTAGTATACATGGATTGGTGAAATCACTGTAGAATGATAAAAAGAAATATTCATGCATTTTTTATAAAGAGAAATATTGTTTATAAGAACGATAAAAGTTTCAAATGAAAAATAGCATGGTTTGAATGCACATATCGCCCCAAGACCATCACATAAGATTCTGCTCAATGCAAAGGCAACAACTTTTTGAGCCATAAATTCAGACATGTAAACACATAACATTTTTCTCATCATCAATATGTTCTTACAATCAATTCTAGTTCAACCCAGTGAGTACTTGATATAAGCAAAGCACATAAAATGTATTTTTAAATGAAGTACGACACAGCAAACTTACCGGTGGGGAAGGGGCTCGCATGAACTGGTGCAAGCAAGGGGGCTTTCGTTTGACGCAGGGGAGGGGGGCTTCCGTTTGAAGCGGGAGAGGGGGGAGAAATGCGGGGGGAGGGGGGGAATGCAGGGGGTTGGATTGCTGAGTGGGGACGAGGGGGACTGGGAAAAATGCCAAGGGGAACGCGTGGGGGGCTAGGGGAAATGCCAGGGAACGTGTGCTGGGGGGTTGGGGACGGGTGGGGTGGGGTGGGAAAAAGGGGGGAATTCAAATAGGAATAGGAATAAGAAAAAAAGAAGATGTCAGAAATTCAGGCAGTGTAGATAAAATGGGGAGGCTGGGTAGCTGTACTTTAAATATTTGTCCAAATCTCAGATTTATCTATTTTTTGTTTTGTTGTGTTTGTTTTCTTCAAAAACCATATCAAAGGAAAATATCTGCAAAAGATTGATTTTTACTGTTTGGATTTTATCAATATGGATAAAACAAAATTTGTAGCATTCATAATTTTTGGCCTTTTACTTTTCTTGTTATTTTATTTTTCTTGGGCATCTTGCTCTTGTATTTCTACGTGAGTGATGGGCAGAGGGAGAGGAGTAATGAGGTAGAGGAGGTTTTCACCCTTACAGTTAGTGTCAAACGAAGGGAGGAGGAGGAAAGTGGCAACGGGGATCCATTTTTTTTTTATTTAATAGCCGCGTGGCATGCCACGTCAGTCATTACAATATCTCAGTACCAAGTCTCGGTGGCTGTAGCACCACCTAAGAAGGAAAAAATATTCCCAAGACTCTAAATTGGAGGGTCACAATTTAAATAAATAGATACATAAAGTGAATCTACAATATTAATTATGCAATTAATAAATTTTTCAGACAATATTAAATATTCAATAAGTCTTGTATAATTTGCTTTCTGACTTGAAGTCGCCCTCAATTTATCTTTTTTTGACACATGTAACTAGTCTTAGAGAACTTTCTATAATTGTCTAGAGAATTTCTCATACAACATTAAAGCCTCGTTTGGATAGAAAGATTCTTACATCTCATCCCATCTCAGCTTATTCCATTTCATCTTAATATGCAAACACCACAAACACAAATAATTTTCAATTTCAAAATCTTTAAATTTTTCATCTAATTATTATCTAATTTATTACAACTTTCTCAAACTCCAAACAAAACACAAAAAGCAATTCAACCTTTTCAAATCACAAAATAAAAATTATATTCAAATAATATCTTAATTTGTATAATATTTTTATTCAACTTTTTTTCTCTCATTCCCAAAATTCCATAAAACATTTTGATTCAAATCAGTTTTAACTCATCTCATCTTAACTCAAATATCATATAATTATTTACAAACCATCTTAACCCATCTCATCTCAACTCACTGTACAAACCAAGCTTAAATATTCACTTCATATAATGGTGTCAATTTATGTAAGAAGTCTGCTTGACTTGTACTGCTTTTTTTTTTTTTAGAAAAAACAATGTTATTTTGGTGGAAAAGAATAAGAATGACGAGATGAGTGTGGTGCACCTCCGGGGGGACAGGGTGGCGCTATTTAGCCACCAGAATGACTGCTACCCACCACCTTAGCCAGACCTACCATCGTTTCTCATTTCATGGATCCCCAATTTGAGCCTTTGTGTATTTCTATTTCTATTTCTTTTATTAAAAATATATTTTATTATAATATACAAATACATAAATATTAAAAAAAATTAGAGAATTGAGGTGAATCATATGTAGAATTGATAAATGATATACTTTTCCTATTCTTTAGCATGGTCAATTAATAAAACTGAAGGTCTAGTTTTATCGATGGAATTCTAAGAATGTACTCCTCCATCTTAAAAAATGGCTCATTCAAATTTAATACTTGGTTATCATGTGGTCACCTCTGGGTGGCCCTGATTGGGTGGCTCTAATTAAGGTTGTGTTTGAGAATACACTTGTTCTCATACCTTCTCAAACGATTTTATTATTGTTCACAAACAGTTCACTACTATTTATAAATTATTTACTATTATTTTACTATTAATATACACAGATGATTTGAGATATTCTTAGATTGTATTTAGATGCTGAGGTGATCATAAATGATTTGAGTTGATTTGTGAATAATAGTATTTTGTGGATTTCATTGATATGTGTTTGAATGTAAATTGGTTGAGATATGTGTTTGAATGTATGAAATAGATTGATATGTGTTTAACTTTTTATGTAAAATTAAAAAAGTAATAGATCTCATCAATGCTTAGTTTATGATGAATGAAAGTAATCTTAAAATCTAAACATAACCTTAACATTCAAATGGAGCCAATGGCCACCCGAGAGCCATCTACTAGGAGGTTTTTTCTTTTCAAGACTACTCAATGGTGGCCACGCTCATAGATGGCTCAGATTGAGCAGTCTAGTTGTGTTTGGTTATTGAACCAAACTCAACTCCTCAAACAAATAATTGATGAGACTCGTTATTTTTTCAACTTCCAATAAAATAGTTAAACTCATCTCAAGCTACTTCATACATTTTAACTTAAAATGTTAGACTCATCTTAACTTAAAAAATTTAAATTCATCTCGTTAGAACTCACAAAATACTTTTATTTATAATTCAACTTAATTCATCTCAACATCTAAACATAGTGTAAGGAGTGGCTACCTTTAGTCATGATTTATTTTTATTTTTAAACTAAATAGTGTTTCCTTTTAAAAGAAATTTACAAATTTATTTTTCAAACTTATTTAAAATGAGAAATCCATATTTACACAAAAAAAAAATGATAGGATAGGTTTCGATAGTGAGTTGAGATGCGATGAGTTGAGATAAAAATTGAAAGTTGAATAAAATATTGTTTAAATCTTATTTTTTAATATTATTATTGTTTTAATATTTAAAAAAATTAAATTATTTATTACATTTTATGTGACAATTTGTAAAATTTATAATGATGAGATGAATCATTATAAGATAAGTTGAGATATCTCAATCTATAATAATTCATCTCATCATAATCTAAAATTCCAAATGTTGAAAAAAATAAGTTGTATTTTATTGCATTTTTTTTAATATTATTAAACGTGTTTATCATAATCTAAAATTCAAAATGTTGAAAACAAGAATTTGAAAAAAAATTCCAAACGTTGAATTTTTGTTTAGCACGACTCATAAAGAAATGTCAAACTTTTGCATGGATGATGCACTCAACATTTGGATTGGTTGGCGCAACTTGGTGCATGTTTTTTTGTATATATACAGAAGAAAATACCTCATACATGTTCATCAAGCTCATCCACTTCTCCTAAGAACGGGGCTAAGCTCCATCTCTGCACTATAGAGATTGATCGATCATGGAGGTCTGGTTCATCATCCTCATCTCTCTCTGTGCCTGTTTTTCCCTAAAATCACTCTTCAGCTTTTTCTCTTCCACCAAAACCACCAAGAAGAATGTTTCCCAAGGCAATCTCCCGCCGGGACCCCCAACTCTGCCTTTCATAGGAAATCTTCATTTGCTTCCCAAATCCATGGTTGATTTGAGATCTGTCATGTATGATCTCTCCCAAAAGTATGGCCCGATTCTCACCGTCTATCTCGGCTCTGAACCCCTCATCTTCATCACCTCCTACACCCTTGCCCACCAAGTTCTTGTTCGACACGGCGCCACCTTTGCGAACCGACCTGCAGTCGTCCCCGTTAGCTCTGTTCTCAGCAACAACCACAAAGATATCGGCGGATCCCCCTTTGGCCCAAGCTGGAAAGCCCTCCGTCGTAATCTCCTTTCGGAAGTTCTCCACCCGACTTCGTTGAAATCTTACTCTGTTGAACGCAAGCGTGTGTTGGACTCATTGCTCAAGGGCCTCCATGAATCTTCCAAGCTCAATCAGCCCGTCCGTCTGCTCGATCATATCCACCCCGCTCTGTTTTCCTTGTTCATTCGCATGACTTTCGGAGAACTCAGCGAGACTCAAATCAAAGAAGTTGAAGGAATACAATATCAATTTCTTGTCTCTTACGAGCAGTTCACTGTGCTCGCTACCTGGCCCAGACTGGGGAAGTTGCTTCTCAGAAACCGTTGGAAAAGGTACCAACAATTCTTGAAGAACCAAGATGATGTGATTTTGCCATTGATCAGAGCCCGGAAGAAGTTGAGACAAGAGAGAGGCAAGGCATTCGAAGTGATTCCTTACATAGATTCCTTACTGGACCTGAAAATACCCGGAGAGAAAGGTAACGTGGAAGAAGCAGATATTCTGAGCTTGTGCTCGGAGTTAATCAATGCAGGAGGCGACACAAGTACAACGATGCTGCAGTGGGTTTTGGCATATTTAGTGAAACACCCACGAGTTCAATCCAAACTTTTTGCAGAAATCAGCGAGGTGGTGGCAAAAGGAGCGAAAGAAGTTGAGGAAGATGATTTGCACAAGATTCCATATCTGAAAGCAGTGGTTCTCGAGACTCTGAGAATTCACCCTCCAAACACCTTGTTGGTTCCACACACAGGCATGGAAGATGTTGAGCTCGGCGGCTACACAATCCCGAAAGACACAAAGGTGAACATCGTGACAGCACTGATCGGGAGAGATCCAAACGTGTGGGAGAATCCCATGGAGTTTAAGCCGGAGAGATTGTTGACTAGTGAAGACATTGGAGAAGAAGCGTCTGATGTAACATTGTTCAAGATGATGCCCTTTGGTGCTGGGAGAAGGAATTGTCCCGGGAACAAACTAGGATTGCTTCTCCTCCAGTATTTTATTGCAAATCTGGTCTGGAATTTTGAGTTCAAAACAGTGGATGGGGAAGGTGTTGATCTTTCAGAAAAGGTAATGTTCTTGATTGTGATGAAGAATCCAGTGCGTGCCTATATATCTCCAAGAATCAAATAGCTAGACAGATCCAACACTGTTACTTTGAAGAATGAAAATAAGGACCTTTTGTTTCTCATTTGACATCCAGATGATCCGAAAGCCGAAATTCATCCTTTCTCCCTATAACAGGAGCAGGGCTAAAAGACTGATCTGATCTGATGATCCCATTGTAGTGATTTCTTTTTCTTTTTGCTTTTGTTCTATGATTATATATGCTTTCTGTGTTTATTATTGATACGTCTTGTTATTCGTGCTGAAATACAGAGAAATAAATAGCCCATGATGTTAAAGGACAAGCACGTTTTGCGTCTGCATTTTAATTAGCAAATTTTACAAATTACAAGTCTTCCAATTAGTACATAAACTAAACTGCATCTTCTGAAATAATGTAACGCCCCGACCCCGAGGGTCCAGAGAGTTAACTCATAAAACCTGATAATCAGCTCTAACAAGGCTAGAGTACTCCCAAAATCAATAATATTCAATTTTCCCAAAACTCAAATCGAACGTAAATACTTCAATTAAATAAATCAAATAAGTTCATTTATCCAATATTCAATCCAAATAATCCAAATAAAATCAACTATTCTTCATGTCTCAAATAACAACTAGAAATAATAAAACATTAACATAAATCTCCATAAACCGTCTAAATCCATTGAAGCAACTTAAGAAAAATAATTAGTCTCTAACACCAACACTATTAACATGAGATACCCAACCACAAATCAGTGTTAATCTTCTCCATAGACTCTAATACTGATCCTCAGCTGAACCATCGATGTCATCTGAAATATTATGAAGATTAACGGGGTGAGTTATCAACAACTCAGCAAGCAAAGAGCATATACTAGCATGTAAACATGAGCATTTATAACATTTGATAAGCCGAACAAAACATTTACTTTCAGAATGCAGAAACAAAACTTTTACAAAAACATTAGAGCGAAGTTTTCAGAAAAATAAACTTATTCCAAAAAGAGAATCTGTTGGCATTTCTAAACTGACACATTATAATCATATCATCGTTTAACAAACACATCGGGACAATACCATGTTTAACCCCCGTGGTAGGGTTATAAACCACCATTATACCCGTGGCTGGGCCATATTCCATGTTTCACCCCCGTGGTAGGGTTATAAACCACCATTATACCCGTGGCTGGGCCATTTTCCATGTTTCACCCCCGTGGTAGGGTTATAAACCACCATTATACCCGTGGCTGGGCCTTAACAGAAACAGAACGGATTTCATCGAAAATCTGGTTACAATCATATACAGAATCAGAACATCATGTCAAGATTCTCAGATGACACATCATATCAAAACAAAACACTGAAAAGCTTCAGATCATTTCACATGTTCGAGATAAACATAAACAAAATATTCTCATTTGTTCATAACAAAACTTCCAGATTTTCATATTCGCTCTTTTACATAGTTCAGAAATAAAGTACACAAAACTAGCTCATGTCTACACCAGTCATGACAGAAAAACACTTTCCCTTATATAGAATTTATGCATATGCAGAATAAACATTTGAGGTTATTTTCAAATCATCTCTTTCAAAAAAATAAACACATTTATTCTCAAAGTCAACCTCCTTTCATTTATTTTATGTAAAACTAGTATATAAACCCCGCTTACCTGACTTCTTCGTATTATCAACACCTTGAGCCGGAACTTTAATAGTAACACCACCTAAACAAAAAGAACATATATCCAACATTTAATAACCAATCTAGTAGGCTGCTATTTATTGAAATAATAAATCAAAACAGTCCCTTCATAGCTCCATAACTATCTAACAATTAAATCCGAACAACTCTCTTCAAACCATTCGCAATTGAAACCCAAAACAGCCACACCTTCTAATAATACCAACCGACTATAATCATTTCCAAAACCAACCACAGCAACTCCAATAATTAAAACATAATCCAATCCAAACTTCGCTTCCAAACTTCGAATAAAACAATTTCAGTGCACGCATCAATACTCTACTCATTCAACAATTCAAAACTTGCAGAAAAGTTCAATACCACTAGTTCCAAAACACCCGTCATTTCACACCAAAAAGTCTCAAGTAATACTTCAAAAACCGACTCACAAAACACCCAAAATTATACTCCTCAACCTCCATAACTCCAACACACTTCACTGTTTCAACAATTAAAACAACAACTAAAAAAATAAACGCTCAAAACTTCTTCTACTGAAATTACTAATGGTCTGCGCATAAAGGAAAAACTGTCTAAGTGTGATGCACGGTCAACCAACCAGTGTGTGGGCGCGAGATAGACAAAATGAAGGGAAGGAAAACAAAAATTAGTTACCGAAAAATAAATTCAAACAGAGGCAACACGGCGCCCAAACTTGATGCCCACGGACTACTTCGAAGAACCAGAGAAATTCGAGACCCACGGAGATGGAAATATCAAGGAACTGTAGACCGAAATGCAGAACGAAGGAAAATCAGCGGAAGAAGAAGAAAACAGTGAGAACCCGATTGAGAAATCTGTAAAGAAATGAGTAAAAACCGAACCTTGAGTGTGAAAGGAGATGAAAAACAACCGTTGGAGTCGTGGGTTGGTGCGCACGGGTGAGAGAGATCCGGAAATGCAGAGCAGAGGGGAAGGCAACGCGAAGAAGAAAAACAGTGCAAGGGAATTAATCCCTTCACCCAAATGACGCCGTTCGGTCTCACTAAAACCGCTCGTGAGCTAGGCTTCTCCAACGGCTGGGCTTCTCCAACGGGCTGGGCCTAAGCCCGGTTATTACAAATAATTTGGCAACTCAACCCTTAATTGATACTTGAGTTGCAATTCCAAGCTGTTTAGGTTGTGTTTGAAACCGAACTCGACTCATTTCAACTCATCTCAAATCAATTATTGATGAGACTCATATCAACCTACTCCATACATTTTAACCTAAAAAGTTAAATCACCTGAATTTTAAAAAATTAAACAAATCTCAATGAGATCCACAAAATATTACTATTTATAATTTGACCCCTATTTTGTATTGATCTTTCAGCTTGGAAGCTGCCAAGCATTGAACGATCTAATGGTTGAGTGAATTGTTCAATGATATAATGTAATTAAAAAGAATGCAGTTAAAACTCTTGGGAAAAATAAAAACAAAAAAATAGTAAAAATGTGTGATCAGTTATTTTTCATTAATATGATTATTTCTTATCAAAATGAGTCTATTATCATAAATAATTCGTTATAAATAATCATTTTTCTTGTAGTGAACTAACTCACCAAGTGGAGTTTCCGCAACTGAAGTGTCTTAAATCGTGAAATAGGAACCTTAAAAGGATTTTAATGTTAGAAGTTCATGAAGGAAAATTGCTCACTCTAACTGATTCAAGCAAGTATAATTCCAATAAAACCCTAACATTTCCACCATTTTAAAAGAAAGTTGTAAAATAGATGTAAAAAATTATTGTGCATTTTTTTATTTTCCAAAGTAATTTCTTTTAAACAATATTTTTTTAATTGACTTGTAGTTCAACAAATTAATTAAAAAAAACAGAAAAATAGATGTCCTAGGTCTCCTTGTATATAAAATAAATAATTAGAAGTTGTGGTTATCAGCCTCACGAGTAACCACTTGCAGAAGTCTGTAGCATGTTACCATCAGAATACGTGTCCTGATTCCTACTTTTATAGTCGAATTATGTGTATCGTATAAAGATATCTTGTACAGATAGATCAATAAAAATAAATTAATAAATTGATATAATTTGGTATGATATGTTAGATATATTTTATAATAAAAATAATCTAAAGTATTAAATCAAACTATATTAATTTATAAATTTAAGTTTATAAAATATTTTTGTGAGTACAACATTATTTTATTTTGTAATCCCATTTAATAAATAAAATATTAAATAATTTGAACGTGAAATTATAGGTTGGACATATTATTGTATGAGCCTTGCTAGGTATGTGCGAAACTACCGACGACGTTGAGATGATGTTTTTTTATTGAAAAAAAAAAAAAAAAAATGATACTTTTGAGAGAAGAATAAATTTTTTTATCTCATAGAAATTATTTTCATCTCAATTCGTATTTTTATAAACGGATATCTTATATATCAATATTAATGTGTTTTAATATATAAACTCGTTTGGAGGAAGACTTTTTCTTACTGGATCGTAACGGGAGGCTAAGATAGATATTAGAAAGAGATATCATTGTTGTCTAGTTATGCGCACTAATAAGTTAATATGTCATTTTCAAGCTCGCTTGTCTATTTTATCCGCGCTGGCTTAGTTGGAAAGTTATTATATTTTTGTCCTTTGAATGTAAGCTAGACTTCTTCAACCCCCCCAACTAATTCCCGCACTACAACACAATTACTTTTTAGTGACGGTTGAAAAATTATGACAGTTCCTAAACCATCACTAAAAGGCATTTTCTGTGACAGTTTCTAGAAGTTGTCACTAAAGACAGATGAGATTTTTTTTGTGTTCCAATGTATGGGAAATTTACGTTCGAACGTCACATATACGTTCGAACGTTGTGGCTGTTTACATGCGAACGTGAAATGTTTTGACGCAACCGTTCAAACGTTTTTAATTAACTTTCGAACGTGAAATGTTTGAGCCAATGTTCGAACGTTAATTAATAATGTTCGAACATTCATTGTAAATTTAAATTAAATATGACTCTAATTTAAAAATTATATGGTTTTTATTGTGCATAATTTGTGAACAAGTCTAAAAAATTGACTTGTGTATATTTATATATACACAATTTGTAATATATAAATATATATTTATGTTTATATATATTTGAAATGCAGTGATTTAGTATTAAAGTTGGAAAATATAACATTAAAGAAGATTAAGAATTGAAATTAAAAAACGATAGAAATATTGAATAATATTTTTCTTTACAAATATTAAAAATAAAATACAAAATTTGATAGAATGTATTAAACAACAGTCAGATCGATCGATCTTATGATCGATATGCGTAGTTAGCTGTGAGATGACCGCATCAACCCAAGCAGGCTACACATCTTCTGCAGATGTACTCGGCGTATGATGACAACTACTCCCCACATGACCTGGCTCAAGCTGCGTCGGAGGAACTAAATCCTCTACAGGGGTGGCTGACGTCCCCTCGCCTGTCGAATGCTATGTCGATGCATGGTCATGTCGAGGGGGCTCAACCGATCTTTGACCCGCTCCTCTGGCTGGGTCGGCACTTCCCATGCAAGTAATTGTCGGTTGATTAGGATACCGTATGAGAGATTATCCGTGGAGACGATGCTCGCCTTGTAACGGATCCTCTCAAAGATGTGTAGTGGCAAATCTATAGGATCTCCACGTGTCACTCGTATAAAAAACTGTGCCCGAAGCCGACTAAATGTGGTTTTATGTGCCATAGGATCCACATCTAGTTGAAGGCGTTCTTCCGCTCGATCTGCATGCGGTCCCTCCCAGTGAGGATGTAGAAATCCTCGTCTCGGTTATCATCCCAAGCCTCGACGCCAGTATCCTCGGCTTTTGACTGGTCAGCATTTCTGGCTGATGCTGGCTCAAATGGGCGGCCAGTAGATGATGTAGAAGTGCCTACATCCTCACGGGGTGTAGCATGTGCAAATGTCTCAACTCCTCAACGAATCCCGAGGTGCTCGCCGATTACATCTGACGATATCTCAATAGAAATACCGCGTACAGTCACGGTGTGAGAGGATGCGTCCTGAGGAATGTCACACATCCCCATATAGAACTCTTGTACCATTGAGGGGTATACCTTCCCCATCAATGTGCAGATATTTCCCTAGCCTCTACTGAGAAAAACATCTCTCAAGTTCGTCTGCTGCCATTTGAGTTCGTCGAACTCATTAATCAGGACCTCTCGCTCTACCATAATAGTACGAGCAGTGTCTTGAGTGGCTCCTTCCCTCCCTTGTTTCCTAGTATGTAGAGGATGAGCCATATCCTAAAAATAGAAAAGGAAAAAAAATTATTTATATTAATGCATTTTTTTGTGTTAATTTTAAGTTGCTCTGCATTAACGTTCGAACATAGCAAAATAAACATTCAAACGTTAAGATAAAACATACGGACATGTATTTCATACGTTCACACGTAAAATAATGTAAATAAATTTACATTTGAACGTGTATCCTTTACGTTCGCAAGTAAAACATCTACGTTCGAACGTAAAATATAGACGTTTGAACATAAGCAGTAAATAAATATTGGCTGACGTACGTTCAGACGTTTATGTTATACGTTCGAACGTATTTGTTTTACGTGCGAACGTAAATATGAACGTCCGAACGTCGAAGCATGAATAAAGTAGAAAATCAGTACGTTCGGACGTTATAATTAAATGTCTGACCGTATGTGATTTACGTGTGAAAGTAAAATATTCACGTTCGAACGTATGTCGTTTAATAATATTTAAAAAGTAGTACGTCCGAACATATACATTAAACGTTTGGACGTAAAATTTATAAAAATGACGTCCGAATGTAAGACAATGAACGTTCAAATGTAGAAGCCATAACGGCTATTTAATTGAAACGTCGTACGTTCGAACGTCTTGGTGAAACATTTGAACGTTACGACACAGGCTGAGTCGACTCAGCCATTATTGAAATCTCAAAAATTACTCTTCAAACTAGGTTCTAAATGCCGAAATGTCACCTTAGAAATGAAGTATACACTTCAAGAAACATTTCTACAGTAACTATTTGGCCAATGGCAAGACGTGATGGCCGAAAATAGAGTTGAAAATCCGGCCATCATTTATCCTGTTTTAAACAAAACTCAATCCAAATATCAATTAAAATACATGTTATTTGAATAAAAGATGAATGCCTACCTTTTAGTGATGGTTGTGGCGGAGTTTGACGGCGGCAGCAATGGAGGAGGGGCGACGTGCAACAGAATGACGATGGAGCTGTTGGAAATGTCGTTTCGACGTTCGGTTTTGGCCTTATATACACAAAACGTTCGAACGTAATTATTATTACGTTCGAACATTTGTCAATTTACTTTCCAAAATATTAACTATAATATATTATATTATAAATGCTTATGTTATATATTATATTGTTATATATAGCATACTATATATAATATTATACTATAATATATATAGTATATTATAGTATATATATATTGTGTATTATATATATATTGTATTATATATATATAGTACAATATATATCTAATATTATATAATATATAATATATTATATGATCTATTATAAACTAATGAAATCAACATTAGAACCACATGCTCTTATTATTAGTCCAAAACGATATACTTTATTATTACAATCTAGTACCCAAAACTCTGGTGTACAAATTCCTAAATAGATTGATTGGAATCAAATTATTCTTCCTATATTATTGACATATTGACAATTGGCTTTTTTGAATTTGTGAGTGTTAGTTATATTTCTAAAGTTTAGCAATATGTTTAATGTTGTGATATGGACTTAAAATATTGTGATTATTGTTTTTGAATTTTTATTGAATATGTTTAACAAAAAAATTATAAGCTTATGATCTTAATTTTAAGTAAAGATTAAAAACATTTAATATATAGATAATATGAAGTTTAATATATAACATGGAGTAAGTATATATAATATATTAATACTAATTTAGTTAGAATATGATTATTATTTAAATTATAAGTATAGTATAAATTATGTCTTAAAAAAATAAAAAAATAAAGGACCGACTAGTAAGCTAGCTTGATGATCACGTTGTAGTTGCGTACCTTCATTTGTTGCGTTTGTGGCTATGAAGTGGGTCGTACGTATCTAAAGACATCAAGATAGATGTCCAAATTATATACTTATTGTCTATATATATATAATGTATTATATATATAGATATATAAAATGTAGTATATATACTATACTATAATATGGTATATAATGCAGAATTTAATAAGTAACAAATAATTATATATTATTAATTTATATATATGGTATAGTTTATATACTATATTATTATGTTCTCATCTAAAATATTATGCTATCATTCTATACATTTATATATATATAGATATATAAAATGTAGTATATATACTATGATATAATATAGTATATAATGTAGAATTTAATAAATAATAAATAATTATATATTATTGATTTATATATATGGTATAGTTTATATACTATATTATTATGTTCTCATCTAAAGTATTATGCTATCATACTATAAATTTATATATATATAGATATATAAAATGTAGTATATATACCATACTATAATATAGTATATTAGGAATGGTACGTTCGAACGTTTCAAGTTAACGTTTGAACGTTAAACTAAGAGGGCGGGAAAGTTCCCGCTCAATTAAGGTATCTGTGTGATGATCTGAACGTTCAGACGTTTATATTGTACGTTCGAACGTTAGTTGATGAAAATCACTAGAAAATTATGAATGCCCGAACGCCAAATTTCTTAACATCCGAACGTTAGGAAAATTAGTGCGGGAAATTTCTCACTCAAATATGGTAACTCTTTGATGATATGAATGTTTGGACGTTTAAGTTAGATGTTCAAACGTTAATCTGTAAATCTACGAACGTTCGAACGGAAAATTGTGATACGTTCAAACATAAAAATAAAAGTGCGGGCAATTTCCCGCTAGATTTCATGCTCTATCATAAGAAGGGTACGTTTGAACGTTTATTGAATGCGTCCAAATGTTTTGGGCGCACGTGCCTAGACGATTCTCTCTCAACTCTCTCTTTCTATTGCGCGCACGGGAGAAGCAGAAATGAGCCGCTTCCTCCCGTGCGCATATTCATTAAGTTCTAAAATTATTAGTTCAAACGTTCGAACGTTATATTTTCAGATGACATTCTAAACTTTATCAATATGTTGTTGTGATTATTGTTTGTATAGTTTGTAAATAGTTTGTGAGTTATTGTAAATATGTTGTGATATGGATTTGAAATATTATGATTATTATTTGTGAATGACGTTTGAATATGTTTACATGGTTAGAAATATATTGTCCTTAGGCTTTGTTAATACATGTTTATTGCTTACTCAAGTTTAGGAATATGTTAATACATGTGCCATGTTATTTTATGCTTATAATTGAAATATTGTGATTATTGTTTATATAGTTTGTAAACAGTTTGAGTTATTGTAAATATGTTGTGATATAGATTTGAAATATTGTGATTATTATTTGTGAATGACGTTTGAATATGTTTACATGTGGCATGTTATTTTGTGTTTTTTGAATTTGTTCTTTAACAAGAAAATTATAAATTTAGGATTTTAATTAAAGTAAAGATTAAAAACATTTAATTTACATTTAATATGAGACTTAATATCTAACATTTAATAAGTATAAATAATATATTCATACTAATTTAGTTATTATTATTCTAATTATAACTATAGTATAAAACTTGATTTAAAAAAAAGATAAAAAAAAAGTATATAACTTAACTATATATAAAATATAATATATACATACAATAAATATAATTAATAATTACTTATTAAGTATGATAATTAAAATGATATTTTAAGAATGATAATAATTAAAATGTTATAATAACATTTGAAATTAAGTATAACAATTAAAATATCTCTTTAAGAATTATAATAATTAAAATTATATTATAAACTAAAGAGTAAGCAAATAAGGATCAAATAAATGCTTATATAAAAATGATTTATTTATTGTCTATATAAATAAATAACTCACTCAATTGAGTATAACAATTAAGATTATAATTGTGGAATGATAATAATTAAAATTATATAAAATCTTTTGGTATTTAGTCTAATTGCTTGACTGTTATAGTCTCTCCGGCCTTGACTAATCTCCTCCGGTCTTGACATACACTAATTGAGAGTGATCAGGATTGGAGAGTCTATGACAGTTAAGCAATTAGACTAACATTTAGATATTTCTTCAATATCATTCTCCCTCGTGGAAAGTAGTAATAGGAAACTTGTGAAGATATTCTTCTATCTCTCGATGGTTTAACAATATAACATGCAATACTATTTGTTTGACAATCTAGACACAGAACATGAGGATATTGTTTGTAGTGTTTTTTGATAGATATGGTGTGTCATTCCATAAATAACCTTAGACTTGTTTGGGAATTAGTGTACATTTATGTGTCCACTAATTCCTGAATTGTCCAGTGTGGACAGTTTGAGATTATATTATCTATATTGCACATTTTTGTTACTCGCTACTTTCCACGTTTAATATGAAGTTTTGGTATCTTCCTCTACTGTTCTTCGGGTATACTGTTCGTAGGGTCACAATCCCGATATTTGAACATTTATACTTGGAGAACTATGGGGAGGTGCTGCCGAAATTTCTACTAACATGGAAAGTAGTAGAGTGATGAGATTTGTGCAATATGGAGAATATAATCTCGAATGGGATAGGACCAACTACCTTATCAAAAAAGCAATGAGAATTGGAGCATGACATGCATGTGAATTTTCAATGTTTGTGTTATTAATATATAGGTGTTATTAATTGGAGCCCCATTGGAACCTTATAATGAACAAGAACTTCTCATTCCCAAGCAATGTGAGATCTCATACACCACCTACCCCAATTCATATCATTTGGGATATCACAATCTACCCCCCTTAAATTCCCGACGTCCTACAATGGATTTAAGCAAATCTAAGGTGAGTATTGATGGATAAATTGTTTTATCCTAATTTAAACAAATAATCCATCAAAAACCTAAATTTAAACGTTAAAATAGTTAGAAAAGTAGCATACCGGTGCTTAGAGGATGACGCTTCGACTGGGTACTGTTCGCGGTGGCGATGGCGGCTTTAAACGGCAGAGATGGACAGTTCACTTGGAGAAAACTAAATTTTGTTAATAGTTCGAACGTCCATGAAAATGACCGTCCACGAGAACTTATTTATGTAATACTGTTCGAACGGTCAATATACATTCGAACGGTTTACTTAAACATTATACTAATATATTAATATATTATATTTCAGTTATAGTCTAATTAGATAACACTATATATGAGACTATATATATGTTATCTCATATATAGTGTTATCTATAGTCTAATATATTAAGATATTAATTAAGTATTTATGGTCAAATTAGATGACACTATATATGACACTATATATGCTAGTACTAGATGACATTATATATGATACTATATATATGTTATATATATAGTCTAATATATTAACATAAATTATTTGTGTTATAGTCTAATAAGATGACACTATATATGCTAGTACTATAGATGACATTATATATGATACTATATATATGTTATATATATAGTCAAATATTTTCACATAATATATTTGTGTTATAGTCTAATATATTAACATAACATTATTTGTACTATATATATGTTATAGTCTAATAAGATGTCTAATAAGATGACACTATATATGCTAGTACTATAGATGACATTATATATGATACTATATATATGTTATATATATAGTCTAATATTTTCACATAATATATTTGTGTTATAGTCTAATTAGATGACACTATATATGCTAGTACTAGATGACATTATATATGATACTATATGTATATATATGTTATAAATGTAGTCTAATATATTAACATAAATTATTTGTGTTATAGTCTAATTAGATGACACTATATATGCTACTACTAGATGACATTATATATGATACTATATATATGTTATATATATAGTCTAATATATTAACATAAATTATTTGTGTTATAGTCTAATAAGATGACACTTTATATGCTAGTACTATAGATGACATTATATATGATACTATATATATGTTATATATATAGTCTAATATTTTCACATAATATATTTGTGTTATAGTCTAATAAGATGACACTATATATGCTAGTACTATAGATGACATTATATATGATACTATATATATGTTATATATATAGTCTAATATTTTCACATAATATATTTGTGTTATAGTCTAATTAGATGACACTATATATGCTAGTACTAGATGACATTATATATGATACTATATATATATATATATATGTTATAAATGTAGTCTAATATATTAACATAAATTATTTGTGTTATAGTCTAATTAGATGACACTATATATGCTACTACTAGATGACATTATATATGATACTATATATATGTTATATATATAGTCTAATATATTAACATAAATTATTTGTGTTATAGTCTAATAAGATGACACTTTATATGCTAGTACTATAGATGACATTATATATGATACTATATATATGTTATATATATAGTCTAATATTTTCACATATTATATTTGTGTTATAGTCTAATAAGATGACACTATATATGCTAGTACTATAGATGACATTATATATGATACTACATATATGTTATATATATAGTCTAATATTTTCACATAATATATTTGTGTTATAGTCTAATAAGATGACACTATATATGCTACTACTAGATGACATTATATATGATACTATATATATGTTATATATTGTAACGACCCGACCCTATATTTTTTTTTAGGGATAAAATTTGAATAATTTTATTAAGGCTTTATTATTATTACTATTATTATTATTATTTTCCTCTTCTTAGTCAAACTCCTTCTACCGGATTTTTTTTATTTTTCTCTTCTTTGAATTTCAAACGCGTAATCTATCCACTCACATCACATGCACATGCACGTCTCTTTTTTTTTCTAGGGTTTTCTTCTAGGTTCTCAAACATATATTCATACGGATGCAAGCCGCAATGCCCCATCGTGAATCCTCCTCTCACGCATCAAACGTACACATGCACGATTCCTTCCTTTTCCTCCGCTTGCACGACACTGCATTTATTTATACACTCACGCACACAGAGCACTTGCCACAAACCTCCTCCCCTCAAACCGTAGCACACGTCCGAGAAGGCAAGCTCCACCATCTCCCTCAAGCTCGTCCAGCAGACCACCTCTCCCTCCACCGTAAATCCCACTGCCGCGTTGGTTCACTTTCCTCCACACACAACCACTGCACGCCACCGGGAAACCGCAGCACCACCTTGCCACAGCCAAGCCTTCACTTGCGCCACTGCACGCACGGCAACCACTTTCGACGCCTCTGTTTTCCACCCCCAAAAACAGAGCACTGAGCTCTCCGACCGTGAGCCACAGCCAGCCACCCTCAGCCACAGAACTCGCCGACGCCACCACTGACCACCATAGAATACTTCGGACCACCCTCAGCCGCCAAAGCACGCCGTAGCAGCCCCGGACGCACCACTGTTTTTGCACGTCCGAAGCAGAGCATGCAGTCGCCTTCTCCCCGGTAGCCACCTCTAGAGGCGCCGAACCCCCTCTCCGACGGCACAGAAACCGCCGACCTGCAACCCAGTGGCACCCACTCCGTCCCGGTAAGCCACGACCGTCGTCGTTCACCTCTTTCGCTCGGTTGTTTTCGGTTTGGCAGAACTCTTTTTCTCTCATCCCGTAAACTCTCTCTCACTTTTCGTCTCTCTCTCTCTCCCTCACAGCTTTGCCGCCTCACTCGCCATCCTCTCCTCAGCCTCCGCTTCGTCGCGTGTTTCCTCTCTTGGTAAGGATGTCGCACGGCTTAGTTTTCCCCTCAAGATACCTGTCTTCAAGTTGAAGTCTTAAGTTTCTGTCGGTTTCAATTACTGAAGGGTAGTTTCTTTTATTTTTTAAATTACATTTTTGTCCCTTAGTTATACCTCAAGCAGCATACGTATTGAACTAATAGTTTATATTGAGCTTTAATTTTAGTTTTACGTGGACTCTTATTTACGGGCCGGGTTTTAAATCTTTTGTTATAAAGATTATCAGTTTAGATTAATTAGGATTTTAGGTTTAGAAAATATAGGATATTTTTTATAGTTTAGATTTCCAATAAAATCTCTTGTTTAATTAGAAATTTATGTAAATTACGTGTTTATTTTTATAGGCGACCGATTTCGTACCGAAAATAGTGGTTTAGCGTTGCAAGGTAAGTAGCATGATCATATCCTTACGCTTATGTACAATGAGCTGTTTGTCTTTTTATAAAAGATATTATGCATGTATGCCCTTTATTGGAAGCCCCTTTTTACGTACCCAAAACATAATGAAATTATTTATAAAATGCATGATTTTATGTGAAAGATTATTCATAAAATTATTTAGGAAATGCATGATTTTATGAGAGAGTTATTTCATAAAATATTTATGAAAAATCATGATTTTATACGATGAAACATGTATCACGACGTTTATGAAAGAATGCGATTTTGATTGAAATCTATGATACGATATGACAAGTATGTATGGGATTTCTTTTGAAATCTATGAAATGACAAGTATGCAAGTATGATTTGATAAAATATGTAACGGCCTATGTTATGATATGAAAACGGTACCTATGTTATGGGCATATTGCATTGCCAGGTTGTGCATGCTGGTAGTGCACCCAGTATTGTCTTCCTTATGTATGGATTCCACAACCCGCGGCCACGGGCGGAATCGGAATCTTTTTAGATTCGCTAACCCTAACTCACGGGGGTCAACAGTGGGTAACGGCCTATGATAAGTGAAATATAAGTTAATGTTCATGCTCATGATTTTTATGCATGTATTTATGAATATGCACGCTTTTCAAGACACCTTATGTTTATTATATTTACTGTATGATGTGTTGCTTATTGAGTATTCGACTCATTTTAGTTTATTTTTCATGTTTTAAACCCCCCCCCCAGGTGATGACATTTATGAAGTTGAGACTGCAGGACAGGACTTGACTCCGGGAGACAAGGCTGAGACCTAGACAGATTTTGCTATGATTATTTCTATGGTTTAAATAAATTATTTTGATAAGCACATAAGACTTCTGTATTTTTTTAATAAATGCTTCCGCAGACTTTATTTTAAATTTTCAGTATTTATTGAAGTTTGTTATTTTATGGAATTCTTTCGTATCTGGCGCGTTGTTAAAAAGGAAAAACTTTTTATATTTAAGTTTAGTAGTAGCACACTGGCTCCTCGAAAATTCTAAAATGTCTTTTCGGGAACGGGGTGTTACATATATATAGTCTAATATATTAACATAAATTATTTGTGTTATAGTCTAATAAGATGACACTATATATGCTAGTACTATAGATGACATTATATATGATACTATATATATGTTATATATATAGTCTAATATTTTCACATAATATATTTGTGTTATAGTCTAATTAGATGACACTATATATGCTACTACTAGATGACATTATATATGATACTATATATATGTTATATATATAGTCTAATATATTAACATAAATTATTTGTGTTATAGTCTAATAAGATGACACTATATATGCTAGTACTATAGATGACATTATATATGATACTATATATATGTTATATATAGTCTAATATTTTCACATAATATATTTGTGTTATAGTCTAATAAGATGACACTATATATGCTACTACTAGATGACATTATATATGATACTATATATATGTTATATATATAGTCTAATATATTAACATAAATTATTTGTGTTATAGTCTAATAAGATGACACTTTATATGCTAGTACTATAGATGACATTATATATGATACTATATATATGTTATATATATAGTCTAATATTTTCACATAATATATTTGTGTTATAGTCTAATAAGATGACACTATATATGCTAGTACTATAGATGACATTATATATGATACTATATATATGTTATATATATAGTCTAATATTTTCACATAATATATTTGTGTTATAGTCTAATTAGATGACACTATATATGCTACTACTAGATGACATTATATATGATACTATATATATGTTATATATATAGTCTAATATATTAACATAAATTATTTGTGTTAGAGTCTAATTAGATGACACTATATATGCTAGTACTATAGATGACATTATATATGATACTATATATATGTTATATATATAGTCTAATATTTTCACATAATATATTTGTGTTATAGTCTAATATATTAACATGATATTACTATGTTACTAAACTATAGTATCATCTAATATGTCTATATATATTAATATTGTTCTTTTATTTGAAGGTATGGTGTAAAAACAAATATTAGTAAACATTTACCAAACCGTTCGAATTGTTAACAATAAACGTTCGAACGGTTAATGTTCAAGCGAGAATGCATCCATTACCGTTCGAACATACTATTTATATGTTCCTACGTGAAAATTTAGGAGGGAATTTTTTCCCGCTACATATTTTCACGTTCGAACGGTTAGTAAATAATAGTTCGAACATGAAATCTTCAGCAAACACACGACAAAACCTCACAATCTCGCTCTTCTCCCGCGCACCACTCGCAGTCTCTCACGAACAGAGACCTTTCGCGACACTAGGTATAATTCTTCCTCAATCTAGCCCCCAAACTCAAAAGAGTTTTCATCTCACTCAATTATTCTCGGATTACTACTTGTTGGGGAGCTCCTTCGCATGGCATATAATCTAATCTCCTTGCCTTTTCATCTCCAAAAATTCAGGTATGCCTTTTATATTCTCATTTTGGTTTGAATATAACATTTTGCAATGTTGGAAATTTGTATGTTCTTGATATTTGTTGTTTGTGTTGCTGTGAGTTCATGATTAATGGGGTTTTCCGTTGTTGAAGACAACTGAAATCTGGAATGAATCCGTTCGAACGGGTTAGTCTTATCGTTCCAATGTGTATGTTATGTTCAAACATAGTTTATCACTGTTCGAACGTAAACTATACATCAATGTATTTACAATTAGAATACAAATATATAAGGATAGTTGTAAATTATAAGTACTACTAAATCTTTAAATTAAAATACAAAAATTAGGATTTAATAACACTTAAGTAGTTAATTCTAAATTAATAAGATTTAAGTATTTAAATTAAAATACAAATAGTTAAGATTTAATAATACTTAAATACTTAATTCTAAATTAATAAAATGAAGTTTGTAAGATGCAAGCCAACATCATTTTCAGGATGTCAGACCTTCTAAGTGGGAAAAACTTTGTGACATGTTTGAGAATCCACCATATCTGTAACACCCCATATTTTAGTGTAATTTTTTTTATTGAAGGATTTTTATTATTTATTCAAAAATTTATCCTTCTATTTTAAAATTGGCTGGATTTTTTTAGTGAGTTTATTTCTATTATTTTAATTTGTTAAATTGGTGAAAATTATTTTATTGTGTGCTTTCTTGATATTTATTTATTGTTATGCATTTAAATTGCTTTTAATATTTAAATTAATCACTGGGTGATTTAATTATTTCAATTTGACTTTACCATTACGTTTAAATTATTTTATTTAACTTATGGTTTTAAAATCATTTCCGTTGGATCATTTTCGTGACCCAAGTTATGAGGATTGGACCTCATTTCTTTTCCCCTCTTTTTCTTTCCTCTCCTTTTCTTTTCCTTCTTTTTTCTTTTCTCCTTATTTCCTTCGGTTTCTTTCTCTCCCGCGCGAGCCCGACCCTCTCTCTCTCCCCGTGCGACTTCGGCCTCCACCCAGCCCACCGCCGTCGAGCCGCCGTGGTCGACACCGCCACCTCCATTTGGTTCCCCTGCCGCCTGCGACCTCACCCTACCAACCTCACTTCCATCAGAGCCACCGTTAGCCTCCACGCACGGCTTGAAGCCGCGGCCTTCACCTCCTTCGCGCGCCGCCGTCGCGCCACCATTGGCCACCATCTTCCTACCACTTCATCCCTGACCTCTTGGCAACCCTTTGGACCCAACCCCAGCTCCGATCCGTCGTCGGTGAAGCCCCACCAAGTCCATTTCCGATTTGTACGTTTTTGGCCTTAAACCACCATTTGCGCCGTCATCCACGGCAAACCACCACCACCATTGGCTTCACCGACCTCTCTAGGCCCTACCCTATCATTTTGGGGTCTTCGTTTGTCTCCGTTGAAAATTGGGTATTTGTGACCCACGGCCACAGTGTATTTTACACTGTGGTGTTGCTCAGACGTCGCCTTTTTCAGTTTCGTGATCCTTCGGAAATCATTATATAGCAATGTAAGTATTTTTTTCAAAGAATTCTCGTGAATTTAATGTATTTTTACACTAGCACATTACACTGTATTTTAATTGCTGGTTGGTTTTGCCGGACTGAGTCCGAGGAGTAACGGGGTTGATTGGATTGGGTGATGGAGTTGTTAGTATGATTGGTTTAGACTATGAGATTTGTTGGCTGTTCGGGTTTAAATATTGGTGTTTTGTGTATGACGTGGGTTGTGGTGGATATTGGTGATTTTATGAAGTCATGATATACTTTGGGATTATGAGGATTTTTAAGTTTTGAGAAATTAAGATAGATTATTTTAGAAGCTTAGGCTTAAATATGGAAATCCGTAATTGGTTGAAAACTTACGGAAATTGTGTGATTATTTTTTTATAGGTGACGATTATTAGTCGACTCAACATTTTTTTGAAGAAATTTCTGAAAAGCTAAGAAGTCCAGGTAAGCGGGGTTCATATACTAGTTTTGCATAAAAGAAATAAAATGAGGTTGACTTTGAAAATAAACGTGTTTGTTTTTGAAAAGAAATGATCTGAAAACAACCTCAGATGTTTATTCTGCATACGCATAAATTCATTATAAGAGAAAGTGTTTTCTGTCATGACTGGTGTAGATATGAGCTAGTTTTGTACACTTTGTTTCTGAACTACGTAAAAGAGCGAATAAGAAATTCTAAAAGTTTTGTTATGAACAAATGAGAATATTTTGTTTATGTTTATCTCGAACATGTGAAATGATCTTAAGCTTTTCAGTGTTTTGTTTAGACATGATGTATCGTCTGAAAATCTTGGCATGAAGTTCTAATTTCTGTATATGTTTGTAATCGGATTTTCGATGAAATCCGTTCTGTTTCTGAAAATGGCCCAGCCACGGGTATAATGGTGGTTTATAACCCTACCACGGGGGTGAAACATGGAATACGGCCCAGCCACGGGTATAATGGTGGTTTATAACCCTACCACAGGGGTGAAACATGGTATACGGCCCAGCCACAAGTATAATGGTGGTTTATAACTCTACCACGGGAGTGAAACATGTAATATGGCCCAGCCACGGGTATAATGGTGATTTATAACCCTACCACGGGGGTGAAACATGGTATACGGCCCAGCCACGGGTATAATGGTGGTTTATAACCCTACCACGGGGGTTAAACATGGTATTTGTCCCGATGTGATGCTATGAGATGATATGACTATAATGTTTCAGTTTGGAAATGCCAAAGAATTTTTTTTTTCGGTAATAAGTTTGTTTTTCTGAAAATTTCGCTCTGATTTTTTTGTACAAAGTTTTGTTTATGCATTCTGAAAGAAAATATTTTGTTTATGCTTTCTGAAAGTAAATGTTTTGTTCTGCTTATCAAATGTTATAAATGCTCATGTTTACATGCTAGTATATGCTCTCTGCTTACTGAGTTGTTGATAACTCACCCCGTTAATCTTCATAATATTTCAGATGACATCGATGGCTCAGCTGAAGATCAGTATTAGAGTCTCTGGAGAAGATTAGCATTGTTTTGTTGTTGGGTATCTCATGATATTAGTGTTGGTGTTGGAGGTTAATTATTTTTCTTAAGTTTGCTTCAATGGATTTAGACGGTTTATGGATACTTATGTTAATGTTATATTATTTCTAGTTGTTATTTGAGACATGAAGAAGAGTTGATTTTATTTGGGTTGTTGGATAGAATATTGGATAGATGAGTTTATTTGATTTATTTAATTGAAGTATATACGTCAGATTTGAGGTTTGGGAAAATGGATAAATTCTTGAATTTGGAAGTACTCTAGCCTTGTTAGAGTTGATTATCAGGTTTTATGAGTTAACTCTCCGGACCTTCGGGGTCGGGGTGTTACAATATCAGGTATAATTAAATTTAATTATTTTATTTGTCCTATTTGTCATTTCGTTTCATAATATTTTCAATTTCTTTACAGGAGCGAAGTTCTATAAACAAAACAAATAGATCA